>NC_056737.1:1101357327-1101657327 GCF_019279795.1 Protopterus annectens | reverse complement strand
GAAGCTTTACCAAAAGAATAAACTTCCCGAATCTCTTCTCCAATGTACACAGCTCCGTAACTTTGCAAAATAACACATCCTTACAGACAAAAAATCCTACTACACTAAGCTCCAGTCAAACCATCCCCAAATCCATAGGCTTTTTTTGGAACTCAATAAACTCGCTCCTCAACCCAGGCTCCAAAAATAACCCATGTCCGGACCCAAGTAAATCTGACCTCGAATTAGCCTCACTATTCAACTCTTTCTTTATAGAGACAATATCCGACCTAGCAAAAACTTTTCCCAGCAACGACCAATCTCTCCTACATTCCACCTCATCTAAGTCCCCAAATAATTTCCCTCCTATGTTTGAGCTTAAATCTGTCTCCACAAACTACATAAAGACTTCTGTCCAAACTTAAAACCTGCTCCAGTGCACCTGACATCCCCTCTTTTTTTCTCAAGTCTGCTGCCGATGGTATAGCTCTCCCAATTTAGTATCCTAATTAATAGATCTATAAAGGAATCCTATGTCCCTAAACTATGGCGTTCCACCTTTTTTCTTCCTCTCCACAAGGGAGGCAAAAACACTTGCATTTCAAACTTCTGCCCTATAGCTTCTCTCTCTCTCTCTCTCGCATCTCTCTCTCGCGTCTCTCTCTCGCGTCTCTCTCTCGCTCTCTCTCTCTCGCTCTCTCTCGCTCTCTCTCGCTCGCGCTCTCTCTCTCTCGCGCTCTCTCTCGCTCGCTCTCTCTCTCGCGCTCTCTCTCTCTCGCTCTCTCTCTCTCGCGCTCTCTCTCTCTCTCTCTCACTTGCTCTCTCTCTCTCGCTCTCTCTCTCACTCGCTCTCTCACTCTCTCCGATCTCCAAAATCCTAGAACAATGCATCCACCTCCAACTTATGCCTTTCCTGAGTAAAAAAACAACTTCTTACTCCTACCCAACATGGCTTCCGACCAGGACATAGCACCATAACAGCTCTACTCTCGTTCTTAGAAACTGTCAGTCAAGCCCGAGATTCTGGGACCTTAGTATCCGCAGTGCTCCTAGATCTCTCTAAAGCATTCAATACTATTTTCCATAAGCACCTTCTAAGTCCTCTATCAAACCTAAATCTCTCCCGAAACACACTTTCTTGGTTCTCAAACTATCTGTCAGATAGGTATCAGGCTGTGAAATGGAAAAAAAGGCACTTCACTTTTCTTACCCACTCCTACCGGAGTTCCATAGGGGTCAATCCTTGGACCAGTGCTGTTTAATATCTTTATTAGTAATTTTCACTCTGCTATTCCTAATGCCAAACTCATCCAATATGCAGATGACTCTACACTTGTCTGCTCTGCCTCTAACCTCTCTGAACTCCTGTCTAAAACTCCGACTGGGAGATCTGGATGTGCCAAAATCACCTTTCTCTCAATGCTAACCAGTCTAAAATACTCCCTCCTTCACTCCCTCAAAATCTGTCTCTGTTGATAAAAATTCCTTTCAAGTCCTTGGCCAAAACAACACTCCGATCGAAGTTGTTCCCTTTGCCAAACTACTCGATGTAACTATAGACTAACACCTCAAGTTTGACATCCATATTCAGCAAAATGTAAAGAAAGCCCACCAAAAACTAGGTATGCTATACAGGAACAAACACTTCCTCGCTACTTATAGGTTCATAGGTGCGTACTAGGCTAATGGCCCTGGAGCCTTTACAAGCCTAGCCCATAGGATTACCCTGGCATCGTGCCACCTGATCTTAGTTTCTAGAGCCTCTGTCGAGTAGAGCCATTGGAGTGATCCCTGGGGTGAAATTTTTATTTCCCATCCAGTCCATTAATTTTATTTATTTATTTCCAGTTTGATTACAGGGGAAGTCCACTGGGCCCAGAGAGCCAGTTTTCAATGGAGGCCAGGGGAGAAAAGCTCCATGAAAAAGATTGCAGTAAAGATAGCAGTCCAATAAAAATAGGGTACAACTACAAATACATATCAAATAATACAAAGTGTAAGCAATATTGCCCATAGTGGAAAAATGTTGTGCAGATACATTTTAACAAATTCACACAATTAAAGTCAAAGAAAGTTCACACCGGGGTTCACACCAACAGCACTACTAGATAGGGGCCAAGGGTACTAGCTGCTAGTACAAGGGTCTAGGGAACTACTAAAGGGGCGGTGAATACCGCACAACGTGGCTGGGCTAATATATGCCTTCGGGCAGATAGGCCAGTACCAACCTATGAACCTAAAAGCTATTTACAATACTTAGAGTGTGAGAGATTGTATGGGAATTAGCTATAGAAGGTTATAGCCAGCTATAAGGTGCTGTGGAACTCAGGTGGATACCCTCCCAGGGGCTTTTGTTAGAGTTCTAGGTAGGGATAATGCAGTTACATTTCCATTTGGAGGAGAGGTAGGTGTAAAGCTGTGTTTTGAAGTTGTATTTGACATTGTCCTTCGTGTGGAAGGGAGAGAGTTCAATTTCTTTAAGGAGAAGTTGTCCAGCAGGATGTTTAGGTTTGTGGATAGTAATCAAATTTTGGTGTTCAGATCTGAGAGTTCTGTTTGGGGGGTATTGTTCTACCAGACATACTCTGGCCTTCTCTTACCTCCTTCCCTCCCTTCTGTATGGTGCCCCACTAACTAACTAACCTATCATTTTCCATCACTTCCAAACTTGAAAAGTGTTGTAACAAAATTTCTAAATTTGCTACCAAAGCCAAGCATTCCATACATCACTCTATTACCCTCCAATCCCTCAACTGGTTAGAATTCCCAAATTACCTGGACTTCCTCCAGTTCACTACAGCACATAGACTAATATTTAATTCAACCAAATGCCCAGCTCTAACCAACATCCTTCCCCCATACCTCCCCAAACAGAACTCTCAGATCTGAACACCAAAATTTGATTACTATCCACAAACCTAAACATCCTGCTGGACAACTTCTCCTCTCCTTTTCCTTAAGTAAGAAATTGAACTCTCTCCCTTCCACACTAAGGACAATGTCAAATACAAACAACTTCAAAACACAGCTTTACACCTACCTCTCCTGCAAATGGAAATGTAACTGCATTATCCCTACCTCGAACTCTTTAGCAAAAGCCCCTGGGAGGGTATCCACCTGAGTTCCAAAGCACCTTATAGCTGGCTATAACCTTCTATAGCTAATTCCTGTACAACCTCTCACACTCTGTAAGTATTGTAAATAGCTTTTGACTTTGACTTTAATTGTGTGAATTTGTTAAAATGTATCTGCACAATATTTTTCCACTATGGGCAATATTGCTTACACTTTGTATTATTTGATATGTATTTGTAGTTGTACCCTATTTTTATTGGACTGCTATCTTTACTGTAATCTTTTTCATGGAGCTTTTCTCCCCTGGCCTCCACTGAAAACTGACTTTCTGGGTCCAGTGGACTTCCCCAGTAATCAAACTGGAAATAAATAAATAAAACTGATGGACTGGATGGGAAATAGAAATTTCACCCCATGGATCACTCCAATGGCTCTACTCGACAGAGGCTCTAGGAACTAAGATCGGGTGGCACGATGCCAGGGTAATCCTATGGGCTAGGCTTGTAAAGGCTCCAGGGCCATTAGCCTAGTACACACCTATGAACCTATAACACCTACAGACTATTTTAGGCCTAATTTGGAGAGTTTTAAATGTTGAGATGGAGTGATTTGGTAGGTAATGACTGTGTCATGAACCTTGGTGCTGATAAGTTGTACTACCATGGACCAGAGGCCCATGATTAATTTTTAAATGTTATGCTTTCAGTCAAGTCATCAGGCTTCTGTTCGCATACTCTGGATAGTCAAGTCGGAAGAGATGCTGAGCTGATAATTTCTTATTTAGAGCAGAGGGCTGCAAAGGTGGCTAGTCAGCCCTGGGGGAAACTGAAATGTGGAGTGAAGGTTGCCTGGGAATAGCTAGCATGTGTTTCTGATGGTTCTCTAGCTGAACCTAAAAAAGATCCATGGGCATCTGTGTTGCACCCTGGTTAACAAAGAGAAGTAACGCCCCCTCCGGAGAATTTTCTTCCGTATACTAGGTAGTACAGGGATATGGAGGGTAATGGGTCCTTCTCCAGTAAAATGTGTTACTAAAACTTTAAATATTGTTTGTACTTTGTCAGTTATAATATTCTGATTTGAAAACAAAAGTCTCAATGTAAAGATGCTGAACATGTGGCCTCTGCAATTATATTGCATTGTTTTATCTTGCAAATTATTATACAATTAAATGTTCTTTACTTTTCTCTGAATTTCCAAGCTGTCTAAAAACGGTCCAGTGATATCTCTGCTGTGCCCCAGTTAAGTAATTCCAGAGCGGTGAGGGAGAACTGGTTTGTGGGGTGTATTTTTATATTTTACCTGATGGGTATCTGCCTGCCAGAAGGGCAGTAGCTGCAGCAGTCACTAAAGGAAAGCCCCAGGTATGGGATGAGTTTGGCAAAGCTATTGTATATGACTTTTCAAATGGTTTCACATGATTTCAGTCAAACACTCTTTTGGGGGGGGGGGGGGGGGCTGACCACACTGCTCTCAGCAAAGCCTCAGTTGGGAGCATTGTTGTAAGGTGGAAGATACACTTCCAGAAAAACTAAATCCCATTGCATATGCCTCTAGTTAAGGAGATGATGTCAGAAGTTTCTGACAGGGTTTGATCCAATTACTTTAAATGGCAGCCGTGCAGTATTTAAAAGTCGTCACCCCAGAACTTCTTTAAGCATTACTGTAAGACAGCAGATGAGATTGAGAGCAAAGATTCTTTGAGTGTCAGTTAATACCTGTTCTTCACTGTTGCATGGAAGAATGGGTACTGTGCATGTGAACTGGAAAACTGGGGTGGTAGTCCTTTATGGATCATGCCTCCATTTTCTTGGAGAAGCTTAAGGAGACTCCTGCCAGTAGTTGAGCCTGTGATCCATGAAGAGAAATACAGATTCTTTATTGTGGAACAGTGGATCACTGCTTGTCCGTGTGTAGCTAGTGGATAGGGAGTGAGATTTCACCAGCAAAGTCTGTAGATGTTAAGAGGGCTAGAAAATACATGGAGATTGTGTAGCCAAGATTACCTTCGTAAAAGGTGGGTTACTAGAGACGTTGCTGTGAGACATTTAGTCACTGCTTTTATTGAGGTGAAATTTTTTTGCGTTCTTTGCATTAATTTGCATGAACTTAAGATGAGTCTAGGACTGCACCCAATGATATTGAGGTGTCTGTCTTCTCTGTCATGATCTGAAGTGTGTGATTTGGTGGGATGAAAATTGGTATCTCCAAGTCAAGGTCATGGTCCTCTGCTAGAAGAGTGGTTTGCTGTCGGCAGATGAGACAGCAGCAGAAGCACTATATGTAGAAGTTTAAATATCCTTGGGCTCTTGGTAGAGAGTAAGAGTAGGGCAGGGAAGTAATAGGGAGGTTAAGGTGAGATGCTGGTGTGTGACCATGCAGGTATTGCACTGGACCATGACCGTGAACTGAGTGGAGTTATAGGATGGACGCAAAGTTACTTGTGATCAGCAGCTTTAAGTAGTTAACAAAAGGATGAACTCAGGAGTATAGATGGTAAAAATGTAGTTTCTTTGCAGGGTTCCTAGGGTGACTTTCTGTGTGAGAAGCTTGAAAATGCTTGAGGAATGCTGCTGTTTCTCCAGAAAGAGAGTAGTCCTCACCCAGTGAAGATTTCTCTGGGCATGTCCACTGTGTTGCTTACCAGGCACTGCCCTCTACAGGATGAGCTTGTACCTGTTGCTGGATATGGAGAAGAGCATGGCTGGTCTTGTAGTGGTTGCTACAGGTCTGCTTAAAGTCTGTCAGATTTGCATCAAGAGTTAAGGCTGTGAGCTTGTAATAATAATCCTGTTTTGTTTTTCCTGTGCCTGTACTTGCCGACTTTGATCAAATTGCTTAACCAGATACTGCACCCTGGTTGCCCCTGAAAAGAGGGTTGTGCCAACTGGGATTTATCTGGTTAATAAACATTTAAAAAAAAAAAAAAAACTGCAAGAGACTTGTTGAAACTAATTGCACAAATAGTTATTGCCAAGTTGTAGTAAACTGATTTGACTGATTCACAGATTGTAGATAAACACTCTGAAAAGAATGGAGAATCTTGAGTAAACAGAGGTGTTTTACAGGATGCATATGGCATTATTACACAGTCATTTAGTCTAAAATGACGGAGTTTTTGTCTAACATATACAAACCTTTGTTCAGTTAATTAGAAATCTAAGCTTATAGCATGGCACATGTTGCAAACAAACATGTTGTCTTTCAGTACATTATCTGAACAGCTGTAGCTGCTGTTGGTATCGTGTAGGATGTGGAGTGGATTGAATATGGCAGCAGAAAGTGACTGCGGTGGCGGTGCTGCGGTAGCGTTGTCATCTCACAGACGTTGCCCGTTCGATTCTCAGACCGTCTTCTGTGTGTCAACATGCGTGAATGGGCGTTCCTTCGTTGAAGGTTGTGCGTTAGGCCCGGCAAGCCAGCACGTAAAAATCTACTGCCAATCATTAGCGAACAGAGTTCCGCTGTGGTGACCCCTAACCGGGAAAAGCCGAAAGACACAACAACAACAATTGACAAAGTGCATTACCTTCAGAATTTACTGTAGCAGTAGCTTAATCCTAAAACTTAGTGGGTCTTGACCGTTCCTTATGTGGGTTGATAACTTGTCTTTTTTGTTGTGGACAAGCACTGAGTACACACTGCTAGTGTTTTGTTTGACAGGTCTGATTGCCTCTCTAATGTTTGAATGACTAAATGTTCATCATTCACATCACCTCAGTTGCATTTTGGGTTACCTGACAAGGTAACTGAGTAGTGGCCAGCTTTCAAAAGCTCAGGCACCCTTCTGTATCTTTCTTTGGCTGCTGATTAGCTGAGCGTGTCCTGAGAAGGAAGTCTTCAGAGTCTTCACAGCAATCATTGCTGATTTTTTGCTTGCTGCTTAGATAACCCCCTGTTTGGGGAACCCCATCCTCCCTCTCATTTTATCATTGGATATTCTTTCTATTTTTATGTTTGTTTAAATAAAAATGAAACATTTTTTATTTCTATGTTTAAAGTAATCCCTCTGGGAATTTCTGCTTGTAGCAACATTTATTTAGTTTCTACCTTTGACAAGTACTTTTTTTTTTTATACTGTTTCTGAGGAAAAATAGCATTTCTGCGAGAAATACTGTGTCTGTGTGTCCGCTGTTAGAAGCAAGGGGCTGTCTTGTGTAGTCAACAGTAAGTCAGTCATGCTTGTCTTTACTGTTACCCTTGCTTTATTTTCATTTTTTGACAGGAAGGCATTTCAGAACATGTATTTTCTTCAGAATTGATATGATATTGTACTATATATACGTCTGTGTTTCTATAACATTGAATCGCAGTTTTGCCATGAGTAAAGTAATTTGTACTCTTGAGATTTTACTCTCTCTGGCAAGAAAATATAGTTTAAATTGCTGTTAAATGATTTATTGTAGTTTAACTTTGTTAAAGTGTGTGGAGGTCATTTTATACACTAGTTTGGCACATTGATTGCTTTGAAATCTTTTTTATTTATGTATGTATTTCTGTGATAATAAAAAAGTTTAGTTGTGTGGGGCCTTGCTTATTACTGAACTTTGTGTTTATTGTGATATGTTATCAAGTACTGGCTGGTGTTCTCTCCCCTGAGTTGAAGCTTAACTGGTGCCCACACAGTCGTATCTGGTTGCACCTAAAAACGAAAACTCCTACTGTTAGTGATTCTGTCAGTGTCACTGATTGGTCTGCCGACGACTTGCTTTTTTCCCTATCTCCCTGTAGAGTAGTTTTGCCTGCCACTATGAAAGAGGGGTTGGAGATCCTCCTGGGGGTGTTCAATACCTGACTCTGGTATGGGGGAACCAAACAGTTTACGTGCAGGAGTAGTGCAGGATCAGAGACCCCTTGCTAGCTGTAATAATCTTTCCTCCGATATTATCTAGTTGCGAAGTTCACACAAGAAAAAAAAAAAAACAGAAGCTTTATCAAACATCTGATAATTGAATCATAGCTGTTTGCAATCCTGATGTGGTTTCCTTGGCTGAGTGTTCTGCAGACGGCTAATTCTGGCGGTGGTGTTTTTTTCATACATGGTGAGTTTGGCAGGAGACCTTTTTGTTGTTTTAAGAGAATGAGAACATTGGTGATTTCCTAGTCAACACAGAGTCAAGTCACTCTGATTCTTCAGAAGGCGAACCTGAGCTCAAGTCAAAACAAAATGTTCATAGGTATATACTAGACTAACAACCACTGGGGCGTTTGTAAGCCTAGCAGAGCAACCCAACCCAATTTTGTCCCTGTCTATAATGGACATGTATTAAGAGGGAATGTGTTAGTTAAGAAGTTTCTAGATTGTATGTGGGGAGGATGTTTAGTTTGAGCCTTACTGTGTCTGCCTCTGTTTGAGACATAGGGACTAAACTTGGGGTGAATTTCGTATTTCCTATCCATTTGTCAAGGTTACGCTTAAAAAGGGATAGGGATGGATTCTATTTCACATGGATGTGGAGCTTGTTCCAGAGCATGGGGATCCTCTGA
Source organism: Protopterus annectens (assembly GCF_019279795.1). Classification (NCBI taxonomy): domain Eukaryota; kingdom Metazoa; phylum Chordata; order Ceratodontiformes; family Protopteridae; genus Protopterus; species Protopterus annectens. The sequence goes on along the minus strand of NC_056737.1, from coordinate 1,101,648,786 downwards.
GACATTAAACTGTTTTGCCAACATGTCTCATTTATGTCGCAAGCAATCGGTCTAGTGGTTTTGATGCTGCTGATTTTGCAGATATGCAAAAGGTTCAATCAGAGCTGGATCTGATGATGCCTTGTATGCCAGGCCTTTATTGCCTCTCAGTAACCTGTAGGAGATATAATACAGAGAGAGGTCTTTAAGGTGATATGTTTTGAACCCTGGATTCTTCTGGGAAGGAAACTTTTTGAGTATTCCAACCGTTGTACATCTGTGGTTCACTAAATTCCGAAGAAGACATTAATTCAGCCCGTATCAGATCTACCATTGAGTATGAAGTGGAAGTATGACTAACTTGGATTTGGATGCCATGTCCTTAAGTTGGACAATGTAGAATTATTTTCTTACTACCTTGGCCACATGCTAGTCAAAGGCCAGATTACTGACTACTGGGTCAACTCTTGGGAGTGTTTTATTAATGGAGCAATTACCCTGGGTACTCCTGTGTGGCAGTTTTCCTGAAAAACACTAATGCATTTCTTGGCATCTAGATTTAATCTGTGCCTTTGGCACCAGTTATGTGTCTGTTAGACCCTCTTGTAAGATGTTTGTATCTTGAGGAATCTATGATGTCTCCCAGTTGGCAGTTGTCTGCAAACTTGTCAGCCAGAGGCCCTTGACATTGGCCTTTACCTCTGAGAAGATAGGAGCTGTCCCCGTACAGAGCGGTGAGGTACCTTGCTGGTGACCAGTCTTGATAGAAGTGGTGTTGCCAGTCCTGACTTCTTGGGTGTTGTCTGTGAGCCAGCTAGAAATCCAGTGAGTTATGTAGGATTTTATGCCCAATTCGTTGAGTTTGTCAACTATACCAAAGTGGAGGCATTGTATCGAATGTCTTGGCTAGGTACAAGAAGACTATATGCACCTTTTTCTCCCCTCATCCATTGCCTTGGTGACAACCTCAAGTCGTCCAGGTTTAGTAGGCATGACCTCCCCGTAAAGCTAAACTGGGTTGAGTCCAGTGCCTGAAGGTTGCCTATGTCTTTGTTGATGACTTCAGTGATAATTAGTTCCATGGCTTTGCATATTAGACTAGTCCAGCATAATGGGTTTGCAGTTTCTGGGTTGACTTGTGAACTGGGAATACCGTTGCAGCCCTCCATTCTCATGACACAAAGCCTGTTTTGAGGCTGCAGTTGAAATGTGCTCAAGTGCTGTTAAGTCACATTTCAGGCTATTTAGAGGACCTCCTGGGATGCTGTCTAGGCCCACTGAGGCTGTGTTTCAGCTTTACTGATTACCGCCAGGACCTGTTCCCTGTAATAGTTTTGGGGGGGGGTTACACCTGTTCCCTGTAATAGTTTTGGGAGTGATTTACTCAAGTGGTATTTTATTGGGGGGGGGGTGGAGGGTGAAGTTTGAACTGAATGTGTCAGCCAGCAAATTGGCTATGTTGCTTTGCTCATTGAAGGTGACAGCATTGACCACCAGTTCGACACACACTCTTATACTGCCTTCGAGGTTTCTGCCTAAGCTGTGGTGGGCCTTCTGGTTATCTTTAGCCTTTGAGGCTATCTTGAACTTATAACTGGGCTTGTTGGATTTAATTAGTTCTCTTAGTTTCCTGTCTAATCTAACTAGAGAGCTTCTGTCATTATGGGATTGATCTGCCCGAATTTTACTCATGACTTTTTTTTTTCCCCTTTTGTTACCTACCCTATTAAGTTTTCCACCAGTGTAGTTTATTTTGGACTATATGACCTTCTAGAGGAGAAAATGACAGGTTCTCTGGCGATCTACCCCCCCCCACCATCCTTGGAAGATGTTTATAAAGTTGCAGGGCACCAGAATCTGTTCCAGCATTCCCTAAAAAGTCTCAAGAGAAAATATAGTATCCTCCAATACGAGAGGTGTCTGTCCTCGTTTGACTGCTGACCCAGCTATGGTCTTCCCAGCTGCCTGCTCAAATAAAAAGCCCTTTGCTTCAACTAATTCAGTACCCCCTGGTAAAGAGGGAAAATATATTTTTGTGTCAAAAAGATCTTTCTAGTAATCTAACCTTTAGAACATTAAATAAATGATTAGGGCATGTTGAGATTTATTTTATAGTGTGCATACATTTTGGATAATTTTGTTACATTGTTGCCCAAAGAGAGAGTGTCTTATATGAATGAAATTGTTTGTAATTTTACTCTGGTTTGAAACTTGCTTTGAGAGTTGTGTTTGCTTCTGTTGTATTAACACAGAATGCTTGGTTATGTAATCAGAACTTCTGTGTTGTACTTGACACGCAGTAGCACCCAGGAAAGTCATGCTATGATAACAAAGTATACAAAATATAGTTTAAGTATATAAAAATTATTATTACAGTGTTATCAGATAATTAGAATATTTACGCTTTTACAAGTTAAACCTGGATCACATACAACTGTCATTCTTTTAATACAAGTTTAGGTGCTTTGTTTCCTTTAAAAATGACAGTCTGCGTTATATTAAACATATCATGTAAATTAATGCTTACTGAATCATTGACATATTTCTTTAAGTACGGCAGCTTTTTAGTGGTTAACATACTTTGAAATATTTTTTTTTTTTTAGTTGGTTTGGAAGGGTTTGAGGGATGGATGTATAATGCAGAGGTGGCTTGGATTCACTCGTGAACGTTTTTGTGCAGATTGTAGCTGATAAACTGTTCATTTGCAAGCCCTTGTTATGGGACCAGCTTGAAGCAGCGTAGAGTCATGAGTACTTTTATGATGCTGTGAAAGTTGTGAAAATTTTAAGAACTGTCCAGGTTACATTTTCCTGTCTAATCTTAATATTTTGAATTGTATTCATTGACATCTTAGCATATAAGTTAATTAGTAAAAAACAAAAAAAAAAACTAAATTGTATTCTAAACCACTGTCGGTTGCTAAATAGTTTGGAATGCTTGCAGTATACCAAAAAGGTAGTTTAGATACTAGCCTATAGAAAGACACTTCTGATTAAAAAAAAAAAAAAAAGTTTAAGATTGTGTTTCTCTGTTGTTGTCCCTCTCTAATAAAACTTAATAGAGTAGAGAGTCTATTATCTGAATGTCAGTTATCAGAACCAGCTTTTCAAAATTTTTGGGTAGGAAAAAGTCAGTCTGAATATGTAAACATTGTACGTATTTGCTTGAGCATGTTTTTTGAGCTTGTAGCCAGCTCGTGTGCTAAAAATATTTTTTATTGTCCATTGGAATCACTGAATGGTTGAAAAGTGTATTCCTGCATGCAGAAAAAAAACAAGATTTTAGAAGTTTTGTATCCAGTTCTATTATATGTTTGATTTATCCGAACAAGTTGATTATCCAAACTACCCTAGGTCCCAATTAGTTTGGATAATCGAGACTGTACTGTATCTCGGAACAATTTATTAGGGAAAGTTTGAATCCTGAAGATTTTTCAGATGTTTGCTCATGTACTATTAGGCATGACATGTAAGGAAAGAAATAGAACTGATTCCAACAGTAGTACAAGGTTTTAGAGTATCAAATATATAAGGATAAATTATAGATGTATGATATTCTGTGTAAAATGTAAAACCTAGGGATATAGTAACAGCGCAAGAAAGAAAAAGAAACTGATCTGAATAAGTAAATATGGTTATAGTTCAAGAATATAAATTTGTCTACAAGGGTGAGAGGTTGGCATACATGGTGGTTAAGGTGTTAACCTTTTAGGCACAAGGTGCAGGGTTTAATTCTCACATGGGGTAATTGGCTAGGCTTGGAGTGGCCCACAAGGGCAATTAACCTGGTACTAATTTATGAACTTATGATCCTATGAACAGCTTTACGCATAGTAATTAAAGTAGAAAAAATATAAATAATCTGACCTTTAAATTAATAAATATGAAAATAACAACTGACTTCATCCCTAATAGTTGACCAGGGAGATATTGTGAGGTGCAGGAAAGATGATTGTAGAGATGTTCAGTTTGGTCAACTTGTAATAAAGACTCAACACCTGTTTAACACAAAGTAGGAATACTTTATTCCATGGTAGAATATTTTAGGGTTGTATCATTAAGCAATAACCCACGCCTGGGTGTGGGTAATGCTGGATATACCCACAGTTGGTGTGGTTTGGTCACTAGGGCGAAGCCCGAGTGGCCAAAGACAACCATGGATAAATCCAGCATTACCCACACCCAGAAGTGGGTTATTGCTATTCTACAATGACATTATTTAAGAAAAAAAAAACTTCCTTTTCTTAAATAATGGCATTGTGTAATGCCTCCGTGCTGCCCTTCCGCAGCTGTCCGGTATTCTGCGGCAGTACTGATGTACTGTGCATGCGTATGCTTACGCAGTACATCAGAGCTGTGTGTGGAAGCAATGGAGAAATTAAGATCTCCATTGCTTTTTTAAATGTGTCTCGCTATGTTAAAAGAGTTTAACATGGCGAGATAGCTTTAAAAAGAGAAAGGAAGATCTCAGTTTCTTTTTTTTTTTTTTTTTTAAGATATCTCGCTACTGCTACCAAAAACAGAAAATAATCGAGACTTATGCTAATGGAAAAAGTCCGGGCGACCGGACCTTTTTCCATTAGTACAAGTCTGATTTACGAGCGTCTTCTGTGAGGAGACATGCGTGAATGGGCGTACCTTCGTTGAAGGTTGTGTGTCAGGGTTGGCAACTCTGCATGTAAATATCCACTGCCAATCATTAGCGGACCGGAGTTTCGCTGTGGCGACCCCTAACCGGGGAAAAGCCGAAAGACACAACAACAAGAAGTAGTATGATTTAAAACAGGCACGCTGACCAATCAGCGTGCACGTTTTGGAATATTAATGGGGGGGTCATTTTATAATTTAGTATTTTGTTTCAAAAGTATTGCCCATAGCTGAAGATTTCAGATTTTTATAACTAAAGTGTATAAAGTTCTGTGCATAAATGTGATCCTTATACCCGATTTTTTCCTGTCTTGTATAAATGTCTGATTTTAAATGCATATCTGTTAATGTTAACGGAGTGGACTGCGGTGGTGGTGCTGCGGTAGCGTTGTCGCCTCACAGTAAGACATTGTCCTGTTCATTTTTCAGCTAAAGCGTCTTCTGTGTGGAGACGTGCGTAAATGGGCTTACTTTCGTTGAAGGTTGTGCGTCAGGGCTGGCAACCCGGTACGATAAAATCTACTGCCAATCAGCGGACCGGAGTTCCACTGTGGCGACCCCTAACCGGGAAAAGCCGAAAGATACTACAACAACAACATCTGTTAATGTTAATGAAGTGAATAGTCCAGTAAAGAACAACATAAAGCTCAAATAGTACTTGTACAGCAAACTCATTTACTTATTAAGGTATAGATAAACTTTAATTAAAGAATTATTTGGTTCTAGCAGGTTCTGGCTTTCAAGCTAAAAGAAGCAGCACACCCTCATTTTATGGAAGAACTCGCCAGTAATGCCTAAAGTGAAAGATATCTCTGATAAAAATGGTAAGATCTGATGATGTCCTCTTTCATTCTTCCTGATGAATGGGTCTCTGATCCGACTCTGCAGGATCTGCCAGACTTTGGATCCAACACTCAAGCTCCTCCCTCTACCCATAATGCCATATTCCATCCCCCACTCCTCAGATCTCGTTTGCCACTTTCGAGATAGGACGAACAATCCAATTTGAGTTTGTAAGCTGCATCTTTTTTGGGTATCATATTGCCTTTTTTTCTCTCTAGATATTTTTACTGTGGTTAAATTTAACTTCTGTCACTTTCCTCTTCCCACCATTCTTTTGTTGGCCTAGGGCTGTCTCTCTTTTTAGTAGTTTTTATAGTACCATTTTTCCCTGGTACTTTTGCCTGTAATCCCGTTGTTATATCTATAGATTTAATTATGTATATTTCTATTTGTTTAAAAAAAAAAAAAAAAAAAAAGAGTTTCTTGCAGTACAACTTTATTTTTCTTGCCTGTTTTAACCCGTTTTTCTCTTCAGGGTTACTTCATGTTATCTTTCGGAAAATGTCTGAGAAACCAACCGGTTTCAAAAAGTGCACCACTTGTGAGCGTAAGATACCAAACTCTGCCTATAGGAAGTGTTTATATTGTCTTGAAGGAGCCCACCTTGGCTGCTCTTGTGTTTGCACAACATTTAACCCCAGGGCGCTGTCAGACAAGAAAAACAAATTGATTTTGAGGAGGACTTCTGCCTGCTGATACTGGGGCTCAACCCCCACCCCTAAGGCTTTACAGCCTACTTAGGAGTCCTGGAAAAGACCGATTCTGAGATGTCTAGAGGCTCCCTCAGAACCTGCTGAAAAATTGAAGAAATTCCAAAGCCCAGCGGCAAACATTCGGATTCACAACACACTCCAGATCCGACTGGTATAGACCATACTATTAGCTCACCAGCTCCATCCACCACCACCTCTGATCCCAAACCCACGGATCCGACCAGCAGGGGCCGCACACCTGAATTTGTGCTGAAGCCAGTCTCCCCAGCCCTGCCATCCAAGTTATTTGATACTCCGAGGAGTCAGTCTAGGCCCCTCTGCCCACTGCTTCATCCAGATCTTTGAGGAATTTGACAGAAGCAGACATGGACAGGATGATGCTGAGATTTCTCAGGGCTGTGATTTAGATTGGGGGGGGCAGTCGTCTCGGCTCCATCCCCTGTCAGATCTATGTGCTCTCCTGCCCATCCAATTATTTCTCATTTTCAGATCCGACCTGCAGTTTCACAGTCTCAGGATTGAAGATCCCCTTTTTTTTTGTTTTAATGAACATCTTTATCACTTTTGACATGGCAATCTTGGATTTATATAAATGAAAACCATTGACACCACTTTAGTTGCAAATGTTATACATCACAGACACCATTGAAACAACTGCAGTTGCAAATATTTTGCATAACTTGTAATCTATCCAGTCATTGTCAGTTAAGCAGTATATGGCTCCTTCAAATCCTGCCTCTTAAACCTTGTTCCTTCTCTGCATATAATTGTTCCCACAATTCCCATTTTTCCTATGTAGTTTGCTCCATCCCTTTTCTAAAGATCCCAATTCAGTTGTTTTCTCTCTGTTATATATTCACTACTTCTAGTAAAGTTGGTCTAGACTTGGATTTCCATTTTCTAGTAATTGTTTTTTTGGCAGCCACCATAATTAGACTCAGCAAGGCTGTACTGTATCTAGCCAATTCCAGTTCTGTATCATAGCTCAAAAAAATCATCTCCCCAGTCAGTCCAGTTTGCTTACCCAGCATCTCCGACAGAGCAGTCTGCAGGTAATTTCTTAGTCTGCCAGCTCATTACACTCCCAAAAAATGTTCCCAGCCACATCTTTCTTGCCCATCACACATCCAACATTTGTTAGCCACCTGAGGAAAAATTTCTTTGGAGTCTACTTTGGATATAAAAATACCTATGTAAACACTTCCAGGCAAAGATCTTAAATCTTCTAGACTTTGCATATTTGGGGAGGGATACATATATCCCCCCATTGTATTTTTGTGAATTGCTTATCCAATCTTTCTTCCCAATCCTTTCTAAGCTCCTCTTATTTGATTCTTATAATTATGCAATATTTTATATGTTCTACTAATTATTCCTTTTTTCATGATGGCCTCTGTTCTAGATTCTTTTAAAAACTCTACCATTGCTGGTCTTTCATTTAGGCCACCCCCCATTTTTTTCTCTTTACCTGTACTTCTGATGTCAATCCTTCATAGGGAAGGCCATCTCTTAACTGAATTCCAAATTCATTCTTGGCCTCTTTCCGTTCTATTACTTTCCCTTTCTAGTTATTTGCTCCCAATATCTTGGTGTCTCTACCATTTTTCTCCAATAAATTACAGCCCCCTGTTGCCCGGTATCTGTATACCTAGCTACAGTTATCCCTATTGGCAGAATCTCTTCTCTCTCATCTTGTGGTGGTTTAGTTCTTAGAGTACTCCCTGCTATTTTATGAACATAATATACTGTGTGATTTTTGTTGCTCTCTTTGAGTCTGCATCCAAAGGCCCAATCTCTCCTTATTTCTCTAGTTCCTCCCTTAGGATTGAAGATTCTTGAGAGGTTTGGTGTCTGATCTGAGGATATTTTCTGCCCTCTACTCTGTTGCCCCTGATCAGCCCTGCTCCGATGACTTTGGATTAGGCCGGATTGGAGAGGTTGTCGCCAGGTCTGAGGGATTGGATTTGGCTCCATCCCTTCCCCTCAGTGCCTTGGCCCTGGAGAGTTCAGTTCCAATTCCTTCTGGAGGGCCCAGATCCAGGGTTGACCTCATCTTTTCTTTGGTGGCTTCCGCTCCAAGGAGGGGTGGAAAGATCTCCCTGGGTCCATCAGCCTTTCATGTAGTGGAAAGAGTTGTCTCCTCTGAGCCTATCTCTCACCAATCATTTGGTCTGAGCCCATCATTCCTGCTTCTAAGGGTCATCCAGTTCTGGGAGGCCTCCACACAGGTTCCCCAGTGGGAATACCCCCCTTCTGACACTTCTCCCAACTACCCCACGGAAGAGGTTCCTCAGAAGAGGACGTGTAAGAGGAGGCACGTAGACTCCCCTATGGAGTCTCACTGAAGAGACAGATTTTCATGAGGGAGAAGGATCCCCCTTGATTGCCACCTGACACTGTCGTCTGTGGAGACATCTTGGAAATACTCAAACGGAAACGTGGCTGGATTTCCCAAACTCCTCTTCCTGAGGAATCTGTGTTCCTGGAGGCTTTGGGGCTTGCCCCCCCCTGTGGATGAACATAATTCATTAAAGGCATTAAAAAAAATCACTTGTGACATAGGCAAATTTACATTTATACAAAAGTAATCAAATTGTATTAAATTAACATTAACAAGCATACTTCACATATATTGCTATATGTCATGTAACCTAAGCAATATTACATAAATTATTCAGCCCCTGTCCTTTGTTTGATAAAGGAGGTTTCTTGTTGAAACAAAGTCACTTATGAGAGCGATTATACATTTGTATAAATGAAAACAAACCACACCTAGACAATCCTAGTTGCAAGCATTTTACATCACAAACCATACGGACGCACTCCCAGTTGCAGACTTTATACGTGTCTTGTCTGCCCAATCATTTTCAGTCAAACATTACATAGCTCATTTAAGTCCTGCCGTCTTTTAAATCTCATTCCTGCCCTGTATGCATTATTCCCATAATTCCTATTTTTTCCTATGTAGTTTGCGCCTACCCTTTTTTTTTTTTTTAATATCTCAATTCCAGTTGTTTATATCTGTTACTATATTCGCTATTTCCAGTATAGATTTCCATTTTCTAGTAATTGCTTTTTTGGCAGCCAGCATAATTAGACACAGCAAGGCCTTACCATGTCTATGCAAGTCCGATTGTGAGTCATGGCTTAGAAAAATCATGTCCCTCATCACACTAATCCACCCACCCAGCATATCCGACAGTGCATCCCAGAAGGAATCCCTAAAGGCCGTCAACCCAACGCACTCCCAGAAAATAAGCTTCCAAGTACCTCTTTCTTCCCTGTCACACCTCCAACATTTGCTATGTTATCGGAGGAAAATTTACTGGAGTCTACTTGGGGTATAAATATATCTATTTAAACATCCCCAAATTAAAAATCCTAAATCTTCTAGATTTTGTTGCATGTTTGGGAGACATCAATATACCCTCCCATTGTTTTTGTGAATTGCTTATGTAGTCTCTCTTCCCAATCCTTTTTAAACTCGTCTGATTCTTTACAAATATCATGCAATGTTTTATATGCTGTACTAATTATTCCTTTTTTAATGGCAACATGTCCTTCATGGATGCATCTGCAGTCATAACAACTGGGTTGTCCTGTCGTCAGGCAGCCCTTCAGTCGGCCGGATTCCAAAGTCCGCTGATGTCGCACTTCACCCGACGTCATCTCTGTTGGACTTGGGTATAAAAGCATCAGCCGACGCCATTTTCTTCAGTCTTTCTTGAAGCAGAAGCTGTTCGCAAGTGCCGGTCGGTCGGATCCAGAGATTACTTCTACCGAATACTACTTCAAAGACTTCTAAAGCTAAGTACCCGTTGGGACTCTTTCTTGCCTCAGCCGATGTCAGAAAAAGTTAATAATTGTTTAACCTGTGGGAAACAAATACCTCATAAAGATTTCCACTCTTACTGCCTGCCTTGCTTAGGCCCAGCCCAAGCAGCCTGTTCGTCCTGTGCTTCTTTCAACCGATTTAACGCTTAGGCGCGGTCGGAGTTTGCAGAACAGTTTTTCGGTTCTGATTTTGCGTACATTATGCCGCCGGATCCTCCGACCACGCATTCTGCCAAAACGCAAAAAAGACCGACACGCGGTCCGGTTTCGCCGAAACCATGGTTAAGCAAACGCGAGTGTCTCGGTTTCGGCCGAAACCGAGAAAACTGATCAAAATACAGCTGAATCTATCTCTACAACTGAGGTCCCTGCTAACACTCTTGAATCGGCCTCAGAAATTTTACCCACTACGGTGCTTACCACTGACTTATCAGACACTATTCCCTTGGATGTCTCTACCCCAGCACGTGGTGCTGCTAGGCCTCCAGCAGCCATGTCCATTAAGGCCTTCGCCAGGGCTAAAGCAGCCAAGACTACTAAAACAGTGCCTGTTAAACCCCCTCAACCAGGCCCTCTTCCAGTTCCCAAATGCTTACTTTGGCAGAAGATTTAATTTCATTAATTAGAGGATCTCAATCTCACCCAGACAGGGCCTCTCAGCCCCAGAGAAGAGACCTAGGGCAGAGCCCCATGAGCCAGTGTCCTCTGATGATTCTGCTGATGAATCAGACATAACTGACCAGCCAGAGGCTCCTTTCTCCAATTTTGAAGATTCTGATGCTGAAGAATCCATTCCAGCTGCTTCCCACCAGAAGAATTCTCCTTTGGGGAAACCTTGCATGCCATGCGAGAACAGTTCCAATGGCAGCAACAGGATTTTTCAGACTCCAGGAAAAGACTTAGGACCTTTTTGCACCTTCCACAGCACAGGCCCTTAGCTATACCTCCTGTTCTCTCTGTGGTGGATGATGCTTTCAATGATGTCTGCTCCGCTCCAGATTCTTTACCCCAGCCCCTGCCAAACCAGACAGATTTTACAGGGTGCCAGATACTCATCACCACCTTTACAAGGCCCCTCTTGCAGACCCGAAACTATTTCCCAGGGTCCCAAGGCAGTAGCGACCATAGCTAAAACCCTGTTCCTTCTGAAAGGGAAGCAAGGTCATTAGACAGATGGGGTAAAAGGTTTACACTTCAGCCACTCTCTCAGCTAGAGCTTTAAACTGTCAGTTTCACATGATACAATACCAAGAGTTTATGCTTGAACAGTTAACTAAAAAGCTAACCACTGATGAATCTCTTGATAAGAAATATGTATTAGAAATGGTAAATAACATACAGCAAGTTAGTAACCATTCTTTAAAATGTGGCTATGATGCACTGGAGGCTTCATTTAGATCAGCCATGACTGGCACTGTAATTAGAAGGCATGCATGGCTAAAGGAGCAAGCTTTACCGGATCATGTTAAATCTAAATTGCTAGATGCTCCTATGGATAAAACAAGTTTGTTTGGTACACCTGCCCAGCAGGTTATGAAGAAAATGGAAGAAAAGGCAAAATCAGTCCAGACAGTTAAAGATTTCTTGCAGGTTCAACCCCAAGGTTTAGCAGGAACTGGCCTGCCAAAAATTGGTCCTTTCCTGACTCCACAAGACCTCAAAGGGGCAGGAATAGACGTTCCAGAGGCAGAAATCAATCCAGAGGAGGTGCCTACAGAGGACGACAGTGGCAAGGTAACAACAGAGGCACAGACTCTACACCTGCCACTACATCAACACAGCCACAGTGACTTAATCCTAAACCCGCCTACCAAGGAACAAACAGCAGCTCCTCTAGGCGGAAAGCTAACTTTATTTTCAAAAAACTGGCACCACATAACAAAGGACAAGTGGATTTTACGAACCATAGATCAAGGCTACCGGTTCCACTTCCACACTTTACCAGACAAAAGAGGAATGCCAAATCTACCTCCAAATCAAAAGACAGAGGCTCTACAACAGATAATGGAGTTAGCAAACATGAGAGCTGTGGAGAAAGTGCCAACAGCAGAGCAAGGAAAGGGTTCTACTCCAGACTATTCCTAGTTCCAAGAAAGGAAAAAGTTGGAGACCAATTCTAGACCTGTCCACCCTGAATACTTACATCATTGTCCCAAAATTCAAAATGCTGACCCTACAGCAACTTCTTCCCATGCTGGGCAAGGAGTGTTGGCTGGTAACTCTAGATCTCAAGGAGGCATACCTGCACGTCCCCATTCGACCAATCTGCAGAAGATACCTCAGATTTCTTGCAGGATCAGAGCACTATCAATTCTCAGCATTGCCCTTTGGCTTATCTACTGCGCCCAGAGTATTCACAAAATGCCTGGCATCGTCCATTGCAGACTACAGGGAATTCAAATTTATCCATACCTGGACGACTGCCTGATACAAGGAGACAACAAAAGCAAGCTGACAACAGATTTACAAAGGGTCATTTACTTGCTTCAAGCACTGGGATACACAGTCAATTTACAAAAGTCAAGACTGATACCATCCCAGACAAGGACTTTCCTGGGAGCGGAATTGGACACAGTAAGACAAATGGCATTCCTAACTACAGAAAAACAAAAGAACTCCCTCTTTTCTTGGCACTAACAAAACTGAACAAGTTAACAGCAAGAAAGGTACTGCAGGCCTTGGGTTTCATGGCATCATGCATAATCCTGGTTCCATTTGCCAGACTACATATGAGAAAACTACAGTGGTACCTAAAGAATTTATGGTCCCAACACAGACACAGCCTAGAAACGGAAATCCCACTAATACCATGCTTAAAACAGGAGTTCCTATGGTGGGCTCAGGCATGCCAGTCAAACTCAGGCCTGCCCTTTCGCAAGGGTCAAGCAAGCCAGACCATCACAACAGATGCTTCAGACCTAGGATGGGGCATATGCCGGACAAATGCTTACAAGGATTGTGGACACAGGACCAACTTCACCTGCACATCAACCTAAAAGAAATGCTGGCAGTAAAACTGGCAATCCAAAAGTTCAGACCATTTCTCAAGGAGGACCACTTGATGATAAGGACAGACAACACCACAGTCATGTGGTACATCAACAAACAGGGAGGCACTCATTCTTACCCCTATGCAGAATGACTTTGGAGCTGTGGACCCTGGCACTCAGCTACAACATCCAGTTACAGGCAATATTTGTGCCAGGAAAGAAAACTGTCTAGCAGATATGTTAAGCAGGACCACATCGGATGCCCACGAATGGCAGCTGCACCGGATATCTTCAAGACCATCTCAAGAAATGGGAATGCCTCAGATAGATCTATTCGCATCACCTCTCAATCACCAGCTCAAAAATTCTGCACAAGGACATTCCACCCACTAGCATGGAAAGTGGACTCGCTCTCCTTCAGCTGGAAAGGCCTAACAGCATATGCATTCCCACCTCTTCCCTTGATACACAAAGTACTACTAAAAATCAAGGAGGAACGTCCAAGGATAATCCTGATAGCTCCAAACTGGCCAAGACAGCATTGGTACCCACTACTGAGGAGCATGTCTCGAACAATATGTGGCCAATTCCCTGATGCCTTTGATGCTAACTCAGAACAACTTCAGCACCATGCATCCAAACCTAAAACGCTGCAACTGACTGCATGGAACATCACATAGCAGCTGCTAATACAGAACTTTCACAAAGAGTTAAAGACATTATTCTTGAAGCACGCAGGCCTTCAACTAGAAGGAATTATGCTGGGAAATGGAAAAGGTTTGTCATTTGGAGTTCTGAAAGAGGAAAAGATGTATCAAACATAGATATGCCTAACATTCTGGAGTATCTGGCCGAACTACTTCATTCAGGCCTGTCCTACTCCTCCATCAAGATTCATGCATCAGCTATTTCAGCAGAATACAGCTTTGATCCACCTGTTTTTCACACCCTTTGCTCAGGCAGTTCCTCAGAGGAATCAAGAATGTAAAACCTCCAAGGAAACCACCATTGCCAGCTTGGGACTTGAACTTTGTGCTAGAAAAATTGACACTATCACCTTTTGAACCAGCAGCAACAGCAGACCTACAACACCTGTCATGGAAAACTGCTTTCCTACTGGCAATTACTTCAGCAAGGAGGGTTTCAGAACTACAGGCCTTAATGGCAGTGCAACCCTTTCTAATCTTCCACCAAGATAGAGTGTCCATGAGGACTAATCCTACATTTATGCCTAAGGTGGTATCCAGAGTGTCTTTAAACCAGGCAATCCACCTGCCTACCTTCTTTCCCAACCCACAAAACAAAGGGGAAAGAATACTGCATACCTTGGATGTACATAGACAGCTACGCTACTACTTGGACAGAACAAAAATAGCAGAAAGACTGACCAACTTTTCGTAGCCTATGCAACAGGAAGGGAAGGAAAAGCTATTTCCAAACAGACAATCTCCAAATGGATAGGAAATTGCATACGATTCTGTTACTCCTTCCATGGAAAGCCAATTCCACAGAACATAAGACCTCATTCTACAAGGGCAACAGCCACTACCACAGCCTTCTTACGAGGAGTGGCTACCAAAGACATTATTGAGGCGGCTACTTGGACCTCCATGCATACATTTGCCAAGCATTATAATTTACCTCTATATTCCAGATCCCGAGCAGGGTTTGCCACTGCTGTTCTGCAAGGGATCCTAAACACACCATAATTTACTTTTATCCTCCTCCCTAGTTGGCTATGGTATTCTACCCAGTTGTTATGACTGCAGATGCATCCATGAAGGACATAGTACAGTTTTGTACCTACCATAAATGTAGATGTCCGAATTGGATAGCATCTGCAGTCAGGATTACCCTCCCTCCTTCCCTTCTGTGGTACTCCTAGGGTGTTTACCCTTCTAATAGCTAGCTAGTGGGGATTTCTTTCATGGTGTATTTGTTTGTATTTATGTACATACATGCTTATTTTTGTGTTTACCTCTATCTTTTGGAAACATTGGCATCTATCCAAAATTTTTAGCCTTCTATAGGGCTTCTGGCATCTGGGGCAAGAAACACTGAAGAAAATGGCGTCGGCTGATGCTTTTATACCCGAAGTCCAACAGAGATGACGTCGGGTGAAGTGCGACATCAGCGGCGGACCCGGACTTTGGAATCCGGCCGACTGAAGGGCTGCCTGACGACAGGACAACCCAGTTGTTATGACTGCAGATGCTATCCAATTCGGACATCTACATTTATGGTAGGTACAAAACTGTACTTTCTGTTCTAGATTCTTCTAAAAACTCTTCCAGTGCTGGCCTTTCTTTTAGGACCCCCCCCCCCCCATTTATTTCTCTTTGCCTGTACTCTGCCTGCCATATCAAGGATTGATATCTCTAACCTGCAGCCCAAATATATTTTTCGCTTGTTCCCATTCTGTTACCTTTTCCCTCTCTAGTTATTTGCTCCCAACACCTTGGTTCTTTTCCCAGTTTTCTCTAATAAATTCCAATCCTCTCTTGCCTGTTGTCTGTATTTCTAACTGTAGTCATCCCTATCGGCAGAATCTCTATCCATTCCTGAGTTTGCTTGGTTCTTAGAATATTTTCTTCTATTTTATGGATATAATAATCTGTATGATTATTGTTCTCCTTAAAGGCCAGCATCCAAAATCCCAGTCTCTCCTTGTTTCTTGAGCGTCCCTCCTGTTTCATCATCTTCCCTTTCCACTTTGAATTATAGTTTTCTGCTTGTGCTATGTATAGGATCCTTAACTGTGTGTCTTTGGGATTACCCAATTTGAAGGGGTATTTCAATCTGCCCTGTTCTACTGGAAGAATGATGTTATCCCATTTGAGTATTGCAGTCTTTCCCTCCCAGATAAAGTTGTCTTCCTCCTTTATTAATTGCTATCCACGACCTCTTCTGTGGATGATATAAATATGCCTGACCTGTGTATAAGGCTGAAGGGACTAAAAACATTTTCACTGCTTATATATTACTGTCCATATCCATAAACAAGAGCTTCCATTTTCTCAGTTTTTGTATTCTCTTTTGCTTAGTCTCTTCCCACATATCCATAGCTGCCACACCAGAATCATTTTAACCCATACTCCTAAATATTTCATTTTATCATGTTCCCATAAATATTTCATTTTATCATGTTCCCATAAATATAGATGTTGAGTTGTCTATCTCGCCTTCATTCTTGCTGGATGGGTTCGGAGCCGACCTCGGCTCCGACTCGGCCACTCTAAAAGCTCGAGAGTTGGTTCCACCGGCTCGAGGCTGCCCCTATATCCCACAATGCTAGGCGAGAATTACCTCAGATCTCGTTTGCCGCTACAGCGATCGAGGTGTTTTTCTACCGGCTCCAGGTTAGTTAAAGTTTAGTTTAATAACTTTAAACTTACGCTAGCTTAGTTTATTTCTTTTTTACCCTTAGTGTAGTGGATATTATCCCTTCTACTTTTTTATCCAGCCCCTTTTATTCTCAAGAACTAATAGTTCTTTCCCTAGGCCTTCGGGCCCTTCCTTCCCTCCCTTAGGGTGTGTATGTGTTTGGTTAGAAATATTTAACTTAACTTACCTTTCAGAAGTTTTGTTTTAAATAATTCTACTTAGACTTCTATCAGTGTAATCTGTGTGTGTGTGTTTTCTGTGTGTGATTACACTTCGGTTCCTTGAGTATGTCCAAGGATTCAAAGGCCTCAGGCTTCAAGAAGTGTGACTCGTGCTGTCAGAAAATGTCTCTGACAGACGGTCACACTTCTTGTGTGTATTGCCTGGGACCTTTACACCTGCAGGACTCTTGTGCTGTATGCCATGGCTTCAGCCCTAGAGTCCTGCAGGAAAGAAGAAACAAACTCATATTAAGGGGTTTGCTTAAGCCTGAAGGTTCCCTTTCTGTTACATCGGGTAAACCTTCTAAGGCTTCCAAGACCTCGGCTCCAGCTTCAGAGTCGAGGCCTAAGGCTTAAAAGCCTGCTGCTTCATCTGCTCCGGCTGGAGCCGATGAGTCTTTGACTACAGTATCTGTGGTTCCCTTGGCTCCGGCCGGAGCCGAGGCATTAGAGATTCCTGGGTCGGCTCCGATCAGACCATCGGAGCCGACATCTAGAAAGAGATCGAGGTCACCGTCCCTTGGCTCTGTTCATTCGGCTCCAGCGTCTCCCTTGCTGTCTGAACGGAGCCACAGATCTCACTCCTCCAGGTCATCGAGGCTCTTAGATCACGACCTCCAGAGGGTAGTGAGTCGACTTTTAAAGTCCGAGGCACTGGCCCAAATGCTCCAGAGCCCGACTCATCAGTCGATGCCTCAACTTATTCCTATAAATATTCCTCCTCCGACTCCTTTGAGCTCGGGCCGGGCGCCTCGGGACCGAGACTGTGGTAGCGCCGAGCCGATACAATTGTCTTCGCTCCGATTTCTTCTTTGAAGAATCTCGGCGCGGCTTCCCTCGTCTGCTCCGAGGGTGAGTGGCATCGGACCCTTGTCCGACCCCCTCTCCCTCTCGGTGCTTCGGCGCTGGTGAGTTCGGCTCCGACATCGGCCTCGGAGCCATCTCTGTCGGTGCCGAGGGAGGTTCTCAGCTTCTCGGAGCGGGGACCTCTGGCTCTGCCAGACAGGGGTGCTCGAGGTCATGCGGAGTGTGTTGGAACCTTGTTCGACTCCACAGTCGGCTCCGTCCGCCCCTCCCTCTTCGGTGCCTTTGGTTATGTCGACTCATTCCCTCATCCCAGACCGCAGAGAGCCAGCTCCTCAAGAATCCCCTGTGGGGATCTCATCCTCTTCCGAGGCCTCCCCTGAATTGGCAGGGGAGCCCCCTAGAAAGAGAAAGTGTAAGAGGAAGCACATAGACTCACCTGAGTCTGTTACCTCTGACACAGATTTAGAGGATTCCGAGGGTTCCCCACGTTCCCCGTCTGAAGATGTCTCCTTCGCAGACATTCTAGAGATCCTGAAACAGAGGGGAAATTGGCCAGCCCTTAACCCTTCGGAGGATGAGTCTGTGTATCTTGAGGCGTTTGGCTCTCGCCCTTCCACCTCCTGGGTGTCCCCCCCCCCCTTTGATCCCCTCATGCAGGTGGTGGCAAAGAAGGCCTGGACGGCTCCTGATTCAGTGGACCCTACCCCCAGGAGACCTTCGAAATTTATAACAGCACCAACTGACAAACAATTTCTCACAAAAGGTGTTGCTGTGGATGCTATGGTGGTAGCTGCTGCCACCAAGAAGGAACTAGCTGATCCTTCAGTGCCTGTTCATCCCCCTAACAAAGAATCTAGGTCTATGGACAGGTATGGGAAGCGGATGTTCTCGTCAGCGACCTTTGCAATGCTCGCTGAACTACCTATGCCATTTCACCCGTCTCCAGAGAGACTTGATCAAGGAAGCGAGTGAGATGTTGAAGGATACTACAGCTGCAGATTTTCAGGACAAAATGAACACCCAGCTGACCACCCTTAATTCCATAGCTAACTCCTCCATGCGCCTCCTTTCATATGCGGCTGATGGAGCGAGTAGAGCCGCAGGGACAGGTGTTGCCTTACGCCGGCATGCCTGGATGCGACTATGCAATTTTGCGGACCCCTTTAAAACGTCTTTCACTAACTCCCCGTTCGATGGATCATCTCTCTTTGGTCCTCAAGAGAAAGAAACCTTGACTAGGTGCGAGACGGATGGCAAAACTCTATCTGCCGTCGGAGTCCGTTTTTCTACTCCTTCTAGACCTTACCCCAAAGGCCAGAAAAGTGGGAAAATGTGGTTCCAAACAATCTCAAGGGAATTTGCCTGACGACAGAGTCGGTTCCCTCCAGAGGCAGAGGAGGGAACAATAATGGTAGACGTCGCCCTAGAGGCAGAGGGGGCCCGCAGAACCAGGGCAATCGAGAAACCTTTTCTGATAAGCCCTTTCAGCATCCCTGAGGTGTTGCCCGACTGTCCACCTTCGAGGCAGTCGGGGAAGATTGTCACTGTACCCAGAAGCCTGGCTATCCCTGACTCAAGACAAGTGGGTACAGTCCATAATTTCAAGGCTATTCCATTCCCTTCTTGCATCCCAAACCAATCAAAAAATCCCTTCCAGATGTTCCACCGCTCAAAGGGATCTTGCAGCTTTGGAAATTTCAAAGCTGCTTGCAAAAGAGCAATTCAACCAGTTCCAGCAGACCAACTAGGATCCGGAATCTACTCCAGGTTCTTTTTAGTTCCAAAGAGAACAGGGGACTGGAGACCAATTTTGGATCTCAGTATCTTGAACAAGTCAGTCAAGAAAACAAGATTTCGGATGGTCACGCTGCAGTCCATCCTCCCCCTATTGGGAAAGAGAAACTGGATGTGCTCTATAGACCTTCAGGATGCGTACTATCACATAAAAATGAACAGACGCTCCAGAAGATTCCTCCGCTTCAGGCTGGGAACCAGTCATTTTCAATTCAGGGCCCTGCCCTTTGGTCTCACCACTGCCCCGGTGTTTACCAAATGCATGGCAGTGGTAGCTTCTCACCTGAGACGTCAAGGATTCCAGGTGTTTCCATATTTGGACGACTGGCTCCTCACAGCTCCCACCAAGCATCTTCTTCTAATGGCCAGGGACTACACCTTTCGCATTTGTCAAAAGTTAGGCATTTCAATAAATTGCGAAAAGTCTGTTTTGTCGCCTTGTCGTACTATTACCTTCATAGGCGCAAATCTAGACACAGTCAACATGTCTGCGAGACTAACACATCAGAGAATAGCAGACATACACAAACTGGTCTCGCTCCTCTTCAGCAGCAACAGAATCAAAGCCAAGTTAGTTCTGAAAGTGTTGGGGATTATGGCGGCTGCCATACCTCTGCTTCCATTAGCCAGATTCCACATGAGAATCCTTCAATGGATGCTCTTCACGCAATGGTCATACCAGCAACTTCCGATGTCCCACACCATTATGATCACGCAAACATGCAGAAATCATCTTCTGTGGTGGATGTCTTCCCCTCAGCTCTTATTGGGAAGACCCTTTGTTCCTTCCCCTCCGGTTGCTACTCTGACAACGGACGCCTCCCTGATCGGGTGGGGGGGCATTATCAGGGCAGAACTGTCCAGGGCACATGGCAACCAGACGAATGCCACTTGCACATAAATGTTCTAGAGATGAGAGCAGTGCTTTTAGCGTTGCACGCCCTTCAAGACTCTCTTCCCTTGGGAATGATAGCAATCCAGACGGACAATATGTCCGTAGTGTGGTATATCAACAAACAAGGCGGAACCAGGTCCTACCCCCTGTGTCGAGAAGCACTCAGACTGTGGCAATGGGCGATTTCTTCTCAGCGGTTTCTGATAGCAACGCACATCCCCGGGAAGTCCAATCAAATCGCGGACAAGTTGAGCAGAACTATCCTCATGCCTCACGAGTGGTCTCTGAAACACTCTGTTGTGAGAGAAATTTTTCTCAAGTGGGGTCAGCCTTGCTGCGACCTTTTTGCTACTCCCCAAAACAGCAAGGGCAGAGATTATTTCACCCTATTACCTTTACCAGGCCAGCCCAGCAGAGACGCTCTAGTCCAAGTTTGGCCCGGGGACTTCTGTATGCATTTCCTCCCTTCCCACTAATCTCTCAAGTGATACAGAAAGCTATCGCTCAGAAGGCCTCGTTGATCCTCATTGCTCCTTACTGGCCTCGACAGGTTTGGTTCCCCTTTCTACATCATTTTCTGTTGAGCGACCTTGGCATCTGGACCTAGTTCCAGATCTTTTGATCCATCAGTCGGGTCAGTTTCATCGCTCCCTCCCTCTCTGAACCTCACTGCTTGGTTCCTCCAATTCCAACCTTAGCCAGGCTTCCTCAAATATCTCACTCTGTTCGAGATATTTTGATAGCTTCCCATAAATCTTCCACTAGAAAGATTTATTTGAGTAAGTGGAAACGTTTCGCCTATTGGGCTCAAGGAAGGGACATAGATCCTTTCACTGCTTCCATCCAAATGGTCCTTGATTTTCTAGCTGAACTCTTCCATGCAGGTTCATCTCCTTCTACTCTTAAAGTTCAACTGGCAGCTATTTCTAACTTTCATGTGGGCATTTCAGAGTCTGCCATAATGTCCCACAAGCTTTGCAAAGCCTTTTTGAAAGGAGTTTTTCTACTCAGACCTCCTATAAGAAATCCTCCTCCTCCTTGGGACCTAAATTTAGTTCTTAGTTCTTTGATTCTTCCCCCTTTCGAACCTGCAGCCTCCTGTTCTTTAAAATTGCTATCATGGAAGACTCTCTTTCTGGTAGCTATCACTTCAGCTAGAAGAGTTTCAGAACTTCATGCACTTAGCTGTCGACCTCCTTATCTCTTGTTCCATAAGGACAGGGTATCTTTACGAACCAACCCGTCCTTTTTACCTAAGATAGCCTCAAGGCCTAACCTAAATCAAAGCATTGATCTCCTGTGTTTTTCCAGAATATTCTAATAGGTCTGAACAAAAATTGCATTGGCTAGATGTTCATCGTCAGTTAAGGTACTATTTGGATAGAACCAAACAATTCAGAAAATCTGACCAGCTGTTTGTCTCCTATGCAGAAGGCAGAAAGGGACTTTCAGTTTCAAAGGTATCATTATCTAGATGGCTAACATCTCTGATTTCCCTTGTTTATGAAATTAGACACCAAAAGCTGCCTAACAAACCTAAAGCCCATTCCACCAGAGGTTTGGCTACTTCTATAGCCTTCCAAGACAGACTGCCTATTGACACCATTTGTGCAGCGGCTACTTGGGCTACTCCTCACACTTTCATTTCTCATTATAAGTTGGATTTAGCTTCTAGGCATAGAGCTAACTTTGGTTCCACTGTTCTCAAGAGTCTGTTCCGTTAGGCCACCCGGGACAAGGTGCTAGGGACGGTCCCATCCAGCAAGAATGAAGGCGAGATAGACAACTTAACATATAGAAGTTATGTTCTTACCATAACGCTCCATGTTAGTTGTCTTCTTCGCCTTCTTTCTTAAGGCCCCACCCTCCTTCCCCCTGGCCTGGACAGATCTAGAGGAGTTTGATTGTGACCTCTCTTTCTACCACCTCTTTGCGATAGGTATGTGCTCTGCTGTGCATATTTCCTAGAGTCAGGCTTAGGTCACCCTTTCTCTTCCCCTTGTTTTTAGAGGTGGAAATTTTCCAGTATTCCTGGTTGTATTTTTAGCTGGGCCTAGCTCACAAACGAGATCTGAGGTAATTCTCGCCTAGCATTGTGGGATATAGGGGCAGCCTCGAGCCGGTGGAACCAACTCTCGAGCTTTTAGAGTGGCCGAGTCGGAGCCGAGGTCGGCTCCGAACCCATCCAGCAAGAAAGAAGGCGAGAAGAAGACAACTAACATGGAACGTTATGGTAAGAACATAACTTCTATATATTGCTGAACCAATTTGCGTGTGGGTACATAATTTACTGCTGTCACCTTTGTTTTAGCTTCATTTCATTTTGTATCCTGAAAAAGATTTGAAACTGTCTCAATGTTCCACAACACTGAAATCTGTCTCTCTGATTTTGTTAGGTGCAAAGTAATATCGTGGGCAAATAGAGCCAGCTTTTCTTGACTACCGTACCAGTCCTTGAATTTGAGTCCCTTATTTTCTTTGCCAGTTCTGAATATGGCAACAAAAGGGAACGGTGACACTCTTGCCTGGTTCCGATGCTCAAGCAGAAATGATCAGAGAGGACCCCACCCCCTTTAATTTTCACCTCTGATCCCTTATATAGCCTCCTAATCTACTTTATATTTTCTCAGGAAATGCAAATGCTTCCACTGCCCTGCTCATTAAGTCCCAGCTTACTCTGTCAAATGCTTTCTGTGCATCAAGACTTAGCAGCAACAGTGGTATCTTCTTACTTTCTGCTTCCCTCTTGGATCATCACTGTTCTGTTAATGTTGTCAAATGTTTGCCTCACTTCCACAAAACCACATTGATCCATATCTGTCAATTTTGGTATTACTTTGTCATTCTCATGTCTTCATTGTTAAGCCTCTTCTGCCTCAGACCTTGGTTTAAGTGTTCCATAAATATTTCCATTCCTGCTTGTTCTTGCTTTCCCCACTTCTCTGTTCTGTACCGATTTCCATAAATTACTGAATTACCTGTAATACCTCTACAGGATCTGTGGTTGTGTGTTTTTGTAATACTTTAACCTTTGTTAGCCCCTCTGAATAATTTTTAATTACTTCTTAACCAGACGCTATTCTTTTCTTTCTACCATATTTTTAAACGTTGCCTTCATTTGGTCTTACCCACTCACTAGCTATAACGTTTTGAGTACTACTTATCTTTCCTAACAACTACCGGATAATTTCCATTGCCCATTCCTTAAATTCCTTTTTCTTTTTTTTTTTTTTTTTTTTAAAGGTAGGTTGGGAATAGCCAGCGTCTCATCTTCATTACCATGCATTTTTATCTTTGTAATTATTGACATGTGATCTGAAAGTTATTGGATGTGTATCAAAGTTCTCAATTAAATGGGCATATTCCTGTGAAATGTAATTTCTGCCTATTCGAGCCCAGTTATTATACCTTGGGGAACAGTGTGTAATTCCTCTGAGTTCCTGCTACTGAATTTGTGTCTTTTGTACCAAATATTTTCATAAATACCTTCAGAAATCTACTCTGTTTTATATTTTCCCTTCTAGGCCCCTCCGTAGGTTTTCTCCCCGGGCCTCGACTGTAAACGGATGTATGTCCAGCTTGACTAGCCCGGTCAACAAATGTAAAATAAATAAATAAATAAGTTCACAGGCTAATGGCCCTAGGGCCTTTACAAGCTTAGTCATGTAATACCCATGTTCTCTAATTGACCATTGCTAGATGGTTTGATTGTTTGTAGAGCTAATCTGTAATCAGCACCGGCTGTCCCTGTCCACGAGAGATATAGGTGTCACCCCAGGAATGAATTTACGGTCTCCCATCCAGTTGTCCAGCTTGCTCTAGAATAGGGTCATTGGGGAGCTCAGCTTAACTTAAATTGAGAGCCTGTTCCATAGTAGTTGCGGTTCCTGTGAGATGCATCTGTGTCTCCAGCATTTTTTGTTTGTCACAGGCTAGGTTGAGATCTCTGGAGTGAGTGACTCTTGTCCCATTTGATTTGTGGACATGCAGCATTTCCATTAGGGCAGGGTCAGAGACTGCTCCATAGGCCAGACACAGGTCGCCTCTCAGCAGCCTGTAGGACACTGAGTACAGTCAGGGCTTTCAGTCTTTCCATGTAGGTCATGTTTTGGAGTCCCTGAATTCCCTTGGTCAGGAACCTCTGTGGTCTCTCCAGCTGCTTCAGGTGTCTGGTGAGGTACATGTAAAAGGGAGAGCTGCACTGTATTAGTGGTCTGATGAAGGTGGAGTACAGAGGAGTTATAACATCTTTGGTCTTGAATGCGATGCCCGTACTTACTTTACGTGCAATGTAAAAGGGTTTCCTTACCACTGTGGACATATGATGATTGAAATTTAGATTGCTCTTAACTTGAGTTCCTAAGTCACGCGCCACTGGGTTTGAAGTGGTGGTGGGGGGGGCGTTACTATCTATATTGTAATTTACAGGGGCTACTACCCCTTTTCCAAAGGAGACAATAATACACTTTTTTGTATTCAGATTTAGACTGTGGCTTTGGCATCAGTCCTTTGTCTGTGTTAACCCCTTCTGTGATATGCTAATATCTTTAGGGATGCAATGATGTTAATTGTTGCAAATCGGATTCCATTCCTCACCTATAGGTGATGATCCCGTCTGAAAGCTGATTTTCTGCCATTTTTTTAAGTTCAAAATAGCAGTTTTTGATGAAATATAATAGCAGTTTTAGATGGAATATGAATGTGCCAGTGTAATTGTCATCCCTTGCCAGTAGCCCCTTAGTACTTGAAATCAGTTGTTTTTTTCTCTCTTCTGTCACTACTGGAACTCGTGTGGCATTGAATATAAATAGTCCTCTTTTTCTTTGTCCCTGATGTTATGCAGAATATCCCTCCTAAAATCCTTTATCAAATTCCCATGCTCAGTTATTTCCAAATGTGGCTCCTGTAGCATTGCTATTTGTACTTTGCATTTCTTAATGTAATTAAGTGTTCTTTCCTTTTTGTGTGTACCTTTGAGACCATTCACATTCCAAGATTAATATAGAAAGAGTCGCCTTTATGGTGAAAAGTCAGTATTCTCACCTGTGGTGTATGACCGCTTTAGTAAATGTCTATTTCCAGCTTTTATTATGCATGTTCCCGTTAATGCTTGGCAGTGTTTTCTTAACATTGTAACCTATGTCACATTTTACAAGACTCTTTGTTTTGATAAAAATCCTCAAACAGGTAACCAAATACACCCCAGAACATCCCTATAACCTATTAACTTAATACAAGCTGACATTAGTGTGTGCGTCTTCAAATAATTGAAGTTTAACCTCCTAATAGGAATGTTTGTGCCAAATAGACAAACTACTAAGACAGGCCATATTTAACCTGAAGTTGAGGTTATCCATGCTGAGATGCACGTTGTTGCCTGTCATTTCCGTAAACATCTTAGCACAAGAAATCTGGATAAAGCAAAAAATAATGGTGGGACCAGGGCCAAAATAAGGATCATTAGAACTATATAGAACTTAGTTGCTAGAATAACAGATTCTCAAGAATGATGCCACAGTATAAAGAAAAAAATTATCAATTTCAACAATTGGCTAAGCTACTGGTGTCATTCATTTTTTTCTTTATTCCCCCTTCCCTGTATGTGGAAACTATTTTCATACTTTCAGAAATCCTTAATTAGTTACAAAGAAACCATTGTTCAGTCTTACTGCCCTATTATCAGCTTGCCTCCATGTAAAAACAAAAGAAAAAGGTGAAAGATGAAAGCCAAGCTGCAACATTTATTGTAAAGGAAAACTTTTATATTCTTTGCTGTCATATTTACTTGTTTCCACTCTTAAATGTATTTAGACTAAACCAAGGGTCTTGCTCCAGACATTCACATATGCAGAAGTAAGGGAAAACATGTCAGCTCTACATATAATATGATCTGTGTATTTTTACACCCACCTCAACAAATCAAGATAACAGCCTATTAACTTAAAGGACCACTATGGGCAAAACATATATATATATATATATATATATATATATATATATTTTTTTTTTTAAACTTAAGTTTGTCTCAGATTGAAGTAGTCATTACTAATTTTATTCTGTTTGTAACCCTGTATGCCCTCCTGGGGAATAGACATCCTGATGAGAGTTTTTCTTATAAACAAAAGTCTTCCCCATAATACACTAAATGCACCGTTTGAGATTACAATGCCTATGGCTGGACTGTCACATTGTTGCACTTAGAATGGAAGAACTGAGTAGAGCAGCTAAGTTTGAGAGGCCTTAGTAAAAGCATTTACTATCACGTAGAGCTTCTTACACGTGTTTCCTACTGATGAGTGTTGCACATTCTCTGAAGAAAGCTTCAAAAACTACCAGCCTATTGCTGAGGTAAGACTTTGACATTCAGCTGTGATCTGCTTCTGTTCCTTATGAAGTTACTCCTCCCATATCCCAATCCTCAGCTAGCAAGAGTATCACATTTCCACCCTGCAAGGTTCAGCTAATTAGTCAGCTTTGCATTACAATGTACATCAGACAGATTTGTTTGTAGTCTACTTGGTGTGCCAGTAAGTGTTCCCTTATCTCTCTCCTTACTCCTGTCATCTGAATAGCACATTCACAGTAAATCTTGTTACACAAATTATTTTATCAATCCTTAATATAATGGGTGTACAAGTGTTCCTAAAAACATGCCTGCAACGTACACCGATTACAATTCATTTTGGCATCTCACAGATTTAGCCATGTCTGCAAGTTAATATTCTGATCTCAGAATAATCATATTTAAGTTGTATAGAATTGCAGTCCTCTGCCTTGTTAGCTCGTAGATGTGCCATTGATGTCACTTTATTTCTAAGTACTACTTTTTCCAATGCAAGTTACTATGTACTTTCTTCATGCAATGCAGTGCCTACTGTCTCTATTCCAAACAGTGTACATATAGTTCTTGCTTAGTGTCAATAGTGTTTTCCAGTGCACGCTGCCACAACAATCTTATCTATTCACCGATATCCAGAATTTCACACACTTCCTCCAGAAGTTGTATAAATTTGAGTACCTCCACCAATATGTTTAATACCAGTCATTTTTGAAACGATTTATCATGTAGCAATTTCAGGAAAGTCTGTTGTAATTCGTAACTTTTCCTCAGGAGTATCACTTGTATTCCACAG
Source organism: Protopterus annectens (assembly GCF_019279795.1). NCBI lineage: Eukaryota > Metazoa > Chordata > Ceratodontiformes > Protopteridae > Protopterus > Protopterus annectens. The sequence continues at coordinate 1,101,621,546 of NC_056737.1, read as the reverse complement.
TGCTTGTCATCCCCCACTCAGAGACGTTATCCTTTTGCTTACTTCTTTTAACTTGGACATCACAGTCCCTCTTCAGATGTCCAGTGCAAGCAGTAAAAGCTTACTGACATTCAAATGCTCCCTGATTAACACTATTCCAGTTAGTCTAAGTGAAGCACTGAGCTCACAGCCCATTTTTAAACAAAGAAAAAAAATTCAGAAATGCGTGCTATAAACCTATGCAGATCTTCACAAGTGGCCACACACAGCTGTAGCAATAAAGACACGCTGTTGACATCGGACTGCAAACTGGACATCGGGTAGGTGTCACTGTAGTTCTGTTCTCACACATGCACATAGTAACATCACCCAAAAAACAGCCCAGTATACACATCTTTACTATAATAAGTGCAATGCCCATAGGCTAAAGCAAGCACCAAAAAATCAGGGCAACCCACCATTGCAGTGCAAGTTACCATACAAATTAACAACATCTGACACATTACACTTACATATTTGGCACCAGAAGGGGACATTTTCTTCAGTCCCAGCTCTCACACCCCCCCCCCGTATAATTTCTACATATCACAGTCATGGATACACATACAGTCTGCATTATACACCACATTACCACATGCCCTTTCGTGTACCCAACCCCAGTAATATATCGTATAAAGTGAAAAGTATGCTATCCAGTGACTGAAATACTATTTATGTGGCAAATGCATTATTATGTATGCAATGATCAGACATGAGATAGCAAAAAGCATTAAGTTTACATCAGCAATTAAAAACATTTCTCCATTCTGTCCTTCTATAATGCACACACACAGAGGGACAGAAATACACATACTGTGCCCTGTAACAATGGACCTTTGACTGCCTTAATTCTTCATTGGCTCAGAATGACCACAGTTGTTACTCCAAGCACACTGCACTGACGTCATAAGTTCCACCACCAGACAGATGTTGGTCCGTCTCTGCTACATCAGTTTGTTGCACCATCCAAAAGAAACACACACACAGATACTTGTACAGTGCACTAGTAAACCATGGGCGTTTTCCCACATCTTCACAAAACAGTCATTCAATGGCTATGGGGACCAAGGCACTTTAGAATCTCTGCTTAGTGCAACCAACAGTTGCTGGAGCAAGCCAACTGTACTAAAAGTAGGTCTTCATGTAAACTGGTGGCTGTCAATCCACCTGTGCTTCATCGTTCTCTGTTAAGTTACCCATGCAAAACAGAAACACACACCCCTATGTTGCTTTGCCCACTTCTCTGTAAAGCATTGATACAGCAGCTATGGGGAACTCCAGCTGCTAGTGATAGCTCAGGGAACCCAACAGTTGTTGCAGCAAGCTCACTGTACTGACATCATATGCTCCTCCAACAAGGTAGGTGCCAGTTCAGCTCACCTTCATTGTTCCCCGTTACACAGTGCACAGTAAAACACCATACACACACCATTTGAAGGTGACTTTGTTGTTGAATTACTATGTTACTGTGATTTGTCTACCTGAGATCTAAAGTGCTTGCTTCACCAATTTGCTGAAGCTGGGTTACCATAATTTTGTAATACCATGCAGATGTCAATTCATCTTTCTTGTCATGTTCTCTAGTACACCAGTCACTAACCTATATTGCAACCCAGCATACTTGCGCGCATTCATGCTCGCCTTTGGCACCATGCGTATCCACTTACTGCATAAAGCAACACTTGGTATCACCAAACAGTCACATGCCATTTCTGAATAGCCACAGTCCACTCACACCGGTATGACAACTTGTGGACAGAAGTAGTGGCAGCGAAGCCTTATCATAGTCCTGGTTGCTTGATAAAACTACAGCAGAAAGTGGTGGACTGTGTAATTGTGACTATATTTCTGTTCATAGGATCATAGGTTACTAGGCTAATGGCCCTAGGGCGCTTACAAGCCTAGCCACATTTTAACCAGTTTAGTCCTACTATCAATGCTATAAGCAGATGTCGCTCAATATCTGCTGCCCCTGTCTAGAAGGGATGCAGGTGAGATCCCAGAGGTGAATTTGTGGTTGCCCATCCAATTGTCTAGATTGCATTTAAAAAGGGTCTGTAATGGGCTCTGCTTTACCTGAGTTGGCAGCTTGTTCCAGAGCAGGGTTAGCCTCTGGGAGATGATTCTCTCTCTCCAAGCCGATCCTGTTAATGTTGCATCTCAGGTTAAGATCACTAGAGGGAGTGCAACAAGTGCCATTAGACTTGCAAATGTGCCACATTTCCAGCAGGGCTGGATCTGAGATTGCCTTGTATATAGGGCAAAGATCTTCTCCAAGCGGTCTGCAAGACACCAGTACAGAGACAATGATTTTAGTCTGTCAACATAAGATGTGTTGAATGCCCGGAATTTTCTTTGTAAGGTACCTCTGTGGTCTCTCCAGTTGCTGTAGGTGCTTGGTGAGCTACATACCAAAGGAAGTATTGTACGCTAATGTTGGTCTGATAAGGGAAGAGTACAGGGAATTTATGACTTCATTTTTCCTGGAAGCTGTGCCCTTACTTACAAGATGGGTAATGTAGAAGGCTGTCCTTGCTACTGAGGAAACATAGTGCTCAAAGGAGAGGTTACCATCAACTTATGTACTCTGGTCTCTCACCATAAATTGAGTACTTAAGGTGGTGTTTTATTGATGTGGTAATCTGTAGGGAATTTTCCCTTGCCAAATGGTATGATACATTTTTTTGCTTTAAATTTAGCCTGTGACTTTGGCACCATCCATTTGTTTGACATCCTGCAGGAGGGTCTTATACAATGTCTTGTGGGGTTTCTATGGCTGTTCATAAATTGCAGACATCTGCAAATTTTGTCAGCTACAAACCTTTTGTTTTGCTTGTACTTCTGAAAAGTGTATTCCCAACAATAGTGGCCCCAGCACCGATCCCTGTGGAACACCATTGATTACTGTTCTGTCAATGGAGTGAGTCTCCTATTTTAACTGTGTGTGTTCTACTGGTGAGCCAGTTAGCAACCCACCGGACTGTATACTGGTTTACATTCAGTTTGGTAAGTTTCTTGATGATACCCGAGTGGGGAATGGTGTCAAAGGCCTTTGCCAAGTCCATATAAGGCCGTACAGTTTTACCCTCATCCAGGGCTGCTTTGACCGTCTCAAAGAAGTCCACCAAGTTAAGAAGACATGATCTCCGTTTTGGGTTGAGTCTAGCATCTGGAGGTAGACAATGTCCTTGTTAATAAGATCCATGATGATTCTTTCCGTGGCCTTGCAGATGAGGCTGGTTAAACTTGCGAGCCTTTAGTTTCCGGGGGTCAGTAGATGGGACTCCCCTTATATAAGGGAATGACAGTAGTAGTTTTCCACTCATCAGGGACATATCCATTGTTTAGGCTGTGGTTGAAGAGGGTGCACAGTGGTGCAGCTAGCTCCTGTTTTAAACAACTTAGAATGCAGCAGGAATGTTATCTTGTCCCACATAGGCTGTGTGTTTGGCTTTAGAAAGGGTGTTAAGGACCTGTTCCCTAGAGATTACAGTGGAGGGCATGCAGAAGGAATGTCTTGTGGTGTATGAGGCAGAGACAAGAGGGAGAACTTTTCACTAAACTTATCCACCAGTAGGTTAACAATATCTGCTGGTTCAGTGCAAGTTGTCCCATTTACAATTAGATCTGAACAAATCTGGGATTTTCTTTTTTTTTTGTTCATGTGTGTACAAATTCAGTTGAATAAACTCCATAGTATTTGTATATAACATCTTAATAACTATGTATACTGTTTACATCAGCCTGACACTAACCAAACTCAATATATACAATTACTTTATAGGTATAACAGTCCAATTATCAGAGCGTTTCTGTTCAGTTATTGTCAAGTGTCAATGATGAGACTTTATCCTATGGATTGTTAAATGGCTTAGGATGAATCCTTAATTCTTTAATTTTAATTTCCAACAATGCTGTGGTCTTCAGTAGGCTGTAGAAGTCCTCCAAAGTCGGTATTGTGTTTGTATTCCATGTTCTTATTATACACTTCCGTGAGATTGCAAGTATTCTCTGTGCTAGATGCACACTTTCCTCATTCAAATGAGGACCTTTGTACACATTTAATAATACTAGAGCTTTAGATAAGTTAAACAATTTGTTTAAAGCTTTTAAAAAGTTTTTAATACCATTCCAAAATGGCTTAATTTTAACAGTCGAAAAAAATGATTCCAATTTGCATTGAGTATTAGCTCACACCTTCAACATATTCCCTTTGTGGAAGAATTAATTTTAGTATTCTATCTGGAGTTAAGAATGCTGTGTGCAAGCATTTCCAATTAAAAACTTTCCTTTCCAGTATTTTTGTAAAGGATGTATGTTTTATTGATGATAAAATATTTTAATTAATTTCTTCAGTTAGCTGTAATGAGTGTCCTTTTGTTATATAATTCCAATATGAGGATTTGGGTGTTTTATAATTTATCAATATATTGTAAAATTTCGAAATACTGTTTCCCATGTCGTAATCATTATATATGATTTCATATAGGTGTTTTGTAAGTTTAGGTATTTTTTTAAATGAAGAATTACTAATTAATCTGTGTAAATCTTGTGGATACGTCAGAATGTTCTGCATAGTTGGCCAATCTTGTTGTGGAATTTTGTATGTTGTTTCTATTGTTTGCATATACAAAACCTTTAGATGTTCATCGTGTTTCACTGCTGCAGTCATTACACTTGGGTTATCCTGCCGTCAGGCGGTCCCGCAGTCGGCCAGAGTTCCAAAGTCTTGGTCTGGCGTCGGTTGTTGTCGCTTCTTCCCTGACGTCAGTGCGCCAGGGGTATACAAGTTGCAGCTGACGCCATTTTCTTCAGTCTTTCTTGCCACGCGGTGCCTGAAGCAAAAGCAGTTCGCAAGTGCCGGTCGGCCAACTCCTAAGATTTTCAAATTCGAATTTCAGAACCGAAGTCTTCAATAAAGCTAAGTACCCCATTGGGGAAACTTTTTCTTGCCACAGGCCGATGTCAATAAAAGTTAATAATTGCATTTCTTGTGGGAAGCAAATACCTCATAAGGATTTTCATTCTTACTGTATTCCATGCCTAGGCCCAGATCACGACGTCACTAGTCGGTTTTGTGCTAGATTTAACAAGCGCACTATTAAAAGTCTGTTTGATTTTGCACGCCATTATTTTGGCCGAAGGTTCAATTATACTATGCCGTCGGAACAACCGACGACCGGAATACACAAACAACGCAAAGACAAAGATAAGGACAGACATCCGAGGTCCAAAACTAATGATGAAGCCTCTTCTAGGCCAGTTGCCGGTTCTCAGTGTGGCGCTTTCGCAGCCCCTGATACCCGCTACCACAGAGCCACAGGCCACCTCCGACTCCCACGTGGAGATTTCTAGGCCTCTGGAAACTCAAGGTATTGGGCCTACGGAAATTAACCCCTCAGATGGGTCCGGAGCCACTGAGCAGGCATTGGCTTCTGAGGGTGCTTTCAGACCTTCACAGCTTACCATCAAAACAACAACCAAGTCTAAAACTCCTTTAAAGATAAAGAAACAAGTGCAGCATTCACCTGGACAGGCCTGCATGTCTAAAAAACAGATGCTCAAAATGGCCGAAGACCTAATTACTCTGATCAGGGGTTCCCATCCCCCTCCTGATAAAAGGCCTAGGCAGGATACAGACTAGGATTCCTCTGACCAGGTTTCCATTTCCTCTGATTCCTCTTCAGACCAGGGATACTCTTTACCCCCCTATGAGGACTCTGATGCTGAAGAATCAATTCCTTCAGCCTCTCCTCCTGAGGATTACTCTTTTGGGGAAACTTTACATACCATGAGGGAGCATTTCCATTGGGAGAGCCAGGATTATTCAGAATCCAAGAAAAGGCTCAGAGATTTTCTTTTATTGCCTCAGTACAGGCCCCTGGCTATTCCGCTTGTGTTAGATATTGTGGATGATGTGTTCTCTGAATCCAGTTTAACCCCTGATTCTTTGCCCCGAGCACCAGTCAAGCCAGATAGGTACTACAGAGTCCCTGACTCTCACAAATTTCTTTAAAAACCCTGCTGCTGACCCAGAAACTATTTCCCAGGGTCCCAAAGGGGTAAAGGCTTCCACTGCTAAAAATCCAGTTCCCCCTGACAGGGATTCTAGAGCATTAGATAGATGGGGGAAGAAAGTTTACACTTCTGCAACTTTAGCAGTAAGGGCTTTAAATTGCCAGTTCCACATGCTTAAATACCAACAATATTTAATGTGTCTGTTAAAACAGAAAATGCTTACAAGCTTAGAAGGTCATGACTTTAAGGAAATTCAGGATTTATTGCGTGCAGCTGAAAAAGTGGGAAAACATACTCTGCAGTGTGGTTTTGATTCATTAGAGGCTTCTTGTAGAGCCGCAGTTACAGGATCTGTGATTCGAAGGCATGCTTGGTTAAAAGAACAAGGTTTACCTGATCATGTTAAGGCAAAATTATTGGATGCTCCTTTACAGCATGATATCTTGTTTGGTGTTAAGGCAGAAGAGGTATTGAAGAAAATGGAGGATGAGGCAAAATCTATGCAAACAGTTAAGGATTTTTTACAGGTACAGCCACCAAGATTTAGCAGAAATTGGCCTTCTAAAAATTGGTCCTTTCCAGTGTCAGACAGACCACAAAGAGGCAGATAGACGCCCAAGAGGCAGAGCTTAGCCCCAAGGCTCTTACAGACCACGGCAGTGGGGTGCTTCAACCCCAAAAGGAGGAGAAGACAAGTCACAACCTTATAGGCAACAGTCCCAATGACTTCCCCTTCACATGCCAAGCACTTTCCTTTTGGCAGCTCCCTTAGGGGGAAAACTAGTTCTTTTTTCACAAAATTAGCATATAATCACCCAAGACAAATGGGTTCTGGATATTGTGTCTCGAGGTTACAGGTTCCACTTTCACACTCTACCAAGGCCAAAAGGAATGCCAGACCTGCCACAAAATCAATGGGCAGAGGCACAAAAACAAATTACAGCCCTCATGGACATGAGATCTATTCAAAAAGTGCCAGGATGTTCCGAAATTCAAAATGTTGACATTACAGCGACTTCTTCCCATGCTGGGCAAGAAGGCTTGGCTATTTACTTTGGACCTCAGAGGCATACCTGCATGTCCCAATCAGACACAATTGCAGAAGATACCTCAGATTCATAGCTGGCACAATGCATTACCAATTCTCTGCACTGCCCTTTGGATTATCTACTGCGCCCAGGGTCTTCACAAAATGCCTGGCACCAGTAATTGCATTTTGCAGACAAAAAGGAATTCAAATACATCCCTACTTGGATGACTGTCTTATTCAAGCAGAGAGCAAGGACATTCTTCTAAAGCATCTAGCGTTTGTAAAAAGATTGCTAATTTGCGTAGGGTACACATTAAACGAAGATAAGTCAAAACTAGTACCCTCACAAGAGATAATATTCCTGGGTGCCAGCTTAAATACAACGGCCCAGATGGCTTATCTCACGCCAGACAAGCAAAGACAGCTGACTTGGTACTTTCAGTTGATGGCAACAAAAACCCATCTCCTTGCAAGAAAAACTCTGCAGGCCTTGGGGTTCATGGCGTCCTGCATACTACTAATACCATATGCCAGACTGCATATGAGGAAATTACAATGGTACCTAAAAAGTGTTTGGACTCAACACTGTCAGTTTGGAAACCGTAATACCACTTATTCCCTGCCTACAACAGGAGTTTCGATGGTGGGCACAGGCATGTCACCACAACAAGGGACATCATTTCACCACAGCCAGGCAGACACTAACAACAGATGCTTAGGATTACGCCTGGGGAGCACACATGGCAGGAAAATGTATTCAGTGCAAGTGGGCCGCAGACCAAATGCATCTTCACATCAATCAAAAAGGGATGCTAGCTGTACAAAATGCCCTAACAGCTTTCAAGGACCTTCTGCATCCAGGACAACTATTACTAAAGACGGACAACACCACAGTTATGTGGTACATAAACAAGCAAGGGGGCACTCATTCCTATCCCCTCTGCAGACAAGCCATGACTTTGTGGAACACAGCACTGACCTATCAAGTTCATCTGCAAGCACAATTCCTGCCAGGAAAGAAAAATACTCTGGCAGACGACTTGAGCAGAAACATCATGGATCCTCACCATTGGAAATTAAATCTACAAGTATTCAGCATGATGACACAAAAATGGGGGTGCCCAGACATGGATCTTTTTGCCTCCCTTCTGAACTGCCAACTACAGAAATTCTGCACAAGGACTTGTGACACACAAGCATGGAAAGTGGATGCTCTCTCGTTCAGCTGGAAAACCCTAAACGTTTATGCCTTCCCACCACTGCCGCTCCTGTCAAAGGTACTCCTAAAAGCCAGACAAAGGCCAAAAATGATCCTGATTGCCCCAGACTGGCCATGCCAGCACTGGTACCCAATCTTAAAGAAGTTGGTTCAAGGCCCAGCATGGATTTTACCTCAAATTCCTCATCTTCTGACGCAACAAAACAATCCGATCCTGCACAGCCAGCTCAAAACCTTAAACCTGGCTGCATGGCAGATTACTTAGCCAAGCAGCCAACACCTCTCTCTAAAGCTGTTATGGATGTCATTTTGGAGGCCAGGAGGCCCAGGACCAGGAAATCCTATTCAGAAAAGTGGAAGAGATTCTGCGCCTGGAACCAGGCTCACAGCTTTGACCCTCTTGTTCCAAATATTCCTCTGATATTAGTTGTTGGACAAAGGCCTATCCTTTTCATCCATTAAGATCCACCCCTCTGCCATCTTAGCCCATTACAACACGGATCCCCCTATTTTCTCTCATCCATTATTAAAACAGTACCTCAGAGGGGCCAAAAACATAAGACCGCCCCGGAGAGCACCAAAACCGACTTGGGACTTCAACTTTGTCTTGGAAAAATTAACTTTACCTCCTTTAAAGACAGCCAGTACAGCAGAACTAAAATATGTGTCATGGAAAACTGCACTGCTTCTGGCAATAACCTCAGCACGAATGGCAGTGGAACCTTTCATCGTTTTTCATCAAGACAGGGTTTCTTTAAGAAACCCTACATTTATGCCAAAGGTGGTATCCAGTGTGGCTCTTAACCAAACTATTCACTTGCCAACATTTTATCCAAATCCCTTGAATAAGGGGGAGAGACGTCTGCACTCATTGGACATACACAGGCAGTTACACTTCTACTTGGACAAAACAAAAGCTTTCAGGAAAACTGAGCAATTGTTTGTAGCATGTGCTGCAGGATCACAGGGAAAGACCATTTCAAAACAGACAGGACATTGTATCCGTTTCTGCTACATACAGCATGGAAAAACTGTACCTAGCAACATTAGGCCACATTCCACCAGGGCAACAGCCACTTCAACTGCCTACTTTAGAGGAGTACCTACCAAGGATATTTTGGAAGCTGCAACTTGGAGTTCAGTGCACAACTTTACCAAGCATTACCACTTGCCTCTTTACTCTAAATCCAAAGTTGGCTTTGCCACAGCAGTGCTGCAGGGCCTCATAGCCACCCCAAATCCTTTATAGAACCAGCCACCCAACCTCAGCTTTGGGATTCTACCCAAGAGTAATGACTGCAGCAGTGAAACACGATTAACATAGTACAGTTTTGTACCTACCATAAATGTAGATGTTAGAGTGTATTCACTGCTGCAGTCCAGGTTACCCTCCCTCCATCCCCCTTTCGTAGCTGGGACTTATCTATACCTTTCTACCCTATACAACCTATGTGTATTTGCTTGTAACTGAAGGTATTGTTTTTATTTTTTATGTATGTTTTACTAGCAATATGTATTGCCTACCTATTTGGGGGCACCTGACATCTGGGGCAAGAAAAACTGAAGAAAATGGCGTCTGCTGCAACTTATATACCCCTGGTGCACTGACATTAGGGAAGAAGCGACAGCAACCGACACCAGACCAAGACTTTGGAACTCTGGCCGACTGCGGGACTGCCTGACGACAGGATAACCCAAGTGTAATGACTGCAGCAGTGAATACACTCGAACATGTACATTTATGGTAGGTACAAAACTGTACTTTTTTTGATACATTGAAACCAACAAACAAATCTTTTCTGTTCCCAGGAATTAATTATTTATCTGTATATTTTATGTAGATAGCTCTTTGAAACTATGAATGGTGTTAAAAGATAAAACCAGATTTTTAAATCTATATTTGCATTATTAATTTTCCTAAATAAATCAGTGTAATTAATCATACTAGTTTTAGTGGCTTAGTTATGTTGCATACTATTATATATGTGCCATGGCAAACTGTTGAAATTTGTTTTGTAAATCAAATTTATTTATTGATATTACGGATGTTCATCGAGTTACACTGCTGCAGTCATTACACTTCCTGCCGTCAGGCGGTTCCCCAGTCGGCCTGAGTTCCAAAGTCTTGGTCCGGCGTCGGTTGCTGTCGCCTCCTCCCTGACGTCATTGTGACAGGGGTATATAAGATTCAGCCAACGCCATTTTCTTCAATCTTTCTTGCCGCATGGTGCCCGAAGCAAAAGCAGTTCGCAAGTGCCTGTCGGCCGTCTCCTGAGATTTTCATTCCGAATCCAGAACATAAGTCTTCTACAAAGCTAAGTACCCTGTTGGGGAAACTTTTTCTTGCCTCAGACCGATGTCAGTAAAAGTTAATAACTGTATTTCTTGTGGGAAGCAAATACCTCATAAGGATTTCCATTCTTATTGTATCCCATGCCTAGGCCCAGACCAGGACGTCACTGGTTGTCGGTTTTGTGCTAGGTTTAACAAGCGCACTATTAAACGTCGGTTTGATTTTGCCCAACATTATTTCGGTAGTAAATTCAATTATACCATGCCGTCGGAACTTCCGACGACCAGAATACATGAAAAGCATAAAGACAAGGCAGGCATCCGAGGCCCAAAATTGACGACGAAGCCTCTTCTAGGCCAGTCGCCGGTTCTCTGGTTTTCAGCGAGGTGCCTTCGCAGCCCCTGACGACCGCCTCTGTAGAACCACAGGCCGCCTCTGACTCCCACGTGGAGATGGCTGGGCCTTCGGACGCACAAGTTATTCAGCCTACTGACACTAACCCTTCAGAGGGATCCGGGGTAGCTGAGCTACCCGCAGCTTCAGAGGGTGTTTTCAGACCTTCTCAGTTGAGCATTAAACCCTCTGCCAAGTCTAAGCCTTCTTTAAAATCAAAGAAACAAATACAGCATTCTCCAGGATAGGCCTCCATGCCTAAGAAACAAATGCTCAAAATGGCCGAAGACCTGATCACTCTGGTCAGGGGTTCCCATCCCCCTCCTCATAAAAGGCCTAGACAGGATGCTGACTATGACTCATCCGACCAGGTGTCCATCTCTTCAGTTTCATCCTCAGACCTAGGATATTCTTTACCTCCTTATAAGGATTCTGATGCTGAGGAGTCTATTCCATCAGCCTCTCCGCCTGAGGACTACTCCTTTGGGGAAACTTTACATACCATAAGGGAGCATTCCCATTGGGAAGGCCAGGATTACTCAGAATCCAAGAAAAGGCTCAGAGACTTCCTTTTATTACCTCAACACAGACCCCTTGCTATTCATAGGTTCATACTAGGCTATCTGCCCTAGGGCATTTATAAGCCTAGCCAGAGTGTGTTTGGCTTTCGCCACCCATTTTAAATTAATTTTGCTATGCCCTTTTTTGAGGTTAGTATACTGTGCCTCTAACAGTGACACAGAAGTGATACCGGGGGTAAACCTACAATCTCCCATCTACTCATCAAGATTCCTCTTGAAGAGAGTCAATGAGGGACTCTGCCTAACCTGGACTGGGATTTTATTCCAGAGTGAAGGGAGCCTCTGGGTTATGAATCTGTCCCTCCAGCATGTCCTATTTATTTCAGTGCTGAGGTTCAAGTCTCTCGAGTGCGTAGCTCGATGGGATTTGGATTTTCTGAGGTGCAGCATGTCCATTAATTCCGGCTTGGACATGGCTTTATACGTCAGGCACAGATCGCCTCTGAGCAGGCGGTATGCCACTGGGTAGAGCTAGAATTTCTTTAACCGGGTAGCATATGGCATCTGTTTGAGCCCTTTGATCCTCTTGGTGAGGTACTTTTGGGGTCTTTGCAGTTGCTGCAGGTGTCTGGTAAGGTACATCCCAAAAGGTGCATTGTACTCGATTATGGGCCTGATGAGGGATGAGTAAAGAGTCACGATGACCTCCCCTGATCTAGATGTGAATCCCTTCATGATTAGGTGGGCTATATAAAATGTTTTTCTAACCACTTTGACCACGTGGTTGTCAAATGAGAGACTGCTATCAACTTGGGTCCCCAGGTCCCTAATTACTTCTTCTGTACTTAATGGATTACCACCTATGTGGTAATTTGTGGGCACTTTGTTTTTGCCAAAGGGGATGACTATACACATTTTGGCGTTTAGCTTGAGGCCATGGCTCTGGCACCAGTTATCTGTTTCTATGAGGCCCTTTTGGAGGATGCTTGTGTCGGCTGGAGAGTCGATTATGGCGCCCAGTTTGCAGTCATCTGCGAACCTGGTCAGCCACAGTCCTTCCGTGTTGGCCTGTACCTCTGAGAAATATATACCGAACAAGAGAGGTCCCAGGACTGAGCCTTGTGGGACGCCACTTGTAACTGGTTTGGAGTCTGACATGGCTCCAGCAATTCTAACCATGTGGGTTCTGTCCTTGAGCCAGTTTGCAACCCGTCTAGTGACATAGGGGTTTATATTTAAGCTGGTGAGATTATCTATAATGCCCGAGTGGGGTATTGTATCGAAGGCTTTTGCGAGGTCCAGGTAGGCTGTGTGATCCACCTTCCCCTCGTCAGTGGCCTTGGTGACTGTTTCAAAGAAATCAACCAGGTTTAAGAGGCAGGATCTGCCCTAAACAAAGCCGAACTGGGTAGGATCCAGTGTCTGTAGGTCCCCAATATCTTTATTTATGAGGTCCATGATGATCCTTTCCATAGCTTTGCAGACCAAGCTAGTCAGGCTTATGGGGCGGTAGTTTCCAGGATCCGTTGAGGCACCACCTTTGTGGAGAGGGACCACTTGCTGTACGCCACTCTTTGGGTACATATCCTGTAGTAAGGCTGAGATTGAACAGTAGTTTTATGTTTGGGTTTAGCTCTTTTGGAGTTCATGTAGGACGCAGCCCGGGACACCGTCTGGTCCCATTGATGCTGTGTTTTTTGCTTTGGAGAGGGCAGCTCTTACCTGAGCATCTGAGATGTCAGGGGGGTCAGCACTCTGCTGGGATAGATATTTGCCCTTTTGGTGGGGGGGGGGGGGAGTTTGCGCTAAACCTGTCAGCTAGGATGTTGGCAATGTCTGTGGGTTCGATGTATTTTTTGTCATTTTGGATTAATTCTGAGCATATGTGGGAATTCCCACCCAGGTTCCTTACATAACTAACGAAAGCCTTGTGATTATCCTTGGTGTCCTGTGCAATTTTTCTCTCGAAGCTGGCCTTAGACGATTTTATGAGTGCCTGTAGTTTTTTGCTAATACTGATCAGAGATGCCTTCCCTTTTTGGGATTTTGCTCTCATGTAGTAGCTTTCCTCCTCCTATTGTATAGTTTGTTTATGGCTGGGGTCCACCAGACAGGACATCTGCCTTTGGAAGATTGGGTCTTGGTTTTATTTGGGATTGCATGATCCATGCATTCCTGAAGGTGTTCATAGAATGCGTTTTTAAAGGATTCTGCAGTCTGGGACGTATTTTCCACAGGCCTGGGGGCTTTGAAGGATTCCACCTTGGTTTTGAGGAGTGTGAAATTTGCTTTAGAGAAGTTTTTCACTGTGGTTTTCAAGGCAGGGGGTGGAGTCGGGATGTGAATATCCAGTGAGATTAGTTTATGGTCTGATCTTACCAGTGAGGGATACACTTCTGGTCTGGAGCATAGAGTCCCCATGTTGGTGATGATCAGGTCCAGTATGTTTTCCCCTCTTGTGGGAGTGGTAACAAGTTGTTTCATAGCATTTGAGTTTATAAATTCTAGGAACCTTTGGGCTAGGGTGTTAGAGCTAGAGTAATGCTCCCAGTCTATGTTTGGGTAGTTGAAGGCGCCCAATATAATGGTGTTTGGAGAGACATTCATATTTTCCAGTGTTCTCAGGAAGGCCGAGGTGGGGTTCCTGGGTTTGGGAGGGTGGTCTGTAGCAGGCTGTAAACTGGAAGGCAGTTTTACCCACTGTTAGTTGCACATGGATAGTCTCTGATGCTTCGTGCTGTGCCACCAACCTGGAGGTGTGGGTATCTTTGACGAATATTAATACTCCCCCTCCTTTTGTGGTTTGGTCCAAGTTTTGGGGCCGAAAAGCATGGTATGAGGTATAACCTGGTAGTGCTGGGGTGCTCTCGGGAGCCTTGAACCAGGTTTCTGTTACTGCACAGATATCGATGTTCTCCATGCTAAGGAGAGTTTCGAAAGTGCATCTTGAGGTTTAGACTTCTGGTGTTGAGTAGCATTACTCTTAGTTTCTTATCCCTTGTGATATCTATGGAGGTGGGTTTGTCTTTTTAGCCTTGCCTAAAAAAGGCACTATGGGGGTAGCAAGAGCCTTTGCCAATATCCGAAAGCCCAGGGGTGACAGATGCAAGCCATCCCTAGCGAAGCATCGTGGCTTGTCGAGCATGTCATCCCAGGCTGACAGGCATTGGATTCCGCCAGTGTTAGATATTGTGGATGATGTGTATACTGAATCGAGCTTAAATCCTGATTCCTTACCTCCAGCCCCAGTGAAACCTGACAGATACTACAGATTCCCTTACTCACACAAATTTCTGTGCAAAAGCCCTGTTGCTGACCCTGAAACTACTTCTCAGGGACCCAAAGGGGTTAAGGCCTCATCAGCCAAGAATCCAGTTTCCTCTGACAGAGATTCCAGAGCATTAGACAAATGGGGAAAGAAAGTATATACCTCTGCATCTTTAGCAATGAGAGCCTTAAATTGCCAGTTTCACATGCTAAAATATCAGCAATTTTTACTGTCTCAGTTGAATCAGAAAATGCTTCCAGATTCAGATCTTCCTAATTTTAAATAAATGCAGGATTTTTTGCATGCAGCTGAACATGTGGGAAAACATAATTTGCAATGTGGTTTTGATTCTTTAGAGTCCTCCTGTAGAGCAGCAGTTACAGGCTCTGTCATTAGAAGACATGCTTGGTTAAAAGAACATACGTTACTATATCATGTTAAAGCAAAACTATTGGATGCACCTTTGCAGCAGGATTTGTTTGGAGTTGAGGCAGAAGAGGTGTTAAAGAAAATGGAGGATAAGGCAAAATCTATGCAAACGGTGAAGGATTTCTTACAGGTTCAGCCTCCTAGATTCAGCAGAAATTGGCCAACTAAGAATTGGTCCTTTCCAGTTAGACGGATCTCAAAGGGCAGATAAAGACGTCCAAGAGGTAGAGGTCAACCACAAGGTCCTTACAGGCATCATCAATGGGTTGCATCAGGCCAGAAAGAAGGGGAAGACAGGCCCCCAACCATATAAAAAAGCAGCCCCAATGACTTCCCACTACAGCTGCCAAACAACTCTCTCTTGGCAGCCCCCTTGGGAGGAAAACTGGCACTTTTCTATCACAATTGGCATATGATCATCAAAGACAAATGGGTTCTCAACATTGTATCTCAAGGTTACAGGTTCCACTTTCACACTCTGCCAAGGTTAAAAGGAATGCCAAATCTGCCAACAAATCAATGGGCAGAGGCTCAAAAACAAATTACACCCCTCATGGATATGAGAACTATTCAAAAGGTACCACCACAGGAGCAAAGGACAAGGATTTTACTCAACACTCTTTCTGGTTCCCAGAAAGGACAAGGCCTGGAGGCCCATTCTGGATCTTTCATCTCTAAACACTTACCTGGATGTTCCGAAATTGAAAATGTTGACACTACAGCAGCTTCTTCTCATGCTGGGCAAGAAAGCTTGTCTCGTGACCTTGGACCTCAAGGAGGCATACCTGCATGTCCCTATCAGACAAAATTGTTGAATACACCTCAGATTCATAGCTGGTTCAATGCACTATCAATTCTCTGCACTGCCCTTTGGCTTATCTACTGCGCCCAGGGTCTTCACAAAGTGCCTGGCACCAGTAGTTGCATTTTGCAGACAGAAAGGAATTCAAATTTATCCGTTCCTGGACGACTGCCTGATTCAAGCAGAGAGCAAGGACGTTCTTCTAAAGCATCTGGCGTTTGTAAAAAAGTTAAGTTGCATGGGGTACACAGTAAACGAAAAGAAATCAAAACTAGTGCCCTCACAAGCGATGATATTCCTGGGTGCCATCTTGAGCACAACAGCCCAGATGACTTATCTCACGCCAGACAAGTAAGGACAACTGACTCAATACTTTCAGTTGATGGCAACAAAGACCCAACCCCCTGCAAGAAAAATTCTGCAGGCCTTGGGTTACATGGCATCTTGTATACTACTAATTCCATATGCCAGACTGCATATGAGGAAACTACAATGGTACCTAAAGAATGTATAGTCTCAACACTGTCTAAGTTTGGAAACAGTTATACCACTAATTCCTTGCCTTCAACAGGAGTTTCAATGGTGGGCTCAAGCCTGTCGCCTCAACAAGGGACAGCCTTTTACTCAACCCACAGCCAGGCAAACACTGACAACAGATGCATCGGATTACGCCTGGGGAGCACACATGGCAGGCAAATGTATTCAGGGCAAGTGGCCCCCAGAAGAAAGGCATCTTCACATCAGTCAAAAAGAAATGCTCGCTGTACAAAATGCCCTTATAGCTTTCAAGTCCTGTTGCATCCAGGACAACTACTAAAGACAGACAACACCACAGTTATGTGGTACATAAACAAGCAAGGGGGCACTCACTCCTACCCCCTCTGCAGACGAGCCATGACCTTGTGGAACACGGCTCTAAACTATCAAGTTCGTCTGCAAGCACAATTCCTGCCAGGAGAGAAAAAAACACTGGCAGACTACTTAAGCAGAAACATCATGGATCCCCACGAATGGGAATTGAATCCACAAATATTCAGAATGATAACCCAAAAATGGTGGAGCCCGGACATAGATGTGTTTGCATCCCCAATGAACTGCTAGCTACAGAAATTCTGCACAAGGAGTTACCATCCACAAGCATGGAAAGTGGATAGGTTCATAGGTTCATAGGTTTATACTAGGCTATCTGCCCTAAGGCATTTATAAGCCTAGCCCAAATTATTGTGGCTTACGCCACCCCTTTCTGTCCAGCAGACCAGAGATGATTCCGGTAAACTCTCACGAATTCCCATCCACACAGTCTAGATTTCTTTTGAACAGAGTCAGCGAGGTGCTCTGCATTAATAATTCGGGTGACATGGCCTTGTATGTCAGCACATGTCACCTCTGAGCAGACAGTATCGCGACTGAATAGAGCTGGAGTTTCTTCATGATCAGATGCCCTCTCATTCTACAAGTATACGCTTTCCCACCACTACCTCTCCTGCCAAAGGTACTCATAAAAAGCCAGGCAAGAAGAGCCAAAGATGATCCTGATTGCACCAGACTGGCCACGCCAGCACTGGTACCCAATCTTAAAGAACTTCGCACAAGGACCACCCTGGATTTTGCCTTGAATCCCACATCTGCTGACTCAACACAACAGTCAGATACTACATAGCCAGTTAAAGACCTTAAATCTAGCTGCATGGATGATTCCTTAGTCAAGCAAGCAATGCCTCTCTCCAAAGCGGTTATGGATGTCCTTCTGGAGGCCAGAAGGCCTAGTACCAGGAAAGCCTATTCGGATAAATGGAAGAGATTCTGTGCCAAGAACCAGGCTCACAGCCTTGACCCTCTTGTCCCAAACATTCCTCAGATGCTACAATATTCAACTGAGATGCTTGACAAAGGCCTCTCCTTCTCATCCATCAAGATCCACACCTCTGCCATCTCTGCTCATTACAACACGGATCCACCAATTTTCTCTAATCCTTTGTTAAGACAGTACCTCAGAGGGGCTAAAAACAAAAGACAGCCCCGTAGAGCACCTACTCCGACTTGGGACCTCAACTTTGTTTTGGAAAAATTAACTTTACCTCCTTTTGAGCCAGCTAACACAGCAGAATTAAAATACATCTCTTGGAAAACTGCTCTGCTACTGACAATAACATCAGCATGAAGAGTTTCAGAATTACAGGCACTAATGGCAGTGGAACCTTTCCTCATTTTCCACCAGCACAGGGTGTCTTTAAGAACTAACCCTACGTTTATGCCAAAAATGGTATCCAGTGTGGCTCTAAACCAAACTATTCACTTGCCAACTTTTTATCCAAATCCACAGAATAAATGTGAGAGACTACTGCATTCCTTAGACATTCACGGGCATTTACACTTCTACTTGGACAAAACCAAAGCTTTCAGAAAGTCTGAGCAATTATTTGTAGCATATGCTGCAGGAGCACAGGGAAAAGCCATTTCAAAACAGACTATTTCAAAATGGATAGAACATTGTATATGTTTCTGCTATACACACCATGGGAAAACTGTACCTAGCAGCATTAGATCTCACTCCACCAGGGCAACAGCCACTTCAACTGCCTACCTCAGAGGAGTACCTACCAAGGATATTTTGGAAGCAGCAACTTGGAGTTCTGTACAAACATTCACCAAGCATTACCATCTGCCTCTAGACTCTAAATCCAGAGCTGGCTTCGACACCGCAGTGCTGCAGGGCCTTATAGCCACCCCTAATGCCTTATAGAACCAGCCACCCTACCTCAGCTTTGGGATTCTACCCAAGTGTAATGACTGCAGCAGTGTAACACGATGAACATAGTACAGTTTTGTACCTACCATAAATGTAGGTTTTCGAGTGTATACACTGCTGCAGTCCAGGTTATCCTCCCTCCTTTCCCCTCTTACTTGCTGGTACGTACCTATGTCTTCTACCCTTTACTACCTATGGGGAGTATTTGCTGGTAGCTAAAAGTTGTTGTTTGCTTTTCTTATGTATGTTTTATTAGCAGTTTGAATTGCCTACCTATTTGGGGGCACCTGACATCTGGGGCAAGAAAAACTGAAGAAAATGGCGTCGGCTGCATCTTGTATACCCCCTGTCGCACTGACGTCAGGGAGGAGGCGACAGCAACCGACGCCGGACCAAGACTTTGGAACTCAGGCCGACTGGGGAACTGCCTGTCGTAAGGATAACCCAAGTGTAATGACTGCAGCAGTGTATACACTCTAACATCTACATTTATGGTAGGTACAAAACTGTACTCGAGTAATTCTTTCCAATTTGCAGAATAATTTGGATTTAACCAATCTGAGATTGTTTTAGATGTTGTTGCTTTTATATATGTTTCTATATCAGCAAAGTTTAATCCTCCCTGTTTACATGATCTGATATGATGTATTAAAGCTATTCTCTTTCTTTTGGGAAACCATAAACATTTTATTAGGCATGAGTTTATTTCTTTGAGTATATTTCTTTCTGGTAACAGTTGTATTGTCAAAGCTATTTATAGAATCTTGGGTAGTAAACCATTTTTATTAAATGTAGTCTATCTTCAAATGTTAATATTATTTTGTTCCACTTTTCCACAGAAATTTTAATTGTATTGATGATATTGTAGTTTTTTTGAGACTAATT
This sequence comes from Protopterus annectens, assembly GCF_019279795.1. Lineage (NCBI taxonomy): Eukaryota > Metazoa > Chordata > Ceratodontiformes > Protopteridae > Protopterus > Protopterus annectens. The sequence goes on along the minus strand of NC_056737.1, from coordinate 1,101,601,921 downwards.
CACTATTATCCTTTCATAACTCAATTCCTGGATATTTTAATGTAGATTCTTGTTTCCCTATAATGTGATTCCCCTTAGTCTGCAATTCTTTATTTAAAAATAAAAATTTTGATTTTGATTTATTGAAATGGAGTCCTGAAGTCCTGTAAAATATGTAATTCTTCTAATGTCTCTCTTGTATTGGATAATGTTAACAATTTGTCATCAGCAAAGAACATTACTTTAGACTTGTATTGTTCATAAACATCTACGCCTTTGATTTTTGTATTGTTAGGTACTGAATCTGCCAATATTTCAATAGCCAAAGCAAATAGTCGGTGACATGGGACATCCTTGTTTAGTACCCTTAGTTATATGTATAGATTCAGAGGTGGAAGGACCTAGCTTAACATGCACTAACTTATTTGTATGTATATTCCTTAGTAGATGAACAAAGGAAGGAGGAAATTCAAATAACGCCAGAATTTTTGAATAAATAGTCCCAATTTAGGGAATCAAAGGCGTTCTCTATATCTAAGCCAATTATGAGTGTTTCTTGTGATTTTCCTTTTGAGGTTTCAAATGTAGCCATAGAATGCCTTATGGATGTTCTTCGTGTTTCACTGTTGCAGTCATTGCATTTGGGTAATCTGCTGGCAGGTTGGGTAATCTGCTGGCAGGTTGCCCTCAGTCGGCCTGATTAACAAAGTCTTGGGTCTTGCGTCGGTTGCTGTCCCTTCTAACATGATGTCAGGTCGTCAGGGGTAAAAAAAAACATGCAGCCGACGCCATTGCATCAGTCTTTCTTGCCGCGCGGTGCCAGAAGCAGTTCGCAAGTGCCAGTCCAACTCCTGAAATTTTCGTTTGAGTTTCAGAACCGAAGTCTTCAACTAAAAGCCAAGTACCCCATTGGGGAAACTTTTTCTTGCTCCTTACCGATGTCAGTAAAAGTTAATAATTGTATTACTTGTGGGAAGCGAATACCTCATAAGGATTTTCATTTGTACTGTATTCCTTGCCTAGGCCCTGACCACAACGTGCCTTGCTGTCGGTTTTGTGCTAAATTTAATCAACGCACTTTTAACGTCTGTATATTTTTGCTTCTTAATATTTTGGCTCAAGATTTAACTATCTAGAAATGTCGTCAGTTAGCAGTCAGACTACCGGAATACCTAAAAAAATGCAATGAAAAAGCGACAGACCCATCAAGGTACAAAACCGACGACGAAGCTTCTCCTAAGCCAGTCGCCAGTTCGCCGGTACTCAGTGAGGTGCTTTCGCAGCCCCTGATACCTGCTACTTTTGATTTTCAGGTCTCTACTGAGACCCATTCGGAGTCTAGTATGCTGCGAGATATTTTAAGTATTGAACCTGCGGATGTCTCTACCTTAGATGGTTCTGGAGCCGCTGAGCAGGCACCGGCTTCTGAGGGTGTTTTCAGGCCTAAAGATCATATTAAACCGATGCCATCTTCAAAACTAAGGCCAAAAACTACTTCTATGTCTAAAAAAGATGAAGCTTGGGCCACGTGTTAAGGCCCCGATGCCTAAAAAACAAATGATCAAAATGGCTGAGGATTTAATTACTTTGATCAGGGGTACCCATCCCCCTCCTGCCAAGAGGCCTAGGCAAGGCACCGACTGTGAATCTTCAGATCAGGTTTCTATTTCTTCTGATTCCTCTGATTCCTCTTCTGATCAGGAATTATCTATTCCCACTTATGAGGACTCTGATGCAGAAGATGCCATCCCTTCTGCTTCTCCTCCTGAGGATTTTTCTTTTGGAGAAACTTTGCATACCTTAAGGGAACACTTTCACTGGGAGAGTCAGGATTTCTCAGAATCTAAAAAAAGACTTGGGGATTTCCTTCTTCTTCCTCAGCATAGGCCTTTGGCTATACCTCCTGTTCTAGACATTGTTGTGGATGTTTTCTCAGAGTCCAGTATGGCTCCTGATTCCCTGCCTCCGGCTCCTAGTAAGCCAGACAGATATTACAGGGTTCCTGACTCCCACAAATTCCTTTTTAAAAACCGTACTGCTGACCCTGAAACAATTTCTCAGGGTTCCAAGGGCGTTAAGGCTTCTACTGCTAAAAATCCTACCCCTTCTGATAGAGATTCCAGGGTGCTGGATAGATGCGGTAAGACTGTTTACACGTCTGCACCCTTGGCAATCAAGACTTTAAACTGTCAATTTCATATGCTTAAATATTAACAGCGTGTCATGGGCTTACTTAAACAGAAAATGATGTTTATTTCTGACTGTGGAAAATAGAGTTGCAGGATTTATTGCATTCAGCTGTTTCCTTGGAGGCCTCTTGCAGGGCCGCTGTAACTGGATCTGTGATAAGAAGGCATGCTTGGCTGAAGGAGCAAAATCTGCCTGACCATGTTAAAGCAAAATTGTTGGATGCTCCTTTACAACAGGACAGTCTATTTGGTAATAAGGCAGAAGAAGTTTTGAAAAAGATGGAAAATGAAGCTAAATCTATGCAAACTGTAAACGATTTTGTACAAGTGCAGCCACCCAGATTCAGTAGGCACTGGCCTACTAAGAACTGGTCTTTTCCAGTACCCACCAGAGCCGCTCAGGTCAAACCCAGACATTCCAAAGGCTCCAGGTTTCAGTCACAAGCAACGTGTAGAACAAAGCAATGGGGTGCCTCCACCTCCAAATCTGGAAGTAACAAGGCACCTTCCTACAGTAAACAGTCTCAATGACTTTCCACTGCAATCACCAAGCACTTATCTTTTGGCCGCCCCTTTGGGGGGAAAACTGGCACTTCTTGCACAAAACTGGCAACTGATTACCCAGGACAAATGGGTTTTAAATATAGTATCCCAGGGATACAGATTTCATTTCCACACGTTGCCAATCCCAAACGGATGGCCAGATCTGCCACCAAATCAGTGGGCAGTGACCCAGAAACAATTTGTGTCTCTCATGAATATGGGGGCTATTCAACCAGTACCAGAAAAGGGACAAGGTTTTTATTCAAGACTTTTCCTGGTACCCAGAAAAGACAAATCATGGCATCCAATTCTGGACTTATCCATTCTAAATACATTTCTGGACATTCCAAAATTCAAGATGCTGACTCTCCAACAGTTACTACCTACGCTAGGCAAGTATGCCTGGTTGGTAACTCTAGACTTAAAAGAGGCTTACCTGCATATCCCAATCAGGGAATCTTGCAGACGATACCTCCGATTCAAAATAGGTTATTTGCATTACCAGTTGTCTGCACTGCCCTTTGGCTTATCTACTGTGCCCAGGGTTTTCCCAAAGTGCCTGGCACCAGTATTTGCATTTTGCAGACAAAGAAATATTCAAATTTATCCATACCTGGACGATTGTCTAATTCAGGCAGAAAACAAGGACACTCTCTTCTAAAACATCTGGCGTTTGTAAAAAGACTTCTGGTTTGTCTAGGGTACACCATAAACTAAAATAAATCGCAACTGGTACCCTATCAAATTACATTCCTGGGTGCAAGCTTGAATACAACTGCCCAGATGACTTTCCTTATGCCAGAAAAACAAATTCAATTGATGACTGACTTCAAACAGGTGGCCACAAAAACCCAGCTATCTGCAAGACAAATTCTGCAGGCCTTGGGGTTCATGGCCTCCTGCATTCTAATAATTCCATGTGCAAGACTGCATATGAGGAAACTTTAATGGTACCTAAAAAGCTTATGAAGTCAACATTGTCACAGCCTGGAAACAATGATTGTCATCATTCCTTGCCTGCAGCTAGAGTTCCTATGGTGGGCAGAGGCCTGCCACCAAAACAAGGGACTGTCCTTCATTCCACCCCCTGCCGCCCAAACCCTGACTACAGATGCATCAGATTATGCTTGGGGGGGCGCATCTAGCAGGTAAATGCATTCAGGGCCAGTGGAGCCCAAATCAAATGCACCTACATATCAACCAGAAAGAGATGCTAGCTGTACAGAATGCTCTGACAGCCTTCAAGGACTATCTTCATCCAGGACAACTACTGATGGAGACAACACCACAGTTATGTGGTACATAAACAAGCAGGGGTGTACCCATTCCTACCCCCTTTGCAGACTAGCCATGGCATTGTGGAACATGGCCTTGACTTATCAAATACATCTACACGCTCAATTCCTGCCAGGAAAGCAAAATACTCTGGCAGATGAACTAAGCAGAAATCTTATGGACCCACACGAATGGAAACTGGATCCACAAATCTTCAGGATGTTGACACACAAATGGTGGAGCCCAGACATAGATCTTTTTGCCTCACCCCAAAACTATCAGTTGGACAAATTCTGCACAAGAATTCTTCACAAAAAAAGCTTGGAAAGTGGATGCTCTGTCTTTCAGCTAGAAAAACCTATCAGTGTATGCCTTTCCCCCTCTGCCTCTGCTCTCCAAGGTCTTACTAAAAGTCAGACGGGAAAAAACAAATTATTTTGATTGCTCCAGACTGGCCTTGCCAACACTGGTACCCGCTCCTACGCAATATGTCGCACCTTCCTCATTGGTACCTGCCTCAAACACCTTACCTACTGTCTCAGCAGAACTATCAAATTCTGCACACTCAGCTCCAAACTCTGAATCTTGCAGCATGGCTAATCAACTAATTTCACCAGTTACATCTCTCAGCAAACCTGTGATGGATGTCATTTTGGATGTCATTTTGGAGGCTAGAAGGCCAAGTACTAGAAAATCTTATGCTGACAAATGGAAAAGATTATGTGCCTGGAACCAAGCACAAGGAATAAGCACAGCAATTCCCAATATTCCTCAGATTCTGCAATACTTAACTGAGCTGCTTCACAAGGGCCTATCCTTTTCTTCCATAAAAATCCATGCGTCTGCCATTTCAGCTCATTACAGCACAGAACCTCCCCTCTTCTCTCATCCTCTGCTAAAGCAGTATCTCAGAGGGGCCAAAATTTAAGACCTCCCAGGAGAGCACCAACTCCTGCATGGGACCTCAATTTTATTTTGGAAAAACTCACTCTACCTCCTTTTGAGCCAGCTACTACTGCAGACCTAAAATTTCTCTCTTGGAAAATAGCTTTTCTTTTAAGTCACTTCAGCTAGAAGGATTTCAGAACTACAGGCTCTTATGGCAGTGGAGCCTTTCATTATTTTTTACCCGATAGGGTGGCTCTCAGGACCAATCCATCCTTTATGCCTAAAGTGGTATCTAGTATGGCCCTTAATCAGACCATTCATCTGCCAACTTTTTTCCCAAATCCACAGAACAAGGGTGAGCGCATTCTGCATTCATTGGATGTACACAGACAAATAAGATTCTACTTAAACAGGACAAAATCTCTAAGCAAGTCTGAACAATTACTGGTGGCATTTGCTGCAGGGGCAGAGGGAAAGGCTATTTTACAGTAGACTATTTCAAAATGGTTAAGCCATTGTATTCGTTTCTGCTATTTGCACCATGGTAAACCTGTCCCCAAAGGTATCAGATCTCATTCCATCCACCAGGGCTGCATCTACTTCTGCAGCCTTTCCCAGAGGGGTTCCTACCAGAGATATTCTAGAAGCTTCTACCTGGAGCTCAGCTCATATGTTCACCAAACATTGCCATTTTACCTCTCTTCTCTAAATCCAGAGCAGGCTTTCCCACTGCTGTCCTGCAGGGCCTTATAGCTGCTCCTAAGGCTGTATAAATCCATCCTCCCAACCATAGCTTTGGGAATCTACCCAAATGTAATGACTGCAACAGTGAAACACGAAGAACATAATACAGTTGTGTACACTTACCATAAATGTAAATGTTCGAGTGTATTCACTGTTGCAGTCCTGGTTACTCACCCTCCAGCCCCCTGTTTTTCCTCATACTATACATCTACTTTCTTTTACTATGCTTAAAAAAAGCCTTGGTGTATTTGCTTTTGTTTGGAGGTATATTTTTGTGTTTTAAATTTTATATATATATATATATATATATATATATATATATATATATATATATATATATATATATATATATATACACACACACACACACACACACACACACATGTATATATGCATTTCAAATCCATATATATATATATATATATATATATATATATATATATATATATATACTGATGTAATGGTGTCTGCTGCATGTTTTATACCCCTGATGACCTGACATCATGGAAGAAGGGACAGCAACCGATGCAGGATCCAAGACTTTGTTAATCAGGCCGACTGAGGGCAACCTGCCAGCAGATTACCCAAATGTAATGACTGCAACAGTGAATACACTCTATAACATCTACATTTATGGTAAGTGTACACAGCTGTACTTTACCCTTAGCTAGGGTGACCAGTTTTGGACTTGTAATCAGCTTAGATTTCTTAACTAGATGTCTTATGCGCATATTTAAGAAGTGGAGGGCGTGGTTTAGGTTATGGGACCAATCCTTACTATTTTTCGATAGTAGTTTCTCCACTTGTATAGCCTGTTTGTGGCAGATGTCCACCAAGCAGGTTTGTTCTTACTTGGGGAATTTGCATTGATCCCATCTAGTACAGCTGAGTCTGTTATTGTGTAGATGTTTATACAAAGCTTTGGTGTATATTCCAGCATAGGTGTCCTTGCCACAACAGTAGGATCAAGAGCTGTGAAGCTGCTAATGCTATCTCTTAAAAGGTTATAGATAGCTTTTGAGACATTTTCTTGTTTGTTACAGTTGAGGATGGATCTGGCTCTGTCACTTCAAAAGAAACTGACCTGTGATCATATCTCACCAGGGAGGACTGTACGCTTGGATAGTGCAATGGTCACACGTTTGTCATATGAATTTAGTTGTTACAGCAGGGATCAGACCTGAAAAGTCATGTTGCACAGAAACATTAACAAAGCAAATGTGATGACCAAGCAGTAGGATTATACACCAACATCAGCTTGTATGTACCACAGGGATGGGCTATGGATTCCTAAAAAGAAAAGAACAGCATGCAAAGGACAGCATTTTGATTTTAAACAGTTATAACATCAAATGACAGACAAGCCAGCAAACGGACAGACGGCCCCTGGCAACAACACTGCATAAACACAAAGATTATAACAGTCTCTAAAGTTAAGTACAGATCAGTTACGCAGGTAAGACACCTTTCAGGTATCTTAGCAGCTACAAGTGCACAAGTTGTGAAGTCTGATGAGGAACGACTACACTAGCTTTCAGTATAAGAAGGAACAAGCTTAGCTAACTGGTATGCTGAGGAGATGAATTAATTATGCAGATGTTGCGACTCCTCTGTGAATAACTTCAATTGACTGTTCAGCAAAGAAGATGGAGGTGTGCTGCATATGATTGGGAACACTAAGTCAGAGACAGTGGGCTTAGCATAATCACAGGAAATGTTAACAATACATCAAATGAGGTATAAGCAACACTGAACCAACCAGTTTTTAAACTGAAGATGCACAGTAATTTATTTATTTATTTTTATTTATTTTACATTTGTTGACCGGGCTAGTCTGGCTGGATACATGTCCATTTTCAGCAGAGGCCCGAGGAGAAAAGCTCCACTATATACTGGTACATTACATAAAAATTGATTACTATAAGATACATCTAAATAAGGATTAAAGAACAAAATGAATGAAAGATACTCACAATATGAAAGCATTTTTAAAAATGTACAGTTCTTAAATTGCAGCAATTGTACAGAATATGTAGATACTTAAATCTCTAAAAATAGTAGAATCGGAATTGGAATAAAGTAGAGAGGAAAAGAGTGGAGGAGTAACAGAGTGAGAAAGGATAGTTAGTCAGGTGTACTGCAGGAACAAAGCCAGTGATTTTGCAAGTACAGTTTAATTTTCTGTTTGAAAAGTGGCAAAGATGTAGTCAGAGTTATGTCAGTAGGTAAGAGATTCCAACTTCTACCTGCTGTGTTAGTGAAAAGAGAATCACCAGCTGAGTTGTTGGACTTTATAGATCTGGCCATGAGTTTACAAGAGGAGCGAAGCGAGTTAAGATTGTTGTAAGGTATTAAAAGTTGAGAGAGTATTGGGGTGTTGTCAGGTAGGTGTAACATTTTATGGGCAATAGAGAGTTGAGGAATTATAAGGTAGTTTTGGAATTCAAGCCAACCTAGTAGTTTTAAGTTAATACAATGGTGGGTTCTAAAGGGGTTACCAGTGGCGAAGCGAGCAATGTTGTTATAGCAAGTTTAAGATTAACTTTCTTGAGGTTGGTATAAATAGGGGAGGCATATAGGAGAGTTGATAAAAGATGAGATTGGGCAATCTTGGTTCTAGTTGCTGGGGTTAGAAAAGGTTTAATTCGATATAGGGATCCTATTTTTCTGTTAACTAACTTGATGGTGTTGTTAATGTGCTGATCGAAGGAGAGATTATTGTCGATGGTTATTCCTAACAGTTTTGTTGGATCAGGTGAGATGATAGTTCCATTGTTTGAGGAGATGGAAAAGTTTAAAGGGGGGGGGGGGGGGCGAGAGGTGGGGGGAGAAAAGGAGGAGTTTAGTTTTTTGGCATTTAGTAGGAGAAACCGTCTAGAAAACCATGTTTCTACAGTATTAAAGATATTTTGGGTCAGTGAGATCAGTTCTGTAGTGGATGGTGCAGAACAAATAAGGGTCGAGTCGTCTGCATATTGTATGCAGGTTGCTTGAGGGATTGCAGACTGAAGATCGTTAATGAAGAGGGAGAAGAGAAGTGGTCCAAGAATTGAGCCCTGAGGAACTCCGATGGAAATAGGCAAGAGTGAAGAGATGTGGTTTTCCCATAGTACTGCTTGTTGTCTGTTGCTAAGATAAGATCTAAACCAATTAATGGCGAGGTTATCACAAGAGAGAGATTCAAGAATGTTAATTAAGAGAGAGTGGTTGACCATGTCGAAAACTTTAGAGAGATCAATGAAAAGAGCAGAAGAGAGAATATTATTGTTGCGATTCTTGTTGATAGTATCTACAAAGGAAAGAAGGGCAGTGTGGTGGTACTGTGATGAGGTCTAAAGCCATGCTGTCAGTTTGCTATTATGTTGTGAAGAGAGAGATAGTGCGCAAGTTGCTGGTGAATACATTTCTCCATGATCTTTGCTAGGGGTGAGAGAAGAGCAATTGGTCTAAAGTTGGAATAGTCAATGGAGTTACCACCTTTATGTAGTGGGATAATATAAGAGACTTTCCAGTCTCCAGTAATGTTCCAGTAATGGTCGCATGGTGCTTGTATCACAACACAGTTGCATCTAAGCTTGGATAGGACACCTGAAAGTAGTTCAAAAGACATACATGCATATTTGTGCAATATCTGTTCCACTGGAAAAGAAAACTTTGGCGCATTCAGCGCAGGGAGATACAAGGCCATATCAGCATCTTTTTACATGAGGAAATCTTTCAGGACGACAAAGAAAACATAGCAGTGTCATTCTGTCTTCAAGATACCTGAGGGATTTCGTTGTGTTTTAAACTGTATGCACACTTAGGGAGAAATGCATCTTCCAGAAGATGAATACACAGACAGACTTGACTTATCAGGAGCATGTTAGAAGTCATGCCACTGCTGTGCATTTGGGCATATTCTGATCACCTGTAATTAACAAGGTGTAGAGCGCCACTGGGAACCCCTTTCTTCTGCAGTACCACTGTAGGACCATCAAATCATGTGGAGCAACCTTGTAACAGGATCACCAGTCACTACTGAGTATTGACCAAGTATTGCTGCTGATAAGTGATAATGACCCTAGCTCATGTGTCTAGTATTCACAGCACATTTTAAATGTCTTCTCTGATCACTATATATTTTCAGGAAATTGCTTTCTTTTATTGCTTTTCCAGGCTGCGGTGTTATTTTGTGGAAACAGAGATAAGAACGTGCTAAATTGGAAATCTTCCTATTGCTTACTGCTATTGCTTTTCATCCACTTCCAAAAGCTTAGGTTGTGGTAAGGTTTGAATACATTCCACAAAGCATGCAACAAATATTTAATGTAAGTGTGCTACCTTCTAGCAAACATCTGCCCATCCTCCTGAGGTAGCCCATTTGATCTTTGCCTTTTCCCCAGCATCCAGAGGCAGTTACCTTAAATGGTGTCTGGTCTTCTGCCACCCTGCAATATGTTGTTTTACCATTTTCTTGAAGTTTCTTTCACATAAGTAGCTACCTCTTCCTACTATATTTCTCTTATTTATTTATTTACTACAGTTTGATAACCGAGATAGTCCACTGGGCCTGGAAGAGCCCGTTTTCAGTGGAGGCCCGGTGAGAAAAGCTCCACAGGATATAGAGAATTTTACACTAGTTATACAAAAGTAAATAAAGTAGTAGAACAGTGAAAATTACAGAGATGATATACAATTAGTTAAAAAAAATAACATTTCTAATCCTAGGGTAATGATTTACAAAAGTGAAATTTAAAAACATTTCTTCCATCACTTCTTGATATACAGTCATTAAAAACTTTTGTGGAAGGCCACCTTAATTTGTTAGATCACCTTTTATAATTGCACTTTGAACAGATACTGCTGTTTTACTTTCTAAGCAAGTGAATGAAGTTACAGGCATGAGATAAAGTACATCTGTCCTTTGCCACCAGTTCTGTAGTGACAACCATACTGTGGTGTAATGTCTAGTTACATTACATCTCTGACAGAAGAAAGTGGGTTAGTAAGCCAAGAAAAAAAAAATGCATTCAAAAATCACAAAGGCACCAGTGGCACGCATGCAAATAGCCACAGAAGCAGAGCCACAATCATGACTGCAGCGCGTTCAGTGGCTGTGTTACCCCACCATAATTGCATATCCCCACAGTCTGGGTTTTTCTTAAACTTCTTTAACACTACACAACTTTGGACAATGTGTTCAAAGTTCAGGCACGGTCATTAGTATCAGTATGATTATAGTTACCTAGTGGATTTTAAAACACTTTCTCTAACCACTTCCTTGCTGCAAGGGCCAAATGCAGACTGAAACCAGTTTATTCCATCTCTTTTGTGTTCCACATGCCTACACACATTGGGGTTCACATCTTTTTTGAAACTGTTGTGATCAACTCCACATTGGAGAATGTCCTCTGTTCATGGGTGCTTCAAAACAGTACTTCACAAGTTAAAGCAACAAAGTCACAGCCCTCCATTGCCAGTTATCAGAATTGGAGCATTTTTCTGATTGACTCCATGTTTCATTGCATTTTGAGAATCTGGTTGTCTCCATGGGTTATAACCTATTTTTAGTAGAGGCCTGGGTAGCTGTAAATGTGACTGTTTAGTACTTGGGCATCACCTGTAAACATCTGCTATTCAGCAACAGTTCCCAAAAGACGGTTTAAAATAGATGCACAACAACAATATTGTGAGCGTATACCCAGCAGAAAGCTGTCAGAGGCTATTGTTGGCCATGGAAAAACAGGAAATTCTAGGTGACAAAGTATTTGTGGCAGTCAGCAACTTGGAATGAAGCCCGTTTATTGTCACGGCTAACACTCATGAATACCATGTAAAAATGGAAAGCAGTCAACGTAGCTTTCCACTCCATCCTAGAGACTTTGATTCCTCTGCTAAGAAAAAAAAAATGTTTGAGTCTGCATTGCCTCAGAGGCATTTAGCCCTGACTGTGTGCCATGCTACCGCAGCTTGATTGGCCACCTGTGGATCAGAAGGGGAGTGGCACGGCATTGCAAGCTTGGCTTTCCTTAAGGAGTGATGGAAGTGTATGACCAGGGTATCAGTATCCCATGACTATGAAATGTCCATGGGTGCACTGGCTTCAAGGGAGGCAGTGCTGTCCTGAGAAGTTATGTAAACTGAGTTAGTAAGTGAGCAACCCTCACTCTCTCACTGTATACTGAACCCTAGGTGTGTTACTGGACATGCACTGTTGGGTTTGGGCCGTATGGGGTGGGGGCTCCTGATATCTATATAGGTTCATAGGTGTGTGCTAGGCTAATAGCCCTGGAGCCTTTACAAGCCTATCCCATAGGATTACCCTGGCATCAAGCCACCTGACCTTAGTTCCCAGTGCCCTTCTCGAGTAGAGCCACTGGAGTGATCCCTGGGGTAAATTTTCTATTTCCCATCCACTCATCAAGATCTCTTTTGAAGAGGGCAACTGAGGTGCTCTGTTTGACATGTATGTGAAGTCTATTCCATAGCTTGGGCAGTCTCTAGGTTATGAACCTGTCCCTCCAGCTTGTTATGTTGATTGTGGTAATGAGGGTGAGGTCTCTGGAACGTGTGGTGCAGAGGGATTGGGAAGTGTTTAAGGCCTAGGATGCTCTTTGTGAGGTATGTTTGCGGCCTCTCCAGTTGTTCCAGGTGTCTAGTGATGTACATGCCAAATGGGGGCATTTTACTCAGATTGGCCTAATGAGGGAGGAGTAGAGGGCGACAATGGCCTCTCTCTTCCTGGATGCAAAACCCTTAGTAATGAAATGTGCCGGTTAGAAGGACTTTCTGACCACAGTGGCAATGTCGTGGTCAAGAGAGAGGTTGCTGTCAATCTGTGTTCCCAGATTTCTTATAACGCCTTCTGTGTTCAGTAGGCTACCATCGATGTAGTAATTCATGGGAACTGGGTTTTTCCGCAAAGGGGATGACTACACATTTTTTTGGCATTGAGCTTAAGGCCATGGTTCTGACACACAAGTAGTTGGTCTCGGTGAGGCCTTTCTGTAGGATGTCAGCATCACTTGGGGAGTTCCTAACTTGCAATTGTCTGCAAACTTTGTGAGCCAGAGTCCCCTTGTGTTGGCCTGGACTTCAGAGAAGTAAATACCAAGCAGGAGATGACCCAGGACCAAATCCTGAGAGACTCCACTAGTGACTGGTTGGCAGTCTTACTTGGGAGTCGGCTACTTTCACGCTGTGGGTTCTATCTGTGAGCCAGTTTGCAACCCACCTAGTGATTTAGGGGTTGATGCTGAGCTTAGTGAGTTTTTCTATGATTCCTGAGTGGGGAATAGTATCAAAGGCCTTGGCCAGATCAAGGTAGGCTGTATGAATCACCTTGTCTTCATCCACAGCTCTGGTGACTGACTCAGAGAAGTCGACCAGGTTGAGCAGGCATGATCCACCCTTCACAAAACCAAACTGTGTGGGATCCAGAGTTTGGAGACTCCCTATGTCCTTGTTTATTAGGTCCATGAAGATGCGTTCCATAGCTTTGCATATCAGACTCGTCAGGCTAATGGGGTGATAGTTCCTAGGGTGTGTAGTCACTCCTCCTTTGTAGAGTGGGATGACTGTAGCAGTGCACTATTCGGTAGGGACGAAGCCTGAGGTGAGGCTGTGATTGAATAGGGCACACAGGTGAGGTGCCAGTTCACTCAGTAGTTCATGTAGAACACAGCCAGGGATATTGTCAGGTCCCATACAAGCTGTATTCTTGGCCTTGGAGAGTGCTGTTTTAACCTGTGCAAGAGTAATACTGTGTGCCTGGCAATCTACTGGTATTGTGATTGGTCCTTTGGTGGGGGATTGGTCCTTTGGTGGGGGAGAAAGGGGTAAAGTTGGCACTGAATCTGTCGGCCAGTATATTGGCAATATCTGTTGGCTCGGTATGGTACCAATGTGCAGTAGCTCAGAGAAAATCTGGGTATTGCCGTGGAGATTCTTTGCATAACTATAGAAGGCCTTGTAGTTGTTTGTTTTCATAGCTAGCTTTAGAGGATTTGATGAGGGATCTCAGCTTTTTGTTGAGGCTGATAAGGGAGATTTTCCATTCTTGGGACTTTGCCTTATTCCACATCAGTTTCTTCTTTTTGTTGTAGAGTTTGTTTATGGCAGGGGACCAACAGGTTGGCTTCCTTTTTTTGCAGGAGGGCATCTTGGTTCTTTTGGGTATGGCGAGATTCATGCATTTGTGTACGTGTTCATACAGTGCATTGGTGTATGATTTGGCTGTCCTGCAACTATTCTCCATTTGCATGGGTGCCGTGAAGTTAGCCACCTCTGTGTTTAGGAGCCCAAAGTTAGCTTTGGAGAAGATGTCCTTCATGGATGCATCTGCAGTCATAACAACTGGGTTGTCCTGTCGTCAGGCAGCCCTTCGGTCGGCCGGATTCCAAAGTCTGGGTCCGGCTTCGGCTGATGTCGCACTTCACCCGACGTCATCTCTGCTGGTCTTCGGGTATAAAGGCATCAGCCGACGCCATTTTCCTCGGTCTTTCTTGCCGCGTGGCGCCCGAAGCAGAAGCTGTTCGCAAGTGCCGGTCAGTCAGATCCAGAGATTACTACTACCGAATACTACTTCGAAGACTTCTAGAAAGTCAATAACTGTTTAACTTGTGGGAAACAAATACCTCATAAAGATTTCCACTCTTACTGTCTGCCTTGCTTAGGCCCAGACCACGACGTAGCATCCTGTTCGCCTGCGCTTCCTTCAACCGACCTAACGCTAAGGCCGGTCGGAGTTTGCCGAACAGTTTTTCGGCCCAGACTTTGCGTACATTATGCCGCCAGATCCTCCGTGTACCCACATTATTAAAAACGCAAAGGGAAAAGACCGACACTCGCGGTCCGCGGTTTCGGCGAAACCACGGTTAAGCAAGCATGAGTGTCTCTGTTTCGGCCGAAACCGAAAACTGGTCAATCTCCAGCGAATCCATGGCTACTACTGAGGCTCCTGCTACCTTACCTGAATCGGCCTCAGAAAATTTGCCTACAACTGTGGTTTCTACTGATTTATCAGACACCATCCCTTTGGATGTCTCTACCCCAGCACGTGGTGCTGCTAGACCCCCTGCAGCCATGTCTATCAAGGCCTTTGCCAGGGCCAAAGCAGCCAAATCTGCTAAGTCAGTGCCTGTTAAACCTCCCTCACACAGGCCCACTTCTAGTTCACAAATGCTTACTCTGGCAGAAGATTTAATATCCTTAATTAGGGGATCCCAATCTCACCCAGACAGGGCCTCTCAGCCCCCAGAAAAGAGACCTAGGACAGAGCCAGTGTCCTCTGATGATTCTTCGGATGACTCCGACATTACAGAACAGCCAGAGGATCCTTTTTCTACATATGAAGACTCCGATGCTGAAGAATCCATTCCAGCTGCCTCTCCACCAGAGGAATTTTCCTTTGGGGAAACCTTGCATGCCATGAGAGAACAATTCCAATGGCAGGGACAAGATTTCTCAGACTCAAGAAAAAGGCTTAGGACTTTTCTACACTTACCACAACATAGGCCCTTAGCTATATCTCCTGTTTTACCTGTTGTGGATGATGCATTTAATGATGTCTGCACTGCTCCTGATTCTTTACCTCCAGCCCCTGCCAAACCTGATAGATATTACAGGGTACCTGACACTCATCACCACCTATACAAGGCCCCACTGGCAGACCCAAACTATTTCCCAGGGGCCTAAGGCAGTAGCCTCGACCACAGCAAAAACCCTATTCCTTCAGAAAGGGAATCCAGGTCCTTAGACAGATGGGGAAAAAGTTTACACCTCTGCTACTCTCTCAGCTAGAGCTTTAAACTGTCAATTTCACATGATCCAATACCAAGAGTTTATGCTTGATCAGTTAACTAAAAAAGTATCCTCTGATGAATCTTTAGACAAGAAATATGTATTAGAAATGGTGAATAACATACAACAGGTTAGTAACCATTCCTTAAAATGTGGCTATGATGCACTGGAGGCTTCATTTAGATCAGCCATGACTGGCACAGTGATAAGAAGACATGCATGGTTGAAAGAACAGGTCTTACCGGATCCTGTTAAAGCAAAGCTATTAGATGCTCCTATGGATAAGGCCAGTTTATTTGGTACACCTGCCCAGCAGGTAATGAAGAAAATGGAAGAAAAGGCAAAATCTGTACAAACAGTTAAAGATTTCTTACAGGTTCAGCCCCCAAGGTTTAGCAGGAACTGGCCTGCCAAAAATTGGTCCTTTCCTGACTCCACAAGATCCCAAAGGGGCAGAAATAGACGCTCCAGAGGCAGAAATCAATCCAGAGGAGGTGCCTACAGAGGACGACAGTGGCAAGGTAATAGAGGCACAGACACAACCACTACCACTGCAACAGGACAATCACAGTGACTTGGCTCTAACTCCGCCTACCAGGGAGCAAATAGCAGCACCATTAGGCGGAAAGTTAGCCTTATTTTGAAAAATTGGCACTATATCACAAAAGACAAGTGGATTTTGCAAACCATAGACCAAGGCTACCGGTTCCACTTCCACACCTTACCAGTAAAACGAGGAATGCCAAACCTGCCTCCAAATCAAAAAATAGAAGCTCTACAGCAGATAACGAAATTAACAAAGATGAGAGCTGTGGAAAGAGTACCAATAACAGAACAGGGCAAAGGATTCTACTCCAGACTCTTCCTAGTACCAAGAAAAGAGAAAAGTTGGAGACCTATTCTCGACCTGTCCATCTTAAACACGTATATCATTGTCCCAAAATTCAAAATGCTGACCCTACAGCAACTTCTTCCCATGTTGGGCAAGGAGTGTTGGCTGGTAACTCTAGATCTCAAGGAGGCATACCTGCACGTCTCCATTCGACCCAATTGCAGAAGATACCTCAGATTTCTTGCAGGATCAGAGCATTATCAATTCTCAGCATTGCCCTTTGGCTTATCTACTGCGGGCAGAGTATTCACAAAATGCCTGGCATCAGTAATCGCTCACTGCAGACTACAGGGAATCCAAATTTATCCATACCTGGACGACTGCCTGCTACAAGCGGACAACAAAAGCAAGCTGACAACAGATTTACAAAGGGTCATTTACTTGCTACAAGCCCTGGGATACACAGTCAATTTACAAAAGTCAAGGCTGATACCATCCCAAACAAGAACATTCTTGGGCGCGGAATTGGACACAGTAAAACAAATGGCATTCCTAACTGCAGAAAAACAAAAAGAACTCCCTCTTTACTTCTTGGCATTAACAAGACAGAACAAACTAACAGCAAGAAAAGTTCTGCAGGCCTTGGGCTTCATGGCATCATGCATAATCTTGGTCCCACATGCCAGACTGCATATGAGAAAACTACAGTGGTACCTAAAGAATTTATGGTCTCAACACAGGCACAGCCTAGAAGCAGAAATACCATTAATCCCATGCCTAAAACAGGACCTCCTCTGGTGGGCCCAAGCATGCCAGTCAAACCCAGGCCTACCCTTCCACAACTTTCGAACAAGCCAAACCATCACAACAGACGCCTCAGACCTAGGATGGGGGGGCGCACATGCTGGACAAATGCGTGCAAGGATTGTGGACTCAGGACCAGCTGCACCTGCACATAAACCAAAAGAAATGCTGGCAGTAAAACTGGCAACCCAAAAATTCAGACCATTCCTCAAAGAAGGCCATTTGATGATAAGGACAGACAACACCACAGTCATGTGGTACATCAACTAACAGGGAGGCACTCACTCATACCCCCTATGCAGAATGACTTTGGACCTTTGGAATCTGGCTCTCAGCTACAACATCCAGTTACAGGCAATATTTGTACCAGGAAAAGAGAACACCCTAGCAGACATGTTAAGCAGAACCACCTCGGATGCTCACGAATGGATGCTACACCCAGACATCTTCAAGACCATCACAAAGAAATGGGGAATGCCACAAATAGATCTATTCGCTTCCCTCTCAATCACCAGCTCAAAAAATTCTGCACAAGGACATTCCACCCACTTGCATGGAAGGTGGATTCTCTCTCCTTCAGCTGGAAAGGTCTGACAGCATATGCATTTCCACCTCTTCCCTTGATACACAAGGTATTACTGAAAATCAAAGAGGAACGTCCAAGGATAATCCTGATAGCTCCGAACTGGCCAAGACAACACTGATACCCATTGCTGAGGAGCATGTCTCGGGAGAAAATGTGGTCAATACCCTGATGCCTTTGATGTTAACTCAGAACAACTACAGCATCATGCATCCAAACCTAAAAACTTTGCAACTGACTGCCTGGAACATCACATAGCAGCAACTAATCCAGATCTTTCCCAAAGGGTTAAAGACATTATCCTTGAAGCCCGCAGACCTTCAACAAGAAGGAACTATGCAGGAAAATGGAAAAGGTTTGTCATTTGGAGTGCTGAAAGAGGAAAAGATGTGTCGAATATAGATATTGCAAACATTCTGGAGTATTTGGCAGAGCTTTTACATACAGGCCTGTCCTATTCCTCCATCAAGATACATGCATCAGCTATTTCAGCAGAATACAGCTTTGATCCACCTGTCTTTTCACATCCTCTACTCAGGCAGTTCCTCAGAGGGATCAAGAATGTAAAACCTCCAAGGAAACCACCATTACCAGCATGGGACTTGAACTTTGTGCTAGAAAAGTTGACACTCCTCCGTTGAACCAGCAGCAACAGCAGATCTACAGCACCTATCATGGAAAACTGCTTTCCTACTGGCAATTACCTCAGCAAGGAGGGTTTGAACTACAGGCCTTAATGGCAGTACAACCCTTCCTAATCTTCCATAAAGATAGGGTGTCCATGAGAACTAATCCTACATTTATGCCTAAGGTGGTATCCAGAGTGTCTTTAAACCAGGCAATCCACCTACCTACCTTCTTCCCCAATCCACAAAACAGAGGGGAAAGAATGCTGCATACCTTGGACGTACATAGACAGCTACGCTACTACCTGGACAGAATCAAAAGTAACAGAAAAACTGACCAGCTTTTTGTAGCCTATGCAACAGGGAGGGAAGGAAAAGCAATTTCCAAACAGACAATCTCCAAATGGATAGGAAATTGCATAAGATTTTGTTACTCCTTCCATGGAAAACCAATTCCACAGAACATAAGGCCTCATTCTACAAGGGCTACAGCCACTACCACAGCTTTCTTACGAGGAGTGGCAACCAAGGACATTATTGAGGTGGCTACTTGGACCTCCGTGCATACATTTGCCAAGCATTATAATTTACCTCTATATTCTAGATCCCGAGCAGGGTTTGCCACTGCTGTACTGCAAGGGATCCTAACCACACCATAATTTTATCTTCCTCCTCCCCTAGTTGGCTATGGTATTCTACCCAGTTGTTATGAATGCAGATGCATCCATGAAGGACATAGTACAGTTTTGTACCTACCATAAATGTAGATGTCCGAACTGGATAGCATCTGCAGTCAGGATTACCCTCCCTCCTTCCCCTCTGTGGTACTCCTAGGGTATTTACCCTCCTAATAGCTAGCTGGGGAGGGGGAGTCTCTTATGGTGTATTTGTATATATGTACATACATGCTTATTTTTTGTTTGCCTTCTATCTTTTTGGAAACATTGGCATTTATCCAAAATTTAGCCTTCCAAGAGGGCAACTGGCATCTGGGGCAAGAAACACTGAGGAAAATGGCGTCGGCTGATGCCTTTATACCCGAAGACCAGCAGAGATGACGTCGGGTGAAGTGCGACATCAGCCGAAGCCGGACCCAGACTTTGGAATCCGGCCGACCGAAGGGCTGCCTGACGACAGGACAACCCAGTTGTTATGACTGCAGATGCTATCCAGTTCGGACATCTACATTTATGGTAGGTACAAAACTGTACTTTTTTCATTGTGGTTACCTTTGCAGGGGGGGTGGGAGGGATGCAGATTTCCAAGGTGATTTGTTTGTGGTCGGATCTAGCCAGGGAGGAGTTGAGTATTGGTGCAGTGCAGTGGTTGCCCATGTTAGTAATGACCAGGTCATGTATGTTTCTACCTCTAAGAACGAGCTGGTCCAGGGCATTGGAATTAATGAATTCCAGGAAATGTTGGGCAAGTGTATTGGTACACGAGTTGTTTCTAAGTTAATGAATGTGTAGTTGAAGTCGCCAAGTATGAGAGTGTTAGGTTGGACCCTAATATTCTCCAGGGTACTTAGGAAGATGGAGTGCGAGTCTTGGGACATGGTTTGGGACCTATAGTAGGCTACAACCTGAATTGCTGTCTTGCCCAGTGTTAACTGCACCTGAAGTATCTCTGATGCATTATGTTGGGCTACCAGTCTGGAGGTGTGCACATCCTTTATGAATATGAAAACGCCATCACCTTTGGAGCTTTGGTCCAAGTTTTAGGGCCGAAAGCTGTGGAATGAGTTGTAACCTGGTAGTGCAGGGGTGATTTCTGCTGCCTTGAACCAGGTCTGTTACAGCACAAATGTGTATGTTATCCATTTTAATGAGTGCTTCGAGCGAGTGCATTTTGAGATTTAGACTTCTAGCGTTGAGCAGCATGACCCTCAGTTTGCATTTGTTTGTAGCAGTTGCGGTGGTAATTTGGTTTTGGAACACCGCCTAAAAGAGGCACTATAGGGGTAGCAAGAGCCTTGGCCAGTATCTGGAAGCCCAGGGTTGACAGATGCAAGCCATCTCTGGCAAAGCTTCGATGTCTGTCAATCATGTAATCCCAGGCAGACAGTTACTGGATCCCCTTAGAATGACTCCAGAAACTTAACCAGTTGTTGAAATCGATAATTTTCTGCTTGTACTGTGGGTATCATTCTGGGTGATGGTATGGGGAAAGAATGTGTCAGTTGCCCGAGAAAAGGAATTGTGGGCAACAGCCAGTGGGGCCGCAATACTAACAATTAAGTTTAAGATCTGAAGGCCCTCACAGGTAGCAGAAGTGAGCAATGCACCCAACCAGAGGAGTCCTAATCCTTGGAAGAGGGTGGTTTGCCTTCTAGAAGAACAATTTGTAGGACATGCAAGACGCGAATCAACAATAGTCCTCCCTCTGCATATGAATGGCCATTTTGTGGACCCCAGAAACTACATAAGCATTAGTCCGACTAGTCTCGTATGCTAAGCCATAGAAAAGAATGATTAATGACACTGGAAACCTCCAGACACTGGATTTAACCCAGTTTGGTCTAGTCAAGGAAAGATCGTGACTACTTAATCTGCATGAAGGTCAACAAGGCAGTGGCACAATAGCACATGCTGCCTACCTTGACCTGGCCAAGGCATTTGACGCACTAACCGACTCGGGCATTGTAGACAAAGCCATGAAATTAGACATACACCCTACATTACATGCTGGATTTTGCCAGATGGTTCTCCAATGGAATTCCCTTGACTGTATGAAGAGAGAGATTAAAGTGCTTTCAGACCGTCACAGGCTGGTATGAGCCTAGCATTGACCTGCATATTACCATCATTGAGGGTGATGCGACAATATGAACAAACAATTATTGCTTTCGACAGCTGGCTGTCTTTCTGGTGTCCTACGGGGATCCAGTATTTTTAAGGCAAGAAAACGACTAAACCAGAAAAACACAATGGAGTAGTCAGCAAACTGAAAGATAATCGCGTTCTGGTACCGCTGCTTGAATGCCTTCATAGGTGTGTACTAGGCTAATGGCTCTGGAGCCTTTACAAGCCTAGCTAAAAAAAATTGCCGAGGCACCATGCCACCCGATATTAGTTCGCAGTGCCCATATCCAGTAGGGCAACTGGAATGAACCCTGGAGTGAACTTAGTTACCCATCCACTTACCAAGATTCCTCTTTAAGAGGGCCAACGAGGTGCTCTGCTTGACATGAAAGGGAAGCTTATCCCAGAGTATGGGCAGTCTTTGGGAGATGAACCTGTCCTCTAGCATGTTCTGTTAATTGTGGTAATGAGGTTGTGATGTCCTGGAGCATGTGGCATGGGAGGATTGTGATTTCTTGAGGTGTAGCATTTAAAGTAGGGCTGGGTCGGACATGGCTTTGTAAGTCAAGCAGAGATCACCTCTAAGTAGACTATGAGACTGAGAACAGCTGATGATTCTTGAGTCTGTTCATGTAGGACATGTGTGTAAGGCCTAGGATCCTTTTTGTGAGGTACTTTTCTGGCGCCTCCAGCTGTTGTAAGTGTCTGGTCAGGTACATGCCAAACAGGGCGTTTTATTCGATGATTGGTCTAATGAGGTATGAGAGGAGAGGGATGATTACCTCTTTCTTCCTGGATGTGAAACCTTTGGTTATAAGATGGGCCACGTAGGACGACTTTCTGACCACAGCGGCAATGTGGTGGCCGAAGGTAAGGGGGCTGTCGACCTGAACAGCCAGATCTCTTATGGCCCCTTCAGTGTTCAGTGGGCTCCCATCAATGTGGTAATTTGTGGGGACTGAGTTTTTTCCAAAGGGGATGATGATGCATTTTTTTGCATTAAGCTTCAGACCATGGTTCCGACACCAGTTATTGGTATCAGAGAGGCCCTTTTGTAGGATGTCTGCATCACTTGGGGAGTTGACAGTGACTCCTAGCTTGCAGTCATCAGTGAACTTGGTCAGCCGGAGTCCTTCTGTGTTGGCCTGAACTTCTGAGAAGTAGATGCCAAACAGGAGAGGGCCCAGGACCGAGCACTGTGGGACTCCACTCGTGACTGATCGAACAGTCTGACTTGGAATCCGCAACTTTCACTCTGTGGGTCCTGTCTGTGAGCCAGTTTGCAACCCACCTAGTGATGTAAGGATTGATGCCTAGTTTGGTGAGTTTCAGTGATACTTGAGTGGGGAATGGCATCAAAGGCCTTGGTCAGATCAAGGTAGGCTGTATGCACTGCCTTACCCTCATCCACAGCCTTGGTGACTGCCTCAAAGAAGTCAGCCAGGTTCAGCAGGCAGGATCTCAGCTGGACAAAGCCAGACTGTGTGTGGGGTCAACAGTTTGGAGATTGCCTATATCTTTCTTAAGCTGGTCCATGATGATGCGCTCCATTACTTTGCATATCAGACTTGTCAGGGTAATGGGGCGATAGTTTTCAGAGTCTGTAGTTGCTCCTCCTTTATGGAGTGGGATGACTGTAGTAGTGCGCAATTTGTTAGGGACATAGCCTGAGGTAAGGCTATGATTGAACACGGCACACAGATATGGTGCCAGTTCGTTTTGTCGCTCATGTAGGACGCAGCCAGGGATCTTATCAGGTCCCATGAACGCTGTATTCTTGGCTTTGGACTGCTTTTATCTGTGCCACAGAAATGGTGGGTACCAGGCTTTCTTCTGGTATTGTGATAGGGCCCTGGGGAGAGGGGTAAAGTTGGCACTGAATCTGTTGGACAGTATGTTGGCTACATCTGTTGACTCAGTATAGGTGGTGCCCTTGTGCAATAACTCAGAGCAAATCTGGGTATTGCCTTTGAGGTTTTTGATATAGCTATAGAAGGCTTAGTGGTTGTTCTTGATGTCAGCTGCAATTCTGCCTTCATAGCTGGCTTTAGAGGAATTGATAAAGGGATCTTAGCTTTTTGTTGAGACTGAGGAAGGTTTTCCAGTCTTGTGGCTTCATTTTTTTGCTGCAACAGTTTCTTCCTTCTGTTGTACAGTTTGATGACTGGTGACCAACAGATTGGCTTCCTTTTTTTGGAGGAGAGCATCTTGGTTCTATTTTGTATGGCAGGGTCCATGCATTTGTGTACATGCTCGTACAGTGCATGGTGTATGATTCGGCAGTCATGCAGCTGTTTTCCATTGGCATGGGTGCTGAGAATTTAGCCACTTCTGTTTTTAGAAACTCAAGGTGGGTTTTAGAGAAGTTTTTTCAGGGTGGTCACCTTGGTGGGGGCTATAGGTGAGATGGAGCTTTCCATGGTGATCAGTTTGTGGTCATATTTAATGAGGGAGGAATTGAGACTAGGTGTGGAGCAACAGTCAAGGATGGTGCTTCCTTTAGTGGGGTTCAGAATGAGCTGGTTCAGGGCGTTGGAACTGATAAATTCCAGAAAGTGTTGGGCCTGTACATTGGTACTTGAATAGTTTTCCCTGTTGATGGAAGGGTAGTTGAAGTCATGCAATATCTTGATAGATTCCATGGTGCTTAGGAAGTTGGAGTGAGAGTCTGGGGACTTGTTTGGAGTTCTGTTGCAGGCTATAGTATTGCCGTCTTACCCAGTTTAGTTGTACCTGAAGCATCTCCGATGCATTACGCTGGGCTGCCAGTCTAAAGGTGTGTGTATCCTTTAAGAATATGGAGACACCACCACCTTTGGAGCTTCCGGCTGTATTCTGGGGCCAAAAGGTATGAAATGAGTTGTAGCCTGGGAATGCAGGGGTGCTTTCTGCCTATTTTTAAACCAGGTCTCCATTACAGCACAGATGTTGACATTCTCCTTTTTGAGGAGAACTTCGAGCGAGTGCATCTTGAGATTTAGATTTCTAGCATTGAGCAGCATGACCCTCAGATTGCATTTGTTTGTTACTGTTATGGTGGAATTTTAGTCTTTGGAAAACTGCCTAAAAAAGGCACTATGGGGTGGCAAGAGTTTTAGCCAGTACGTGGAATCCCAGGGATGACATATGCAAGGTCGTCTTTGGCAAAGCATCGAGGTCTGTCGATCGTGTCGTCCAAGGCAGACAGATACTGGATTCCCTTAGAATGACACCAGAAACTTAAGCCAATTGTTGAAGTCAATCATTTTCTGCTTGTACTGTGGTTTTATTCTGGGTGACGGTAGAATACTGCTCAGGGCTAGGGTCATATCTGCCTGGGCCACATAATCCAAGAGTTCCCTCACATCTCTTTTCATGTAGTCCAGGGAGGTACGTCTCAGGTCATTCACACCCACATGGACAATGACCGAGTCATATTTGTACTTGTGGAGTGACCTGAGTGCATTTGTTATGTGGCGGGTCCTGGCACCTGATAGACAACAGTCTGTCACCTTCTCCTTGTTCAACCTAGTGAGTGGGACATCAGTGTGCCTCACAGTCGTATCTGTTATGATTAGTACATTGGGCAAAGTGTTTGCCTTTAAGGGCTTCGGTTGAGGGGCACACTGTGGTCTTGAGCTATGTGTTCTGGGGTTGGTGGTGTGTTGTGGTGGTCTAGTGTGTTTCTTTCTCTGGGGTCTCTGGGTAAATTTTTGAGAGCCTCCGCAAAGGTGGGTGTATGGTTTGTGTTTCTATGTGTGGGTTGTGATGGTTGGTGTTTTGGAGGGCTGCGTGTTCTATGTAGCGAGTTACAGGTGTTAACCTTCTCCTCTTGACCGGCTAGTCCGTTCTTGGTTGGAGTGTGCATTGCTTCCAGTTTAGTGATACAAGTGCATCTCTCACAGGTATGAGTGTTGGGAGGTAAGAGGAGAGGGCTGTCTTTGTACATTAGACAGTTGCCACACTCTCAGAATGCCCAGGTGCATCAGGTTAGCAGGAGAAAACACAGGACATTGCCCTACAATCATGCCTAGAGGGGTGGTCATAACTAATAAGTACTGGTGCTGTAGGAACAGCTAGTGCTGATAGCACCTAAGTGTGCTATAGTAAATGCTACAAAAGAATGTTAAAGTGCTAGCCGATTATGCTAATTGAAGTGCAAGAAGTAAAAGTACAAGCATGTTCTAAGGGGAAAATTGAAGAGCAGACTTTCTGGGACCGGTAGTAGTTTACTTCAGCTGAGCGCTGCTGCACGGTGTGCAAACATGGGCTTTTAAACCAGAAAGTTGAAAGGAATGGAAAAACTGCCCAAACGGCCAAGAAACTACAATTTCTGGGCTAGAAACCACTCCTCGTGGTAGATAGACTACGTAGTGCTTATCACTCTCACTGATGAGCTAGAAGGCTTACGTCCAACACAGATTTTCAACACTACCACGCAGTTAATGTATACAAAGTCTGTAATTGAATAATAAATAACAATTACATAACCAATTAACCCTTAAAACAGCCAACATCATGGTCATACTAAACCATAAATTCATACTTTAAGATTAATTTCCAAGTTTAAACCCATAGGTGCTACAGTTTTATAATTCAAAATAAGCTTGCTCTGTAAGTTTTATAATGGTCAGAAGTATTTTACACAAAAATTCTTTGCTTAAACAGGAATTCTTGTTTGTTAAGGAGAGGTTGTTAAATAGAGGGTATTTAGCTACCATTGAGAAAGCTAGAAACAAAATTATGGGTGAATCTGATGTATCAGATTTCGTTTGCCGCATCGCCATTCGGTCGTGTCAAGCTATTTCTCTTGAGCTAAGTACAGTATTTTTCTTCATACTAAGTTCGAAGACAGTTTTTTTTCACAAAAAAGTTATTAGATAGATCTGAAGTAGGAGATTCATTTGTCAGCAACCTGTGGGTTATGGATCCGATATCGGATCCGAACCGGCATGGTTTATCCAGCTATGGATCCAAGCTCCTAGCTCCTCCCCTCACCCATAATGCCCTGCTCTCCCTACATGACCTCAGATCTAGTTTGCCGCGTTCATGGTGACAGCTGGATTTTGAGCTCCTGTCAGCTAAGTGCTTTTTTGGTGTTTCCTAGTATATTTTCTGTCAGAAAATTTAATATTTGTGTGAATGTTGTAGGTTTTCCCTTTTGAGAGAGTTTTTGGTTAATTTGGTTAACTTTATAGTACCCTCCCCTCGCTGGTACGCAGCTTGTGTGCTTGTGGATTCTTTGGGGCCTTCTGTGTGAGTGGTTAATTTAATTTAATTTAAATCCAACTTTTTTGTTAAAAAAGTAGATTAACGATATCTGAGGCCCCAAAGGCAATATTTTCAAAATGCTCCGAGTGTGGCCATAAGTTATCTCCTGCTGATGGCCACACTTGGTGCGTTCGATGCCTTGGGGTTGAACACCTCACGTCGGGGTGTTCAATCTGTGCAGGGTTCAACCCCAGGGCATTGAAGGAGCGGAGGTCGAGGCTGGTCTTGGCGGGACTTTTGCCCCCGGACTCGGCTTCGGCCTCCGCCCCGTTGGTAGTTACCGCTCCGGTTCCTGCTGTGCCTGCTCCCCCCCCCCTCCTCCCGGGATTCAAACTCCCTCTATGGGCTCGGAGGAGAGGGAAGCCAGGAAGAAGGACCGGAGAGAGAAGCACCATAAGCGGCGGGCCGAGACCTCCGTTTTGGCCCCGCCGGCTAAGCGGGCTTCTCCTCCGGCCTCTCTGCCTGCTGGCTCTCCTCCTTCTCGGCTCCGGTCCCCTTCTTTTTCACCGGGGCCTGAGGAGGAGGAGACCCAATCTCCTTCGAGGCCATCAAGGCGGTACTCAAGGCCTACCTCGGTAGCCTCATCGAGATCGACCTATAGTCTCTCTGACGCTGATCTTTACCGGATGATGCGAAGGTTCATCCAGGCCCAGATGCAGATGGGAGTGCTCCTGCCTCCCCTGGGAGCTCGACCCCATTTTTCAAGCCCATAGCTCCTTCTCCGACCCGCTACACGGGTTCGGAGCGCTCTGAGCCGGGCAGCTTCGGAGCCGGGGGTGGGTTGGCGCCGACAGTACTTGGTACTTCGGATCCGACCCTGCCCTCGAGTGTGTCGGATCCGACCTCTCGGAGCCTTGGTCCAAGCTTCGGATCCAAAGGACTTAGTGTGCCTTCGGCGCCGTCTGTGTCTGAGCGCACTGGTCCCTCGGATCCGAGGGGCTCAGCGCCGGCTCCGATCCACTCCTCGGATCCGAGGGGGGAGCCGACTGTCGGATCCTTTGGTCGAGGCCGGCTCCCCTTCGGCTTTTGATGTAGTGGAGAGGGCTCTGTTGAGGGCATCCGGACCCCCGGCCCTTGCTTCGGCTCAGTCCTGCACTCCATCTGCTCTGGGTCAGGCTTCCGTCACCCGGCCACTGGGACAGCCCGCTTCACTGCCCCAAGCAGTTCCCTTGGAACTTGACACTGCTTGCGAGGGCTCCTCGGACAGCCCCCCCGAGGAAGCACCTCGCAAGCACACGTGTAAGAGGAGGCACATAGACTCCCCCGAGTCTTTGGCTGAAGACACGGACTTGGAGGAAGGGGAAGGCTCCCCAAGATCACCCCCTGAGGATGTCTCCTTTGGAGACATCATGGAAATGCTTCGTATAAGAGGTGGGTGGTCTGCCCCAAAGTCTTCCTCGGACGAGTCCATGTTCTTGGAGGCATTTGAAGCGGGCCCGTCTACCTCTTGGGTGTCCCCTCCTGCCGACCCCCTGGTGGACCTTATTACCACCAGGGCATGGAAGGAACCGGACACCGTGGAGCCAATCCCCAAGAGGCCGGACAGGATTCTTAGCCCCCCTGCTGACGGTGCCCACTGGAGCAAGGGACCCCCGGTAGATGCCATGTTGACGGCAGCAGCCACTAAGCGGGAACTCGCTCAGGAGAGTCCCTCAGTTCATCCTCCGAGCAAGGAGTCTCGGATGATGGACCGCTTGGGGAAGCGAATGTTTAGTTCAGCGACCTTCTCAGTGAGGGCGCTCAACTATCTGGCACATGTTGTTAGGATGCAGTGCGATCTTATCAAGGAATACTCTGCATCCCCCCCCAGAGTCCATGTCGGAGGAGGACAAACTTTTGCACTCCACCCGTATGGCCACTCTTCGTTCCGTGACCAATACCTCTATGCGGTTACTTTCCCATGCTACTGAGGGAGCCGCTAGAGCTGCAGGAGTAGGCCTAGTCACGAGACGCCAGGCCTGGCTCCGCCATTGCGATTTCACGGAGCCCTTCAAAGCGTCATTCGCGAAAGCCCCCTTTGACGGTTCTGCTCTTTTTGGCAAGATGGTTCGCGACACCTTGGTCCAGAGCGAGAAGGACGGGAAGACGCTGTCTGCCGTCTGAGTCCGCTTCTCTGTGCCCCAGAGGTCCTACTCTAGGAACCAAAAGGGCCAGAAGAAGATGTGGTTCTGGAAGTCGCAGCAATCCCAACCCGCTCCGGACAACCAGTCCTTCCGTGGCAGAGGAGGACAAGGAGGACGCCGCCCCAGAGGCAGAGGGGCTCCCAGGAATTTTGGGTCCAGAGAACCTTTCTCTGAACGGCCCGCGCAGCAACCCTGAGGGGTTGCCCGACTGCTCCACTCTGGAGGCAGTCGGGGGACGATTTTCGGAGCACCTAGCGGCATGGGAGTCCATAACATCAGACCGCTGGGTCCTCCGCATTATATCCAGAGGATACAAAATCCCTTTTCTTCACGTCCCAAAGCTAAAATCCCTCCCCGACGTTCCACCCGATCAGAGGGAGGCCGCCTCAGCAGAAATTGGCCATCTGCTGAGGAAAAGAGCCATCTAGCCCGTCCCCCCAGACCGGACCGGATCAGGGTTCTACTCCAGGTTCTTTTTAGTGCCAAAAAAGACGGGGGGACCTAAGACCCATTCTGGACCTTTCCCTATTAAACCTGGCAGTTCCCAAGGAGAAGTTCCGAATGGTCACTTTACAATCCATTCTCCCCCTTCTGGGAGAAAACCACTGGATGTGCTCTATAGACCTCAAGGATGCGTACTACCACATACTAATGGACAGACGGTCCAGGAGGTTTCTTCGCTTCTGTCTGGGAGCCAGTCACTACCAGTTCAATGTCCTTCCCTTTGGTCTCACCACAGCTCCCAGGGTGTTCACCAAAGTATTAGCAGTGGTTGCGGCCCACCTGAGGCTTCAGGGGGTGCAGGTCTTTCCGTACCTGCACGACTGGCTTCTCACCACCCCAACAAGGCATCTACTATCCTTGGCAAGAGACTCCTTTCTTCGCCTAGCTCCCCGGCTAGGCATCACGGTAAACGAAGGAAAGTCCAATCTGGCCCCTACTCAGTTGATAGAATTCATAGGTGCCAGGTTAGACACGAGGAAGTTAAGAGCCTTTCTCACAACCGACAGAGTTCGGAATCTGCGACTCCAGGTACGGGCCATCCTCCACTCCAGCTCAGTTCCGGCGGAATTGGTCCTGAGGGCACTAGGGTCCATGGCGGCAGCGATTTCTCTTCTCCCACTCGCCCGCTTGAACATGCGGGTTCTTCAGTGGACACTCCAAGTACAATGGTCATATCTTTCTCTCCCCCTGCATCACCTCATTGCAATCAGCAAGGCTTGCAAGCGGTCTCTCTTGTGGTGGCTCCATTCCCAGGATCTCCACGGAGGCCGCCCCTTTTGTGCATCTCCCCCTCTCGCCACAGTGACCACGGACACCTCCTGCCTCGGGTGGGGGGGGGCATTTTGCGGGCTGGACGGTCCAAGGCACGTGGAATGACTCAGAGACCTCCCTGCATATCAATGTTCTGGAGATGAGAGCGGTGCTCTTGGCGTTGCAAGCACTTCAAGCCTTTCTTCCCCTATGAACAATTGCGATTCAGTCAGACAACATGTCAGTGGTCTGGTACATCAACAAACGGGGGGGAACCAGGTCTTACCCTTTATGTCGAGAAGCCATGAGAGTGTGGGAATGGGCGATCTCCACCAACCGCTTTCTCATCGCAACGCATATTCCGGGTCGGTCCACCATCCTCTGACAAGCTCAGTCGCACCATTCTCTCCCCGTACGAGTGGTCTCTCAATGCTCAAGTAGCGAAACGTATCTTCGCACAGTGGGGAACTCCTTGTTGCGATCTCTTTGCTTCTCCCTTAAACACCAAGTGCGACAGTTTTTTTTCGCTCTAATCCCTCCTCCAGGGGATTCCCCGAGAGACGCTGTGGTGCATGCTTGGCCTCCCGGTCTTCTTTACGCATACCCCCCTTTGCCTCTGATGCTCCAGGTTCTTCAGAAAGCCTGACGGTTGGGGTGCAGAATGATCCTCATAGCCCCATTCTGGCCTCTGCAGATCTGGTTCCCTTACCTAAGGTCTCACTCAGTGAATCCACCTTGGATTCCGGATCTGATATCACACCCATCGAACCTTCCAACTCCGAACCTGGACAACCTCAAGTTGACTGCTTGGCTGCTCCAGTTCCACCCCTAATCAGGACTCCCGGTATCTCGTCCCCAGTTAAGGCCATTCTGGTAGTGGCCCACAAGCCCTTTACCAGAAAAATTTACCGCAGTAAATGGAAGCGATTCTCCATTTGGGCGGAGCGGCAGGGTCTAGATCCCTTCACGGTTCCCCTTCCTTTGGTGCTAGACTTCCTTGCCACTCTTTTTAATGATGGCGCCAGTAGTTCCACGGTCAAAGTTCAGCTAGCGGCCATTTCTCATTATCATGTTGGTCATGACTCTGGACCTCTTATGTCTGCTAAATTATGTAAAATCTTCCTAAAAGGCACCTTTCTGCTTAGACCCCGTCAAACAGGCGGTTACACCATGGGATCTTTCCTTGGTTCTTCAGGCCTTGACCGCTCCCCCCTTCGAGCCAGCGGCCACAGTAGATCTAAAATTCTTATCTCTTAAGACTGCATTTTTAGTAGCCATTACTTCGGCCAAAAGAGTTTCGGAACTTCAAGCCCTGTCCATGAAGCCACCTTACTTCGTCTTCCATCCGGACCGCGTGTACCTCAGGATCAATCCCTCTTTTCTTCCTAAGGTAGCTTCGGAAGCAAACATTAATCTTTCCTAAATATCAGAACAAAGGCGAGTACAAGCTGCATTCATTGGATGTTCACATGCAGCTTCGTTTTTATCTTAACAGGACAGCTGGTCACAGGCAATCCGACCAATTGTTCATTTCCTTTGCCAAATTCAATCTGGGTAAACCAATTTCCAAAGTCTCCTTGTCACGCTGGATTTCCCAGTGTATTCTATTAGCTTACCAAGCTTCCGGGAGGCCCGCACCAGACGGAGTCCATGCTCACTCAACCCGGTCTGTTTCTACCTCAGCGGCCTTTAAGGCTAGGATTCCTCTGGATGACATTTGTTCAGCAGCCACTTGGGCTTCATCTCATACCTTTATTTCTCATTACAAGCTGGATATCACGTCTAGAGGTAGAGCATCCTTTGGCTCCGCGGTGCTCCGGAATATCCTTCCATGACGGCCGCCCAAGACTCTGGTAGCTGGGGACTCTGTCCCACAGGTTGATGACAAATGAATCTCCTACTTTAGATTTAGAAGTTATGTACTTACCATAACGTTCCATCTGAGTAGGTGGATTCATTTGTCTGCAACCATCCCGCCCTCCTATCCCCCTGGCCTGGTCAGTTAGCTGCATAGAATGTGTTACCCTTTGGTTAGGGTATTGGATACAGGGCAAACTCGATCTGAGGTCATGTAGGGAGAGCAGGGCATTATGGGTGAGGGAGGAGCTAGGAGCTCGGATCCATAGCTGGATAAACCATGCCGGTTCGGATCCGATATCTGATCCATAACCCACAGGTTGCAGACAAATGAATTCACCTACTCGGATGGAACGTTATGGTAAGTACATCACTTCTAATTTTCTCTTACCTTATCGTATTTAGTGACTACCCTTTTTTGAATCCTTTTCAACTCCTTTCTCCTCTTTTTTTACCGTGAGGTAATTCCTTTTTTTTACAATCGTTGGTAAACCCCTTTTCCTTCTTACCTTCGAGTATTTCTTTTACCATTGCTGGTATTTTTCTTTCTTTCCTTAACAAACACGACAGATAAAAAAGGTAGCCCAGGGTTTAAAAGATGTTTAGATTGTGGACATAAATTACCTACTTCAGATGCACATTCCCTGTGTGTCTATTGCTTGGGTGTGCCTCATTTAACAGTTGACCCGCCTTGAAGGATTTGTAAGAATTTCTCTAACAGGACGTTAATTGAGAGGAAAAATAAATTAATTTTGAAGGGGCTACTTAAATCTCCTTTTTCAAAGGCTATTTCTGGGTCGGAGGCTTCAACCCCTCTAAGATCCCATAAGAAAAAGAGTGATGAACATAAAAAGGCCAAGTCTCTTCCTTCGTCCTCAGCTGGGGACCCTCAGGAACCGAGACCCAAGAAAGCTAAGCTTTCCAGTTCGGATTTGACTTTTTTGGCTCCAGCACTTTGTGCCTAGACCTTCGGCACCGATGCCATCGGTGCCATCTGAGACCTCAGCACCGACTAGTGTGCCCCATACCGCATCGGTACTGAGGGAGCTCCTTGCTAAAGACTCCCTTACTGGCACTGACTGTCCAGTCTATGCAGACTATTATGATGTCGATGGATGTTTCGACGCCCATTTCCTTTTCTGCTCCGACAACTTACCTGGCACTGACTACCCTCTCGGTACAGACCATTCAGTTTTCATCACTGATGTTTTCGGCTCTGGTCTTAGCGCCGACAACCACTTCAGTACCGACCTCATCGTCTGTGCAGACCACGCCTTCTGCACTGATTTCCTTGGTGCAGACACCAGTAGTTCAGTCCATTACAGCTCCATTGTTCTCAGTGCAGGCCACCTCTGTGGTGGGCACCGAGTTTGCTCCATCCTTGGATAAGACCTGACTCTCCCTCAGCCATGTCCGTGAAATCCACTAGAAGCCTCTCTGAGCACAGTGTTGCGTCTTGTGGATCAAGTGCTTTTGGCCAGAGTTATCCCTCCCCCCAGGACCTATCCTTCCTTGGGGAGGTGATCACCCTTTACCAAAGACCCCTACTTATTCTCCTCCTTCATTGCCTTTGAAGCCCCTTGATAAAGCATTTGGTGATCAAGATTCTTTGTTTCTGCTTTCTAAAATGTATGCATAAATGAAACACCATTTCTAGCTTATTCTGTTCGTTTAGCCTGTCTGTAAAATGAAAAACCCTAATCTAACAGTTGCCCCTGAGGTCCCTTGACGAAAGTCTACTGGGACCTACTTCTGTAGTTACCTTACATATATATTGCTAACTACTGTATTTAGTTTGTATGCTACTTGACTTGTCTGAAAATAAAACAAAAATAAAAAATTGTTAAACCTGCAATTTTAATTTTGACTACTAGGTGTCACTTGGGCATTTATGCCTGTTTGGATTGAAATCTCTTAACTTTGATTTGATCTCATATTACCTAAATTTATAGTCTTTAGAGTATTCAAGTGAGTAATATATTTAAACGTGTACATTAATCCCCCCCCTTTCTGTAGGAAGAGGTCTTGAAAAATGTATTTGTATACTGTACCATGCTTTTTTCTGAAACTGGCCCTTGTCTGCATCTGAGGTTGTCTTAACATAAGGTTACTCTGCAGAAATATTACACGCACCTGAATTTAGAAAGTATTTATATCCAGAACAGTTTTATGGTTAATTGGCACCTAACATTTTTTCAGGGTCCTCTAGCAAATGTAGAGGAAATGAAAGACGTGAATAGCAAGAAGCAACACAAAATGGAGGTACGGTCAGATTTATTTTTTTAATTCCCTTTGAGAAGGGAGGGTATGTTGGGTGGGGGATGGCCTGATGGGGAAAGATTGTGATCTTCAACATTATGCTGTCTTAAGGCAATAAGTTTAGTACTTTTGCCTGAGCTCTGATAGAGGCTTTTTAATAACAATGGATGGAAGTACTGAAATTTAGTCAGGTAGCAGCAAATGTTTTTTTATTTGTTTTGTTTGATATTTGTCCACCGAGAAAGGTCTGGGGCGGATTTTTTTTTTTATGAACAAATATTCGTATGACTACAAGGCTTTGTTATGGCAAGTAGTACAGTATCAGGAGATAAGCCACTGTTTGAGGTGAATCACTTAATGGGGTTCTGGTGCTGGAATATCTTTCAGCATTGATAAATGAAAAGTAACGCTTTTGGAAAACCATCACCAAGACAAAATATCCATTTGCAGGATTTAATTCTGGAAGATGCATCTCAGTATAAGGATTTAGACTTAATTATGTACAGGTGCGTTTGCTTTTAAAAAAAAACGTTTTGAGCAGAAACCTGAAAAATATGATTAATCTCTATGCATCCTTTATTAGACCACTCATGAAGTATAATAGCTCTTTTTGTATGTATACCTTTAGAGATTTAAATATGTTAGAATTGGTGCAAAGAACAATTTGCCAAAGTAATGGCTTATTGAGTTTTTATTGTAAAGAAAGATGTAAAAAGGACGAAACATTAATGCAAAAGAATAGTAGATATTGTAGAAAAAAGGATATTGCTATTTAAGTTTATTATGATCTAAAAGCTTTAAGTGGCAGTAAAACATTTAAATACTTTTAAAGTTGGTTTTTCAAATATAGCAAAGTTAAGATTTTCCTGCATTGCACAATCTGTTCCAAATTCTTGGACTACTCTGCCAATTACAGTTCATAATTCAAATAGTGTTTAAAACTTTTGGATAGTTAGATTGGTTCTTGGGGATTTGATCCGTCCTTTAAAGGAGTCTTGCATTCCTAAAAGGCTTTAAGACCAGAACACAGTGAATTAACTTACACATTTAAAAATGTTTCAAGGTAAGATTTTAATTTCCTGAGAAACTAATGTAATGAGAATAGTTGGGATTGCAGTTGATCTCCCAAAGGCATTTATATTGAATGCTGTTCAGTAGGGGGACTAGGATGTGGGGGTCTCCCCTTCACATGAGGAGTGTGGGAGATCTTGCTCCCTGCAAGAAATAAGCTTTTTGTTGAGATTTCCAAAAGCTCTTTTCAGCTATTTTTCTCTACTGGATGGCATTTGATGTAAATTCCTTTGTTAGGTAGACATTAATCTTGTATCATTCTCCAACATATGCCAATCAGCAGTAGATTGAGGGGTTTTATCTGTTTATTTATTTATATTTGCTTACTAAGGTAGTTAATGTTGAGATCTGATGTATTGTGCATTAACAGGATTAGATTAGCCTCAATTGGTAAAGAATATGAAGCACCAATTCTTAATTGTATTTATAGAGAAATATTGTTTTAACCTTAAGGTTCAGTGGCGTAGTTTAATTTCAGAAGTATTTAGTCTTCCAGTACATATATTTTTTGGAAGAACTGCCTGTTAGAGGAATATTTAAGTATAGCTACACCACAGCTAACAGGTTTTTTGTAGCGTTAAGCTCATGCTGTGTCTGGATTAGGGGTAAGATTATTCTGGTAAATACAATGTTGTTAGTGGTGTTTCTGTATCATTATACGACCTTGATCATATCATGACTGTTATGTTAATGTTATGTTGGGATGTATTTCTAACTTCCATTTTTTCAGAATTCAAATTTGCCAGTCTGAATTTGAGTTTTTCTTACTCCTGTGCTGTTTGAAGATTAATTTGCCCTGGAAGTAGGTTGAGTCTCTGAGCTGAGCTTCTACTTAGAATTTCAATAACCAGTTTAAGTCCAACACTTTTTTTTTATTAATATATGATTTTAATGTTTACACTGTTTGTTGTTGTAACACTTGACCAAGTTTTTTGTTTCTTTTTTGTTTCATTTCTTTTTATACTCATTTAATGACACCAAGTTTTATTATGACTACCTTTACCTATGCTGGATTTTTACAGTATGTCATGTCTGTGTTACTTGGGTTTAAGACCTTTTGTCCCAAACTACCTGCCTTTATTAATTTTCTGTTTGTGCTGGTGCCTACATTTTTTGAGCAAACATTGTGGTGGCCAGCGTAGGCTGGCCTTTTCCGGGCTCGTCCACCTGCATTCCTGTGGTCCTGTGGTGGTGTGAAACATTGGAGTTCATGTCTCCTAATAGTGTTTAGGGTACGTATTTCCATAAGCAACAGCAGGTATTGGGGACCTATCCTCTTGGAGCCACTTTTCAAAGTCTGCTTTAGTATACAGTACCCTATGTCCATTAAGACTGGGGTTACCTATGATCTTTTGTAGGATGTAAGTCATGGCTTTATTAATGAGACATGGCTGATGACAACTTTGACCCTATTTGGCCTCAGCCATTCCACCTGGTTTCTTGGTGTTTCAGTGCACAAGGGTGGGCAAGATTGTGGGTGGTGGTGCATTTTGTGGTGGTCATGGACTATAGCTGACTTAGGTTGTCGCTAGAAAGACTAACTCATTTGAGCTGGTTTCTTCTCACCTGCTGTCCACCATATTGTGTGAGGACATTCCTACAGGGGTGTACTGATTGATCTGAAGTTGTTAATCTTCTTATTCATCACTGATGGGTTCGGTTCCGAGCCCTCGGAACCGAAATGGCTTATACCAAGCTTGCGAGCACCAAAAAACTCTCTAGCTAAGCTGCTGTCCACAATGCCCTATACTCAGTTACCTCAGATCTCGTTTGCCGTGCAGGCATATAGCAGCGTTTCACCGAGCTCTCCAGCTGAGTGGTTTATCTTATACATTTACAAGTTTTGTAAAAGTTTTTTTCCTGTTTATAGTCTGTTTTTTGATATCTATATTTTTTTAAGCTCTACCCACAGGTATCTCTCTCTTACTATTGTTGGTATTTTCTAACTTTATACCCTTGTGGTATCTTATTACCATTGCCGGTATTTTCTCTTTCTATTTCTTCATTTCCTCCACTTTCCTCGCTCTTTCACTTTTGTGTGAGTGTATTCTGTTATGTCTGAAAAGAAGGGAACTACGGGGTTTAAACACTGCTCTTCTTGCAGTGGTAAACTTCCGAATAGTGACCTCCATGAAGAGTGTGTGTACTGTTTGGGGATTCTGCATTTGTTGGCGAAACACCTGTGTGATATTTGTGCTAGCTTCAGTCAGCGGACGCTGAATGAACGTCGGAATAAACTGATTTTGAAGGGCCTGCTTGCTTCGCCTTTTTCGGAGGCTATTTCTGCAACAGAGGTCTCATCCCCTCCTTCTGTGGACAGGAAACATCCTCGCTCTGACCCCTCTTCACCGGCCGGTGACAGAGGTAAAAGCCATAAAAACAAGGCCCAAAAGTCTTCCTCAGAGCACCGCTCTGCTTCCTCTGTTCCAACTACTACATTGGTTCCGAGCTCGGCTCCAGTGAAGCTTACCGATGTCACCTAGTCAGCGCCTACCCTGGCACAGACGACTATGGCGCGCAGTCGTCTGCCTCTGTTCCGATCAGCTTGTCTCAGCAGTGACATTGCCCATTTCCGCTCTGATACTGGTTCCGACAACCTTGGAGCTGTTTCTGTCATCCACCCCCATTGTGACCTCGGCTGTGAGCCCGTTCTCAGCTCTAACCATACCATTGTTGCCAGTTTCTAAATTGGAATAGTCCGTGCCATTCTGTGATACACCACAGACCTGATATTCGTCGACTGTGGACCCGTTTGGTGGATAAGCCTGCAGCCCCTTTTTGGACTTGCCTGATTCCACCTCGGGCATCAGTAAGATCCACCAGGAGCCTTTCAGAATTGGATGTCATGCGCCTTTTTGACCAGCTGCTGACCTCCAGGGGAATTTCAAATCCGCCTAGAACGTATCCCACTCCAGGCTTTGGGTCTGTTACTCCAGCGACACCTACCAACTCTCCTCCCTTGGATCCCTCGGTTCCAAGGCTCATTTATCCGATGTTTTCTAGAGGACCTCCTTCCTCGGTGCTGACAACGACAGTGTCTGTGGCCCCTTTGGGTGTCGGTTCCGTCGGAACCCACCCTCCCTCAATCTCATACTTGGGTGGTGGAACCTCCAGTTCCGACGGTGTTGTCGGTCCCGACTTTGGATCCAAGGGTGACTACCGCTCTGAGTTTGCTTGAGGCCCCGTTCCTGGGGGCGGACCGTGTGGAGCGGGGTGTGACTCCTGTTCCGATTTTGTTGTTTTCAGTTCCGGGCTCCCACTCCTCTTTGGGCTGGCCCGCTTTCCAGGTGATGGAGAGGGTGCTTGCTTCTAGCAGTCCTCCTACGTTGGTTCTTCCCCCAGTTCCTTCTGAGCCACAGCTGTCAAAGGCCACCCCCCCCCCCCCGCCAGGACTCTGAGAGCACAAGGCCCTGGAAAGCCCTACCCAGGGTATTTCCCTTTGAGTCTTCAGTTGCTCCCACCAAAGAACCCCCCTCGGAAATGGTTGTGTAAGAGGAAATGCATGGACTCCCCACAGGAGTCCCTCACGGAAGATACAAACTACGATGATGGGGAAGGGTCCCCATGGTCACCCTTGACTGTCTCCTTCGGAGACATCATGGAAATCTTGAAACAGAGGGGTGACTGGAAGCCCTCCAACCCTTCCTCTGAGGAATCCATATTCCTGCAGGCCTTCCGCTCTCGGCCCTCTTCTTCTTGGGTGACCCCCCCCCCCACCAATATGAGTTGGTTAAGCTCATCGTGCAACGGTCTTTGAAGAACCCGTACTCCAAGGCCATCCCCAGGAGATCAGACAAGGTACTTTCCCCTCCAGAGGCTCAACCCCATTGGTCTAGAAGTTTGCTAGTGGATGCTATGGTGGTGGTGGCAGCCACAAAAAAGGACCTTGCTGAAGAGAGTCTTGCTGTTCTCCTGCCCAACAGCGAGTCCCAGGCAGTAGACAGGTTAGGCAAGCGAGTTTTTGCATCAGCAACCTTTGCAGTTAGGTCTCTGAACTTTTTGGCACATTTTATGCGTCTCCAGAGAGATCTTATCTCTGAACTCTCCGGAACCCACGCGGGCCAAGTATCGGATGGAGGACGAAATAAAGTTACTTCCCAACTTGCCACCCTAGAGTCAATATCCAATTCATCCATGAGGTTGCTGTCACACGCAACCGAATCAGCAGCTAGAGCTGCGGGTGCAGGCATAGTCATGAGACGTTATGCCTGGATGCACATTTGTGACCTCATGGACTCCTCCAGGTCTTACTTTTTAAATGCCCCTATTGAGCCATCAGCTCTGTTCAGTGCTAAGGTCAAGGATACATTAGCCAGATGCAAGCAAGTCGGGAAGACCTTGTCTGCCGTTGACTTACACTTTTCCAAATCTCAGCATTCCTTTTTCAGGAACCAGAGGAGCGGGAAGATGTGGCACAAGAAGTCTCAAGGTCCTTTCCAAGACG
Source organism: Protopterus annectens (assembly GCF_019279795.1). NCBI lineage: Eukaryota > Metazoa > Chordata > Ceratodontiformes > Protopteridae > Protopterus > Protopterus annectens. The sequence continues at coordinate 1,101,562,616 of NC_056737.1, read as the reverse complement.
CACGTGGTGAGGACTCCTCCAGAGGCAGATGGGGTTCCAATAATGGAAGACATCCCTTTCGGGGCAGAGGGTGTCCCCGGAACCAGGGCACCAGAGATTCCTTCTCTGGTAGACAGTATCAGCGCTCCTGAGGCGCTGCCCGATTGCTTTCCTCTGGAAGCAGTTGGGGCGCGTTTTTCTCTGCACCAAGCTGCCTGGCTGTCCATTACAAATGATCAGTGGGTGCCGAGAATCATTACCAGAGGCTACCATATTCCCCTAATAGCTTATCCAAGACCTCCAAAATCCCTTCCCGATGTTCCACCCAGTCAAAGGGAGGAGGCAGCTTTTGAAATAAGAAAGCAGTGTCAAAAACGAGCCATCCAGCAGGTCCCCCCAGATAAGTGTGGATCAGGGTTCTACTCAAGATTCTTTTTGGTGCCAAAGAAAATAGGGGACTGGAGGCCCATTCTGGATCTTAGCCAACTAAAGAAATTGGTAGTTCAGACCAAATTCCGCATGGTCACAATTCAAACCATCCTCCCCTTTCTGCGGGTGTATGGATGTGCTCATTAGATCTCCAGGATAAGTATTATCATATCAAGATGGACAAGTGCTCCAGGAGCCTCCTTCACTTCCGGTTGGGAGCCAATCACTACCAATTCAGAGCCCTGCCTTTCGGTCTCTCGACAGCCCCCAGTGTGTTCACGAAATGCCTTGCAGTGGTAACAGCTCATTTGAGACTTCAGGGATTCCAGCTGTTTCTGTACCTAGACGATTGGCTCCTCTCCGCCCCCACCAAATGTCTTCTGGTCAGGGCCCTCCGCTACACCCTGGTTCTAGCAGAGTCACTAGGCATCACCATACAGTGGGAGAAATCCATCCTTCAACCCTCACAATAGCTGGAATTCAAAGGGACAATATTCAACACCCCAGTGAAGCATGATCTCACTTCCTCTCCACAGGCTTCAGAGACTAAGGGCACAAGTTCAAGTGATACTCTGTCGAAGAAAGGTGTCTGCAAGGGAAGTTCTCCAAGCCTTGAGATCTATGGCTGCAGCCATCCCTATTGTTCTCTTAGTCAGACTACACATGAGATTACTACAATGGCTCCTTTAGGCCTTTTGGATACCCAGTCTTCACCCCCTGAGCTCACAGATTCTCATCACTAACACTTGCAAACTAGATCTCCTCTGGTGGATGAGTACAGACGAAAATCTTTGGTGTCGCCCCTTCCAGTCTCCCCAGCCCAGTGCCATGGTGACCACGGATGCTTCCCTGATGGGGTGGGGGGGCCATTTCCAGGGAAAGTCAGTCCAAGGCACGTGGTCTGATGTAGAGGTCAACTTGCATATCAATGTTCTGGAGTTGAGTGGTGCTATTGGCGTTGCAAGCTTTTCATCTGATCCTTCCGTCCAGAACGATTGCTGTCCAGTCAGACAACATGTCCGTGGTCTGGTACATAAACATGGAGGGACCAAATCCTACCCCTTATGTCGCGAAGCCATGAGAATCTGGCAGTGGGCGATAGCTTCCAACCGCTTTCTGATTGCAACGCATATCCCAGGGAGCTCCAACGTGATTGTGGACAGGCTGAGCAGATGCATTCTCCATCCTCATGGGTGGTCTCTCAACCAGAGTGTGGTGGCAGAAATTTTCAGCCATTGGGGCCAGCCATGCTGCGACCTTATTGCCTCCCCCTCAAACACAGAATGCAGCAGCTACTTTGCCCTCTTTCCCCCTCTCGGGGAGTCACCGAGAGACTCTTTGAACCACGATTCCCCCACGGGGGGTATCCTTTATGCTTATCCTCTGATTCCCCTTGTTCTAAGGAAAGCAATTTGGTTGAGAAGCAGAGTGATCCTCATTGCCCCGTTCTGGCCTCAAGTGTGGCTTCCCTTCCTTCGACCTCATCTGTTACAGCCTCCTTGGATCCTGGACACTTGTCAGGACATCATATCTCACCCACAAGGGCGGACTCCCCTGAATCTGTCCACTCTCAAGCTGACAGCTTGGTTTCTCCACTTCCGATAGCTGCCAGGCAGGAAACCCTCTCTTCACCCTTACATGATATTATCTTGGTCTCTCATAAGCCATCCACCGGGAAACTTTACAGGGACAAATGGAAAAGATTCTGTATTTGGTCACATAATCAGAAGTTAGACCCGTTCTCAGCCACCGTAGCCAGTGTTCTTCATTATCTGGCTGAACTGTTTGACAATGGGGCCTCAGCTTCCACCATTTGAGTTCTTCTAGCAGCTGTTTCCAACTTCCATAACTGGTCAGATGGAGTCTCACTCATTTCCTTTCGCCTTTGCAAGACCTTCCTCAAGGGTATTTTCCACAGCAAGCTGCCCATCAGACAGCCAGTGGAGGCATGGAATCTGTCCTGGGTTCTGCAGTGTCCTTCTCTGCCCCCTTTTGAGCCAGCTGTGACATGCAATCTAAAATTCCTGTCATGGAAATCCTTACTTCTGGTGGCTATAACTTCAGCCAGAAGAATTTCTGAATCACAAGCATTATGTATCAAGAGCCCTTATCTGATTTTTCATAAGGACAGAGCATCACTTCTTACTCTAACCCATCCTTTCTCAAAGTGGTTTCTGACTTTTCGATTAACCAGTCCATTGAGCTGCCTGTGTTCTTCCCAAATTACTCTAACAAGGGAGAATACTGCCTACATTCCTTGGATGTTCATAGACAATTGAGTTTCTGTCTGGACAGAACTAAATCCTTTCGCAAGTCAGACCAGTTTTTCATCTCCTTTGCGGGTCCTAGAATGCGAGGTGCAGTATCGAAAGTTGCTTTGTCCAAATGGCTCAGGGATTGCATTACTTCCGGAGGGTTTCTAAGCCTGGCCAAGTCAAAGCTCACTCAACTAGGGCTATTGCAGCATGTGTTGCCTTCCACTCTAGGGCCTCCATGGATGACATTTGTGCAGCCGCCATTTGGGCTAAGCCCCACACCTTTATCAAGCATTAAAAATTGGATCTGATCTCCAGGGGAAGAGCGCCCTTTGGCTCAATGGTTCTCAGGAATGTTCTTCCATAAGGGCCACCCAGGTTCTCCAAGTAGCTGGGGACTTGGTCCCATCAGTGATGAATAGGAAGAAGATTAAAAACTTCAGATAAAGAAGTTATGTCTTACCATAACGTTCCATCTGAGTTGTTGATCTTCCAGTCATCGCACCCTCCCACCGACCCCCTCCAAAGGTTCCTGGTGGATCTTCTGCGTCTTTGTGGTGTATTAGGGTTTCTGTGCAGAGATGGCCTCTGACTTATTTCTTCTTGTATATGCTGCATGCAAAATCTGTCTGAGGTAACTGTGAGTATAGGGCATTGTGGGTAACAGCTTAGCTCAAGAGTTTTTTGGTGCACGCAAGCTTGGTATAAGGCCGACTCTGTTCCGAGGGCTCCGAACCGAACCCATCAGTGATGACTGGAAGATCAACAACAACTCAGATGGAACGTTATGGTAAGACATAACTTCCTTTTCTGGACTTAAGTGCCTGTCACTAGCACTTAATTGTGTGTGGTGACTTTAACAAAAGTTACTAAATCTTCAAGAAACCCACATATTAAAGAATTTAGTTGTCATGAAGGAGCTTTGGGTTTGCTTGAGTCATAACCTCTGCACCACTTAAATTAAACCATACTGTGGATCCTTCTTTTTACTGGATGTGAAGAAGTAGAGTGCAAAGTTTTTTCATCCGCAGTCCTTCAGTTTCTTTCAGAGGATGGTGCTGCTTTCCTGGATGCAGTGGCCACTGAATGTAATAGGCCTTATTCCCCTGGCACTGGAGTGTGTAGCCAGAAGTTGTGCTTGCCTGGTCTCCACTAGGAGATAATGAGCTTTAGTTTGACTATGATCTTCACTTCCAATGATGGGTGTATGTCACAGCATTGTTGGTCTTGTGCAAATGTGTGGAGTGGCAGACTGTACCTGGGTGATCTCTGCACTGACCATTGGGCTAAGGGACCTCTCATAAAAAGGGAAAATTCTGTCTGGAGCGCTCTGGAAGCTAATTGAAAGACTGCACCCTTCCATGTGGTGGACAGGCTGTGCAGCCCAGCCTGTCACACTAACAGAGCCTTAGCTGCTTCAGAACGTGAATCCACTGCTTAGTTTTATGCTGCCAAGATTGTGCTATTAGAGCTGCTCTTCCACCACCAGTCCCCATGGGTATTGTTAGGGCTCTTGTTTCGGTCCTAAGCTTTTCATTCCTTGTTGTTTGAGGGTGAGTTAAAAGCAGTATAGTCTTCATAAATTGAGAATGTTATGCCTTAAATTTGTCTACCTTGCGGTATTTTTTGTGCCCATTAATACTTGTATTGGCTACTGTTGATGCTCTTGGAGCAGTAATGTTTCAGATTTTGGTTGTGTTATTGATTTTTTTTTTCCCCGATTAACATTGAAAGAGGTGACTGTTCCTTACTCTTGGAAAACCATGTTTGGACTGTTGTCAGTAGTGACAGCTACTCTGCAGTCTTTACTTTTGATGAAAGTAAGGTGTTTGAGAGGGTTGTCTCTCAGCAGCTTGAGGAGTCTCCTTATAGTCAGGGGCTCATGGATTCTTGGTATTTTGTGTCTTGCAGTTTCCATAGTATAGAGATTGCTTTTGTTAGGATGAGTAACAGTCTCCGATTTACTAGAGACCAGTGGTAGTATTTGGTACTGGGCCTCCTGGATGTCTCAGCAACATTTTGATACTGTTGATCTTGTGTTTTGATGCTCTGATATTCCCTCTCTGTGTTGGAGTGATTCATATGTTTCTGTCTGGATGTTCTGAAACTGTTTGTTTTGGAATCTATTTCTTCTCCTGTCATCTTGAGTGTTGAACACCTCTAGGCTGTGTCTTAAGCCCCCTGTTCATAGTCTATATGCTTCTGTTGGGAGAACTATTAAGGGAGAGGAATTGAACTCTTAATTATGCTGATGATGCCCACACTTCTATTTCCTATAGGATGATATAACGGATGCTTATTAGTGGCCATATACTCTTGGCTCATTCAGTGTGTAGAAACTCAGCACCGCCAAAACTGAGGCCATAGAAGTTCATGCTGTCTTGATGGACTTGTCTGCCTATTCTCTTCCAAATTTCATGTATGCTGGTAATAAGCTTGAGCTTGGTAAGGTACGGAGTATTGATGTTCATAGGTATATACTAGGCTAACGACCAGTAGGGCTTTTATAAGCCTAGCCATGCAGCCCAGCTTGTTTGTGTCCGTATGCATCATGGATGGGTGTTAGGAGAGTGTATTTTAGGAAGTTTCTAGAGGTTATTGGGGGATACGTTAGTTTGGGCATTACTGTCTGCCTGTATCCATCAGAGATATGGGGGCCAGACCCAAATTAGATTTCCGATTTTTCCATCCATTGGTCAAGGTTAGGATCAGAGATGGGCCCTGCTTCACATGGATGAGGAGCCTGTTCCAGAGCATGGGAACATGGAAATCCTTTGAGAAGCATCCGTCTTGCAAGCGTGTCTTTTTTTTTTTTTTTTTTTTTTTAATGTAAAAAGCAAAATTTAAATTCTTGGATGTAATTGTTCTGATTCTGTTTGTTGTGCGGATGTGCAAAAGGTCCATCAGAGCTTGATCCAAGGATGCATTGTTTGCCAGGCATAGATTGCCGCCTCAGTAACCTGTAGTTGACAACGTATAGAGAGGAAGTTTTAAGGCGATCCATGTAGGACACAATGTTTATACCCTGGATTCTCCTGGTAAGGAACTTTTGTAGATATTCCAACTGCTGCATATATCTGGTCAGGTACATGCCGAAGGGGGCATAATACTCTACTGGTCTGATAATGGCTAAATAAAGTGGCACACTGACTTCCTTGGACATGGATACCTTGCCCTTACTTACAAGCTAGGCAACATAGAATTATATACTTACTACCTTGGCCTCATGTTGACCAAAGGCCAGATTACTGTCTACATATGTTCTCGGATCCCGGACTTCCAACTCAACTCTTAGGGCTGCCTTATTGATGGAGTAATTAGCCTTGCCTTGGTGGAAGTTTTCTTGAAAGGCACTATAATGCAATTCTTGGCATTGAGTTTTAATCTTTGATGGCACCAGTCATTTGTCTGTTAGATCCTCTTGTAAGATGTGTGTGCTTGGGGGGGTGGGGGGTGTCCATGATGGCTCCCAATTTGAAGTTCTCTCCATGCTTGGTCAGTCAAATGCCTTTTCCATTAATGTTTACCTCCAAGAAGTAGATGCAAATAGAAGTGGTTCCTGCATGGAGTCCTGAGGTAGCTCATTGGTGACCGCTCTCATATGGAGGTGGTCTCACCAATCTTGACTTTCTGGGTCCTGTCTGTAAGCCATTTGGAAATTTAGTGAGTTATGTAGGGGTATATGCCCAGTTACTTGAGCTTGTCAACTATGCCAGAGTAGGGTATTGTATTGAACTCCCTTAGCCAAGTCCATGTAAGCAGTATCCACAGTTTTCCTTTCATCCATTGCCTTTGTGTCCTCCTCAAAGAGGTCCAGCTGGTTTAGTAGGCATGACCTTCCTTGACAAAGCCAAACTGCATTGGGCCCAGTTTCTGAAGGCTGCCTTTGTCTTTGATTATTTCCATGATAATTTGTTCCATGGCTTTGCATGTTAGACCAGTCAGACTGTAGTTTCTTGTGGTCTGTTGGTCCATCCTTGTGAAGTGAGATAACCATTGCAGTCCTTCATTCTTGTGGTACAAAGCCTGTTTTGAGGTTGTAGTTGAAAAGTGACAAGTGGTCCCGATAGGTCATGTTTCAAGCTATTTATAAGACATCCTGAGATATCGTTGGGGCCAACTGAGGCTGTGTTTTTGACTTGGAGAGTACTGCCAGGACCTACTCCTTATTAATTCTTGGGATGGGTATTTTAGAAGGTATTTCTTGGGGGAAGGCAAAGCGGAGTATGGATGACATTTGAGCTGAATATGTCAGCCAGCAAATTTGCTTTGTTGCTCTGCTTTGTTGGCTGGGCTTACTTAGGCCCTTGGGCCGGTAGCCTGGTACCTACCTATGAACCTATGCTCAGTGAAGATGGCACCATTGATCACCTGTTCGGCACACTGTCACCTCCTGAGGATGATGTTCGTGTTTCACTGTTGCAGTCCTCACACTTTGGTTATCTGCCTGCAGGTAGCCCTCAGTTGGCTCGAATACCAGAGTCTTAGGATTTCTGCGTTGGATGCTCTCACCTCTTCCATGATGTCAGGGGTGTAAAACATGCAGCCGACGCCATTACATCAGCTTTTCTTGCCATGTAGGAGCCCAGAGCAGAAGCAGTTCGCAAGTGCCGGATGGCCACTACCTGAAATTTTTGTTTGAGTTTCAAACCTGACGTCTTCTAAAGCGAAGTACCCTGTTGGGGATCCTTTTTTATTGCTCTAACTGATGTCAGAAAAAGTTAACAATTGTCTTGCCTGTGGAAAGCAAATGCCTCCGAGATTTTCATTCTTACTGTGTCACCTGTTTAGGCCCAGATCACAACGTTCCACGCTGCCCGTTTTGTGCCTTGTTCAACACTCAAATTATCAGTCGGGCTGTCTGTCGCTAAATTCTTTCACTCTAGTTCTTCGTATTCTGAAATGGCTTCGTTAAACCTTCCGACTACCAATCTTCCAAAAAAATGCAAGGATAAAGACCGAGACTGCATAGGTCCAAAACTGCCAACGACTCTTCCGTTAAGTTAGTCGCCAGTCCACCGGTACTCAGTGAGGTCTGATACCTGCTTCTACAGATTCACAGGCCTCTACTGAGACCCATTCAGAGTCAGGTAATGCCGCGAGATGTTTCAACTATGGAACCAGCGGATGTCTCTACCTTGGATGGGTCTGTAGCCGCTGTGTAGGCACCGGCTTTTGAGGGTGTTTTCAGGCCTTCCGATGTTCGTACTAAATCGACTACTTCGTTTTTGACTAAAACTACCGAATTTCTCAGACCCAGAGTTCGCACTACGCCTAGGAAACCGACCCAAGTGCATTCTCAAGCTCTCATGCCTCAGAAACAAATGCTTAGAATGGATGAAGACCTTATTACTTTAATTAAGGGAAGCCAGGCTTCCCCCTCTAAAAGACAAATTGATTTTCCTTCTGATTCTACAGACCACGAGTCCGATGACTCTGACCCTCTGATTACCAGGACATACCCTTATCCACCTATGAGGATTCAGATGCAGAGGATTCCATTCCCTCTGCCTCCCCCCTAGAGGACTTTTCTTTCGGTGAAACCTTGCATACCCTAAGAGAGCATTTCCGCTGAGAAAGCCAGGACTACCCTCAGTCAAAGAAGAGACTTGGAGAATTTTTGGACTTGCCTCAGCACAGGCCTCTAGCTATACCCCCTGTCCTGGATATTGTAGATGATGTCTTCATGGAATCAAGTCTTACCCCTGATACTTTACCTCCAGCTCCTAGAAAGCCTGACAGGTACTACAGAGTACCTGACTCTCTCAAATTTCTCTTTAAAAATCCTACTGTGGATCCAGATAGCATTTCTCAGGGACCTAAAGGTATTAAGGCTGCCACAGCCAAAAACTCTACACCTTCAGACAGGAATTCTAGGGCTTCAGATAGATGGGGTAAGAAGGTATATACCTCTGCAACTCTTGCTGTCAGGGCTTTAAATTGTCAGTTTCACATGCTGAAGTACCGACTGCATATTGTGGAACTCATTAAACAAAAAATGTTGATTCCTGATTGTGCAGAAAATAAAGATTTACGAGAGTTAATGCATTCTGCTAACCAAGTTGGTAAAACATACCTTGCAGTGTGGTATTGATGCCTTAGAAGCATCTTGCAAGGCTGCTGTCACTGGGTCTGTTCTGAGAAGGCATGCTTGGCTGAAGGAACAAATCTTGCCAGACCATGTCAAAGCCAAATTACTAGATGCTCCATTAAATCAAGAATGTATGTTTAGCACAAAGCAGAAGTTGTTCTTAAAAAGATGGAGGAAAAAGCTAAATCTATGCAAACTGTTAAGGATTTCTTACAGGTGCAGCCACCTAGATTCAGTAGGGATTAGCCTTAGAAGAACTGTTCCTAGACACTGTTCCTGGGTGCCAACTTGGACACAAACACCCAGATGGCCTTTCTTACGCCAGAAAAACTAGGGCAACTAACTCAGTACTACAAAACACTAGCAAATTGTACCAGGCTTACTGCAAGGAAAATCCTGCAGGCTCTGGGCTTCATGGCATCTTGCATTCTTTTAATCCCATGTGCAAAGTTGCATATGAGGAAACTTCAATGGCACCTAAAACCCTATGGTCTCAACACAGCCACAGTTTGGAAACAATAATACCAATAATTCCATGTTTGCAAAAGGAATTTCTATGGTGGGCCCAAGCATGCCAAACAAACACAGGTCTTCCATTCTGCAAGCCTCAAGCAAATCAAGTCATCACAACAGACGCCTCAGACTACGCCTGGGGGGCGCACATGACAGACAGGTGCATTCAAGGCAAATGGTCCCAAAAGGAAAAGCACCTTCACATCAATCAAAAAGAAATGCTAGCAGTGATAAATGCAATTACAATTTTCAAGGACCTCCTGCATCCAGGGCAATTATTGATAAGAACAGACAACACCACAGTAATGTGGTACATAAACAAACAAGGTGGAACACATTCATACCCCCTGTGCAGGCTAGCCATGTCACTTTGGAACTTGGCTCTGGAATGGCAAATCTATCTTCAAGCACAGTACTTGCCAGGATTGGAAAACACGCTGGCAGACAATCTAAGCAGAAATATGACAGATCCACACGAATGGAAGTTGCATCCTCAAGTGTTTACAAAGGTAATCCAAGCGTGGGGAAGGCCAGACATAGATCTCTTTGCCTCCCACAGGAATCATCAATTGGAAAAGTTCTGTTCAAGGACCTTTCATCCAAAGGCCTGGAGAGTGGACACCCTTTCTTTCAGTTGGGCAGCGTGGACAGTTTACGCTTTCCCACCTTTGCCTCTTCTGCCCAAGGTGCTCTTGAAAGCAAGAGCAGACAGACCGAAGATGATACCGATTGCTCCAGACTGGCCAAGACAACACTGGTACCCACTCCTGAGGAGCCTAACACATACTCCTCCCTGGACCCTACCTCTAATGCCTCTTCTACTGACTCAGCACAGCTACAAAACTCTTCACAGACAGCTGAAAACTCTCAATCTGGCTGCATGGAAACTTCCTTAACACCACAACAGACCCTACTCTCCAAAGAGGTGCAGGATGTCATTTTGGAGGCCAGAAGGCCATCTACTAGAAAGGCTTACTCCGCAAAATGGAAACGTTTTTGCGCTTGGAATGAGAAAAAAGGCCAGGATCCTAGAAAACTGAATTTGCCTCAGATTTTACAGTATCTAGCTGAGCTGTTGAACAGTGGACTTTCATTCTCCTCCATCAAAATTCATGTCTCAGCCATTTCTGCAGAATACAACACTAATCCACCCTTATTCTCTCACCCACTTTTAAGACAGTTCCTCAGAGGAGCTAAGAATATAAGACCTCCAAGGAAACAACCAATACCAGCCTGGGATCTTAACTACATTCTAGAAAAATTAACATTACCTCTCTTTGAACCAGCTGCCTCAACAGATTTGCAATATTTGTCCTGGAAAACTGCTTTCCTTCTGGCCATTACCTCAGCTCGTAGGGTTTCGGAACTACAAGCCCTCATGGCTGTGCAGCCCTTTCTCATCTTCCATCAGGGCAGGGTTTCCCTACGAACCAACCCGTCATTTATGCCTAAGGTAGTATCCAGGGTAGCTTTAAATCAGGCCATACACTTACCTACCTTTTACCCCAATCCTCAAAACAAAGGGGAAAGGCTGCTACATTCCTTAGACATCCATAGACAGCTACGTTACTATTTGGACAGAACACAGCCCTTCAGGAAATCAGAACAACTTCTTGTGTCCTATGCTGTAGGAGCTCAAGGGAAGCCAATTTCCAAACAGACAATTTCAAAATGGATAGGCCATTGCATACGGTTTTGTTACTCCTTTCATGGCAAACCTGTTCCTACAGGCATCAGATCCCACTACACAAGGGCCACAGCTACCTCTACAGCATTCCTCAGAGGAGTCCCTACCAAAGATATTTTGGAGGCAGCCACTTGGAGTTCTGTGCATACCTTCACAAAACACCACCACCTGCCTTTATATTCCAAAACTAGAGCAGGCTTTGCCACTGCTGTGTTGTAGGGCATTCTGGCTGCTCCCAGTTCCACCTAGTGCCTACCACCCTGTACGTAGCTTTGGGATTCTACCCATCTGTGATTACTGCAGCTGTATGCACGATGAACATAGTACAGTTTTGTACCTACCATAATATGTAGATGTTAGAGTGCTAATACAGTTGCAGTACAGGTTTCCCTCCCTCCCTCCTCTCTTGGTAAAGGCCTAGTTTTCTATGGTGTATTTGCTTGCAACTACTGATTTTTGATTATATTGCATTGCTTGACTATATATATATATATATATATATATATATATATATATATATATATATAGCTGTGTCTTGTATACCCCTGTCGCACTGACGTCAGGAAAGAAAGTGACAACTGACGCCGGACCTAGACTTTGGAATTCGGCCGACCGAGGACCCGCCTGACGGCAGAAAACCCATCTGTGATTACTGCAGCTGTATTAGCACTCTATCATCTACATTTATGGTGGGTACAAAACTGTACTTTTTTAGGCATCACAGTCCACTGGGAAAAATCCAATCTTTATTCTACCCAACAATTGGAATTTATAGGCGCAGTATTCAAGCCAGGATGTTCATCGTGTTACCCTGCTGCAGTCATCACACTTGGGTTATCCTGCCGTCAGGCTGTTTCGCAGTCGGCCCGAATTCCAAAGTCTTGGTCCGGCGTCGGTTGCTGTCACTTCTTCCCTGACATCAGAGCGCCAGGGGTATACAAGAGGCATCCAACGCCATTTTCTTCAGTCTTTCTTGCCGCGCGGTGTCCGAAGCAGAAGCAGTTCGTAAGTGCCGGTCGGCCAACACCTGAGATTTTTGAATAGAGTTTCAGTCCGAAGTCTTCAAAGCGAAGTACCCCGTTGGGGAACCTTTTCTTGCCTCAGTCCGATGTCAGAAAAAGTTAATAATTGCATTTCTTGTGGGAAGCAAATACCTCATAAGGACTTTCATTCTTATTGTATACCTTGCCTAGGCCCAGACCACAACGTCACTGGTTGTCGGTTTTGTGCTAGGTTCAATAAGTTAACTATAAAGCGACGCTTTGATTTCGCACGACACTACTTCGGTAGGAAATTTAATTACACTATGCCATCGGAGCAACCGACTACCGGCGTGCATAAAAAATGCAAAGATAAAGACAGGCAGCCTAGATCCAAGCCAGACTCCAAGGCCTCGGCTGGGCCGGTCGCCGGTTCTCTGGTTTTCAGTGAGGCGCCTACGCAGCCCCTGACTACCGCAGAATTGGAACCCCAGTCTGCTTTGGATTCTCTAGCAGAGAGTTCTAGGCAGATGCAGCCATTTTCTTTAGGCCCTACCGACGACATTGTAGAAGGAGAAGCCGGTGCTCTAGAAACACCTTCGGTTTCAGAAGGTGTCTTCAGACAGACTATTCTCACCATAAAATCTTATGCTAAGCTTAAGACTCCTCTTAAACCAAAAAAGACTGCACTTCAGTCTCCAGTTCAAGGCCCCATGCCTAAAAAGCAGATGCTTAAAATGGCTGAAGATTTGATTTCTTTGATCAGGCCCCCCCCCCCCCCCCGACAAAAGGCCTAGACAAGAGGAGGATTATGCCTCCTCTGATTAAGTGTCTATTTCCTCAGGCTCCTCAGAGGAACAGGATTACTCCTTTTCCCCTTATGAAGATTCTGATGCTGAAGATTCCATTCCCTCAGCTTCTCTCCCTGAAGATTATTCCTTTTGGGAAACCTTACATACCATGAGGGAACATTTCCACTGGGAAGGTCAGGGCTACTCCGACTCAAAGAAAAGGCTCCGAGAGTTTGTTTTACTCCCACACTACAGACCTCTTGCGATCCCCCCAGTTTTAGACATTGTGGATGATGTCTACTTAGAATCTAGTCTAAATCCAGATTCTCTGCCTCCAGCTCCAGCCAAGCCAGATAGATAATATAGAGTGCCTGACTCGCACAAATTACTTTACAAAAGCCCTGTTGCTGATCCAGAGACAATCTCCCAGTGTCCCAAAGGGGCTAAGGCTTCTATGGCTAAAAATCCTATACCCTCTGAAAAGGGACTCCAGAGCACTAGATAGGTGGGGGAAGAAGGTTTACACCTCACCTACTCTAGCTATGAGAGCACTAAATTGTCAATTTCACATGCTTAAATACCAACAATTCCTAATGTCTCAAATAAAACAAAAGATGAGCACGCACCCTCAACAGTCTGAATTCAGGGAAATGCAGGATCTGTTGCATGCAGCTGAACAGGTGGGCAAACATACTTTACAATGTGGTTTGATTCCTTGGAAGCTTCCTGTAGAGCATCTGTTACTGGGTCTGTCATACGTATGCATGCGTGGCTAAAGGAACAAACTCTGCCTGATCATGTTAAAGCAAAGTTACTAGATGCACCCTTACAGCAGGATGTCTTATTTGGGGCTAAAGCAGAAGAGGTTTTGAAGAAAATGGAGGATAAGGCAAAATCTATGCAGGCGGTCAAAGATTTCTTACAGGTACAACCCCCACGCTTCAGCAGAAATTGGCCAACAAAAAATTGGTCCTTTCCAGCTACTGACAGACAACAGAGGGGTAAATATAGATGCCCAAGAGGCAGAGGACAAGCACAAACCCATTACAAACCTCGACAATGGGGCACTGCAACACAGAAGGGAGGAGCACAAACCCATTACAAACCTCGACAATGGGGCACTGCAACACAGAAGGGAGGAGAAGACGGGTCCCAAACTACCAGAAGGCAAACACAATGACTTAAACCTCAAAGTGCCAAGCAAAACTCTCTTGGCAGCTCCCTTGGGAGCAAAATTAGCACTTTTTACAGACAACTGGCGCATCATCACAAAGGACAAATGGGTCCTAGACATTATTTCACAAGGATACAGATTCCATTTCCACACCTTGCTAACGATAAGAGGAATGCCAAACCTGCCACAAAATCAATGGGCAGAGGCACAAAAACAAATTACAGCTCTCATGGACATGAGAGCCATTCAGTTGGTGCCTACACGGGAGCAAGGCCAAGGATTTTACTCAAGGCTCTTTCTAGTCCCCAGAAAGGACAATGCTTGGAGACCCATTCTGGATCTTTCAATTCTAAACACCTTCTTACAAGTACCCAAATTCAAGATGCTAACACTACAGCAGCTTCTTCCCATGTTGGACAAGAAAGCATGGCTAGTAACGTTGGACCTCAAGGAGGCGTACCTGCATGTCCCTATCAGACAAAATTGCAGAAGATACCTCCGTTTCATTGCAGGTTCAACCCATTACCAATTCTCTGCACTGCCCTTTGGCTTCTCCACTGCACCCAGGGTCTTCACAAAATGCCTGGCACCAGTAATTGCATACCGCAGACAAAGAGGAATTCAAATATACCCATACCTGGATGACTGCCTCATCCAAGCAGAAAGCAAGGACATCCTCTTACAACATCTGGCTTTTGTAAACACCTTCCAAGTTGCCTAGGGTACACAGTAAACGAAAAGAAGTCAAAACTAGTACCCTCACAAAATATGACATTCCTGGGTGCCAGCTTTAATACAACGGCCCAGATGGCTTATCTGACGCCAGACAAACAGCTGACTCAATACTTCAAAACAATGGCAACAAAGACCCAACTCCCTGCAAGAAAAATTCTGCAGGCCTTGGGCTTCGTGGCATCTTGCATACTACTAATACCATTTGCAAAACTGCATATGAGGAAATTACAGTGGTACCTAAAAAGCGTATGGACTCAACACAGCCACAGCTTTGACACAATGATATCTCTCATTACCTGCCTTCACCAAGAGTTTCTATGGTGGTCACAGGCATGTCACCTCAACAAAGGTCAGCCTTTCACCTTACCCCCAGCCAGGCAAACTATGACAACTGATGCATCGGACTATGCCTGGGGGGCACACATGGCAGGATGATGCGTTCAAGGCATATGGACTGCAGATCAAAGGAACCTGCACTTCAATCAAAAAGAATTGCTAGCTGTACAGAATGCCCTGACAGCCTTCAAGGACCTCTTACATCCAGGACAGCTTGCAGTAAGGACGGACAACACCACAGTAATGTGGTACATAAACAAGGGGGTGCACACTCCTACCCTCTATGCAGGCAAGCAATGACCTTGTGGAACACAGCACTGGCATACCGAGTTCAGCTACAAGCTCAATTCCTGCCAGGGAAAAAGAACACGTTGGCGGATGACCTAAGCAGAAACATCATGGATCCCCTTGAGTGGAAACTGGATCCACAAGTATTTGCAATGATAACTCAAAAATGGGGGCACCCAGACATAGACCTGTTTGCCAGCCCCCTAAACTATCAGCTAACAAAATTTTGTACAAGGACATTTCACCAACAAGCTTGGAAAGCGGACGCACTCTCATTCACTTGGAAAAACCTGACAGTATATGCCTTCCCTCCATTGCCCCTTCTCACAAAGGTGCTGCTGAAAGTCAGGATGGAGAGACCCAGAATGATACTGATAGCCCCAGACTGGCCACGCCAGCACTGGTACCCACTGCTAAGGAATATGACCCAGGAACCACCTTGGATTTTGCCACAAATTACTCATTTGCTCACACAGCAAGACAGTCAGATTCTGCACAGCCAGCTCAAAACCTTAAATTTGGCTGCTTGGCGAATCACCTAAGCAACCAGCCAGCTCCTCTTTCTCAAGCTGTTATGGATGTTATTCTGGAAGCCAGCAGGCCCAGCACCAGAAAGGCCTACTCGGACAGATGGAAAAGGTTTTGCGCCTGGAGCAAAGCTGAAGGCCAAAATACCCTTCAGCCACACATACCTCAGATTCTACAGTATTTAACTGAGATGTTACACAAAGGACTTTCTTTTTCATCTATTAACATCCACGTCTCAGCTATTTCAGCCCACTGCAACACAGATCCCCCCCTTATTTTCACATCCGCTTCTAAGGCAGTTTCTCAGAGGGGCCAAAAACATTAGGCCCCCCCCAGGAGACCACCTACACCAACCTGGGACCTCAATTTTGTTCTGGAAAAACTTTCGCTACCTCCTTTTGAACCAGCTTTCTCAGCTGACTTAGTTTATATCATGGAAGACTGCCCTGTTGCTAGCAATAACTTCAGCCAGAAGGGTCTCAAAGCTTCAGGCACTAGAGCCTTTCCTCATTTCTCATCAAGACAGAGTTTCTGTATGAACCAACCCCTCCTTTATGCCTAAGGTGGTATCCAGCGTGGCTCTAAATCAAACCATCCATTTACCCACCTTCTTTCCAAATCCACAGAACAAAGGAGAAAGACTCCTGCACTCCTTGGACATTCACAGGCAACTACGTTACTACTTGGATAAAACTAAGGTTTTCAGAAAATCTAACTAGCTCTTTGTATCCTATGCTGCAGCTTCACAAGGAAAGGCAATATCAAAACAGACCATTTCCAAATGAATAGGACATTGCATTCGTTTTTGCTACACCCACCATGGAAAACCAGTTCCTGCAAGCATAAGGTCCCACTCTACCAGGGCAGCAGCTGCATCTACAGCCTTCCTCAGGGGGGTACCAACCAAGGATATTTTGGAAGCTGCAACTTGGAGTTCAGTACACACCTTCACCAAACACTATCACTTACCACTTTACTCTAAGACTAGAGCTGGCTTCGCCACTGCAGTTCTGCAGGGCCTTCTAGCCTCCTCTTACCCTGTTTGACTCCACCTCCCATCCTTAGCTTTGGGATTCAACCCAAGTGTGATGACTGCAGCAGGGTAACACGATGAACATAGTACAGTTTTGTACCTACCATTAATGTAGATGTTAGAGTGTATACCCTGCTGCAGTCCAGGTTACCCTCCCTCCATCCCCTCTGACCTAAGTAACTAAAACCTTTCAATGCCTTAAAATCTGATGCTACCTTTGTGGTGTATTTGCTTATAGCTGGAGGGGTGTTTTGTTTGTGCTAAACAATTATGATTGGTACTATCTTCTGACCACCATTTGGGGGGGGGGGGGCACCTGACATCTGGGGCAAGAAAAACTGAAGAAAATGGCGTCGGATGCCTCCTATATACCCCTGGC
The DNA here is from genome assembly GCF_019279795.1 of Protopterus annectens. Classification (NCBI taxonomy): domain Eukaryota; kingdom Metazoa; phylum Chordata; order Ceratodontiformes; family Protopteridae; genus Protopterus; species Protopterus annectens. The sequence continues at coordinate 1,101,545,418 of NC_056737.1, read as the reverse complement.
GCTTTGACATCAGGGAAGAAGCGACAGCAACCGATGCCGGACCAAGACTTTGGATTCGGGCCGACTGCGGGACCGCCTGACGACAGAATAACCCAGGTGTGATGACCTACATTTATGGTAGGTACAAAACTGTAGTGTTTCTTAGTCCCTCAGAAAATCCTGTGAGGAGTTTACAGAAGCATTTTCCAGAACCTACACCCATTCCTTCTGTTCTTTTGACTTTAAAGGATGTGTGTTACTGCCTGCAGTCTTCCTGATGGTCAGCCAGCTGCCCCTAAAAAGGCAGATAGGATGTATAAAGTTCCTCCAGGCTTTTTGTACACCCATCCCAAACCTGAGCTAGCAGTTATAGCTTTATTTGATTCACTGCTGCTCAGCACTTTAATTCCAATCCTACTCTTTCTGATAAGGATTGAGAAATTTATTGCTAGGTATGGGGGGGGGAGTTTCAAATACTACTAGTGTAATTTTCAGAAATTTGAGTTATCACGCTCATATGTTCTGAAAAACTGAAATTATGAGGGATGCTTTATGTGCAGTTTTGTCTTGTAAAGAAAATCTGCTTTAATTTTTTTCTGTTGCACGGGTCACCGCTCTTGAATTGTTTCAGGGCTATGGCCACTGGTAATGTTTTGAGAAAATTTGCATGACTGCATTCTCAGAACCTCTCGCATGATAAAAATATTTTAAATTCTCACTTTGATAGAGATTGTGTTTGGCCCATCTGCAGCACAAGTGATCTGTGTGTGTGATGTAAGGAGCAAGCTGATCCAGGCATTCGAAGATTTTTCAGCCATTTTCCAAATTCTCCAAGGGATTTTCTTATTTCCTCATCCAGTTTTGGCAAAAAAAAAAAAACACAACAAAGTCTCATCAGAATTCAAGTAAACAGACATTTAAGAAGAAATTGCAAGGGGTTCCAAAAAAGTGTTGAACCGCCCAAAACCAAGGACACTTCAAGTCTGAACAATTGTTCAAGACTTGATCCCCTCCTAACCTTTCCCCCTTTTTCTTCCAGAAAATCTAAATCTCGTTCTTTGACAGTAGATTATTTTGGACAAATGGGGTCTGAAAGTCATTCAGTAAGGTTACAGATAGCAGTGGGATGAAATTCCTTCTTTCCTGGGGTCATTCCTCATCCTCCAAATTAAACTCTCTTGTTTCCACCTGTTCTTTATCACATGCTGTCCCAAGGAGTGATAGAACCAGTTTCACTTTCTCAGACGGGGAAGTGTTTTTTTATTTAAGGATGTTCCTAGTGCTTTAAAAAAAATCTTGGGAGACCAGTTCTGGGTCTTTCTTTCCTTAAACTGGTTGTGATGGTGCTCAAAATCAGAATTGCCACTTTACAACCTATTGCCTCTTCTTCCTCCAAGTTTCTTCGTAACTATAGAATTAAAATATGCTTATCACATCCCTATTCATCCAGACTTCAGCTGTTTCTTAAGGTTTTGTGTGTCTGGATCGCGTTATCTGTTCTTTGCTTGATCTTTGGACTATCCACTGCACCGGTGAGTTCAGAAAGCGTCGAGCTCCTGTTACAGCTCATTGCAGGCTACACGGTATCCACATTTTTCCATACATAGATAACTTGCTTATCTTTGTAGTTTCAGGCATCTCTGTCTTGGGTGAGAGAGCTCCTGCACAATTTAGAATTCCAAGATAGAGTTTTCAAAAGTCTCAATTCCTTCACACAGGATTGTGTTCTTGGGATGTCAACTAAACACTTTAGATATTATGTAGTCCTATCTCGCTGTAATTCTTGCTGGATGGGTTCGGCTCCGACTCGGCCGATACTAGAGCTTGAGAGCTTTTGCTGGCTCGAGGCTAACCCCTCTCCCATGGTGCCTCACGGCAATTCCCCAGATCTTGTTTGCTGCAAAAGCTTCGAGGATGTCTCCTTACTGGCTCGTTGGCTAAGTAATAGATTTATTTACTAAATCTTGTCCTTTTTCCACCTTTTTCTTCTTCTTTACATCTTTATAGTTAATAGCTTTGTGTGATTGTTCTGAGTGTTTGGCCCCTATTTCCCCCCTAGGATTGTACAGCCCATTTCAGTTAGAGGGTCGTAGTTGCCCGTTTAAGTTAGAGGGCCTTTCCTCCCTTTGTGTTTCTTTAAAAAAAAAAAAAAAATTAAATTTTATAATGAACAATACAATCTTCTTTTCTGTCTTTACTGTTCTTGTTGGTATTGTTACCTCAGTACGTAGTAGTTTTAGTATAGTTAGTATTGTTTTCTTTCTAGCTAGATAAGTTTGTTCGTGTTAGCATGTCCAAACAAAAGGACCATCTCCCTTCGGGGTTTAAGAAATGTGATAGATGTTCACAAAAGATGTCTTTGACAGACTGTCACACTAGTTGTGTGTACTGCGTAGGTGAAGCTCACTTGCAAGAGCCCTGTACCTTTTGCCATGCGTTCAGTACCAGGGTCTTGAACGAGAGAAAACGTAAACTAATTGATAGGGGTCTTCTGACCAGTTCCTTCCAGGAACAGCTGGAACTTGGTCAGGCAGCTCCTGAGACTTCTAAACGTAAATCTTCGGCTCCAGTTTTGAAGCTGTCGAAAAAGTTCAAAGCATTGGAGCTAAGGAGTTCTGGCTCCGATTCAGCTTCTTCTCTATTGGTACCGTCAGTCTCTTTGGTGCCGACCTTCGGTACAGAGAAAATTACCTGACATTGACCCTGTCTCACCTACTTTGAGATTTCCTATTTTGGAGAGGAGGAGATCTTTGTCTCCACCCGATCCTCCAGGACACTCTCAGATGAGGACATCGAGCGGGTGGTGAAGAGGTTGCTTTCTGATCCAGCTCTGGCAAAGAAATTGGCCCCTCCGGACCCAAAGGCTTTGGAGCCGACCCTTTTGCAAACCACTGCTCCACCTCTGACTGCTTCGCGCTCTGAGCCAATCACTTCAGGTTCTTCGGTGTTGGATCTGTCCGTTCCGGGGATCCTCCCAGTTTCCTCGGAACCGATTACTCTGTCCTCAGCGGCTCAGTCTGGAGCCAAGGGATCTGGGAGCCGATGCTCTCTAGTCAACTCTGAGGGGGATAGTCACCCTGGGTTTTCTTCAAAACCGACCCTCCCTCTCACTACCTTGGCTCGACTCTGCTCTGTTCCCACATCTGCTTCGGAGCCGTTCCCCCTTGCTCGGAGCCGACCATCCGTCTCCTTGGAGCGGAGGTGGTCTTTGGAGCGGGGGGGGGGGGACTTTCAAAGCAATAGAGAAGGCTTTATCCTCTGCAAAAGTCATACCTTTGGAACCTATGTCCCACCAGCAGCAGACAGCAACCTCTTCTCCCCTGCCACCTCCACAGCGTAGGGAACCAGCGACCCAAGCCGCCCCCATTGGAGGTGCCCCCTCTTCCGAGACCTCCCCAGATTATCCCACTGGAGAGCTCCCTCGGAATAGACTTTGTAAGAGGAAGTATGTTGACTCACCTGCGTCTGTCACTTCTGACATTGATTTGGAGGAATCAGAAGGGTCCCTTAGATCCCTGTCCGAGGATCTCTTTTTCTGACATCCTAGAAATCCTTAGACAGAGGGGTGACTGAAAGATCTCTAACCCTACTGTGGACGAATCAGTGCATCTAGAGTCCTTTGGTTCCCGACCTTCCACCTCCTGGGTAACACCGCCTTATGACCAGCTCTTATGGGTCATATTGCGGAAAGCCTGGACCTCCCCAGACACCGTGGAGCCTGTCCCGAGGAGGCCAAATAAATTCATGACTGCTCCGGAAGATAAGTCCTTTCTTACCAAAGGAGTTCCTGTTGATGCTATGGTGGTAGCAGCAGCCACCAAGAAGGAGTTGTCTGAAACATCTTGCAGTATCCATCCTCCTAACAAGGAGTCCAGGACGATAGATTGGTATGGGAAGCGTACCTTCACTTCAGCGGCATTTACTCTGATTGCTGAATTACCTTACCCATTTCACTCGACTTCAGAGATATCTCCTGAAGGAGTTGGGAGATACCCGTCAGGGTTCAGTAGCTCCGGGATCCATGGATAAGGTTTCTGTGCATCTCTCCACCCTTACATCGATGGCTAACTCCTCCATGAGGCTGATATCGTATGCAGCTGACTGAGCGAGTAGGGCAGCCGCAGCAGGAATCTCTCTCGAGACATTCTTGGATGCGTCTTTGTAACTTCACGGAATCCTTTGTCTTCCTTCACCATTGTCCCCTTTAATGGCTCATCTCTTTTTGGACCTCAGGTGAAAGAGACCTTGACCAGGTGCAAGCAGGAAGGGAAAACCTTATCTGCTGTCAGAGTCTGATTCTCCCTCCTGTCTAGACCCTATCCCAAGGGTAATACAGGAGGAAAAATGTGGTTCCATAAATCCCAAAAAGGTTTCCCTCGGGCACGAGGTCAACCCTCCACTAGAGGCAGAGGGGGGGGGGATATAATGGAAGACGCAGCCCTTGCGGCAGAAGAGGTCCGCAACACCAGGGAGATAGAGAAACCTTCTCTGATCGTCCCTTCCATTGCCCCTGAGGGGTTGCCTGACTGTCCGTCTCTGTAGGCAGTCGGGGGTCATCTATCGCTGTACCAGAGCGCCTGGCTAAACATTTTGCAAGATCGTTGGGTACAGACCATAATATCCCGTGGTTATCTGATCCCCTTTGTTTCCGATTCCCCAGTAAACCAGTCTCTACCAGACGTGTCACCTATTCAGCTAGGCTGTGCAACATCAGAGGTCATCTCGTTGCTGCAAAAAAGAGTCATCCAAGAAGTCCCCACAGAGCAAATAGGATCCTGAACTTACTCTCGATTCTTTTTAGTTCCAGAAACAACAGGGGACTGGAGATCAATTCTAGATCTCAGCAGACTCAAGTCCATAAAGAAATCGAAGTTCAGAATATTCCACTCTGCAGTCGATATTTCCCTTTATCGAGCAAGACAATTGGATGTGCTCAACAGATCTTCAGGACGTGTCCTGCCATATCAAAATGGACAAGCACTCCAGGAGACACTTACTTTTCTGGCTGGGAGCCAGTCATTTTCAGTTCCGAACACTGCCTTTTGGCCTCACTACAGCCCCCAGAGTGTTCACCAAATGCGTGGCAGTGGTAACAGCTCACCTGAGACGTCCGGGATTCCAGGTGTTTCCGTACCTAGACGACACTCTGCTACCACCAAGCATCAACTCATCAGAACCAGGGACGAGACTCCGTTGTGCGCCAGTTTAGGCATCACAGTCAACCTAAAAAAATCAGCCTTATCTCCTTTGCAGCACATTGTATTCGTAGGCTCAGAAATGACTCAACCACCATGTTTGCTAAACAGTCAAAAAGTTCATGCCAGGGTAGTCCAAGTCCTAGGGACTATGGCTCCCTCCATTCTATTAGTTCCTCTAGCCAATCTGTACATGAGTACTTCAGTGGCTACTATTTGCCCAATGATCAATGCAGGATCTTCCCTTGTCTCATCAGATTCTTATCGCAAACACCTGCAAGAAGGATCTGACATGGTTGCATACAGAACAACTTCTCTTAGGTCGTCCACTTGTTCCTCCCCAAGAGAAAGCAGTTTTGACCACGGACGCTTCCCAGATTTGGGGGGGGGGGGCATTATCTGGGAATGACGTTCCAAGGTACGTGGCAGAACCACGAGAACCACTTGCACATCAGTGTTCTGGAGATGAGAGCGGGGCTATACGAGTTGCAAGCACTTCACAGGTCTCTTCCCAGATTCAGTCAGACACGCATGTCTGTCGTGTGGTACATAAACAAGCAAGGGGGAACCAAATCTTATCCGCTTTGCCGAGAGGCCTTAATAGTTTGGAAATGGACAATGGACACTCAACGCTTTCTGGTAGCAACGCACATCCCGGGGAAATCCAATGTGATAGCAGACAAACTCAGTCGAGCAATTTTGATGCCTCACGAGTGGTCCCTGAATGCAGACATTGCGAAAGAGGTCATTCACTTGCTGCGACCTATTCGCCACACACCTGAACATCAAATGCAGCAGCTACTTTGCCCTAATTCCCCATCCGGGATGTCACCCAGGGAAGCTCTAGTCCATGATTGGCCCCCGGGACTACTTTATGCCTTCCCACCTTTTCCTCTCATCCTAAAGGTAATACAGAAAGCAAAACAGTTGAGGAGTAACCCTGATCCTCATTGCTCCTTGCTGGCCTCATCAAGTCTGATTTCCCTTCCTGTGTCCCTACCTTTTGGAGGAATCTCCAGACCTCCTGATTCATCAATCAGAGCAGTTCCATCCGACCATCCACACCCTAAAGTTGACAGCATAGCTGCTCCAGTTTCACGAACAGCCAGGTGCATTTCCCTCTCACCTTCAGTCAGACGAATTCTGATTTCTTCCCATAAACCTTCCACTCGGAAGTTATATTCCAGCTAATGGAAAAGGTTCTCTATTTGGGCTGTAAACCAAGGCTTAGATCCCTATACAAATCCTATAGAATCTATTTTGTCCTTCCTTGCGTCCATTTTTCATGAAGGAGCTGCAGCCGCTACAGTCTGAGTTCAGTTAGCTGCCATTTCTAATTACCATTTTGGCTTCATGGGAAATCCCATCATGTCCTACTCTTTGTGCAAAACCTTTTTGAAGGGAGTTCTCCTTCTCAGGCCTCCAATCAAACAACCATCAGAACCCTGGGACCTAAACTTAGATGTTCTTTGCGTTTCACTGTTGCAGTCATTACATTTGGGTTGTCTGCTTGCAGGTAGCCCTCAGTCGGCCTGATTAACAAAGTCTTGGGTCCTACGTCGGTTGCTGCCCCTTCTTCCACGACGTCAGGGGTACAAAACATGCAGCCGACGCCATTACATCAGTCTTTCTTGCCATGCGGTGCCAGAAGCAGAAGCCGTTCACAAGTGCAGGTTGGCTGAGTCCTGAAATTTTGTTTGAGTTTCAGAACCGAAGTCTTCAACTAAAGTTAAATACCCCATTGGGGAAACTTTTTCTTGCTCTTTACCGATGTCAGTAAAAGTTAATAAATGCATTACTTGTGGAAAGCAAATACCTCATAAAGATTTTCATTCATACTGTATTCCTTGCCTAGGCCCTGACCACGACGTACCTTGCTGTCGGTTTTGTGCTTTGTTTAATCCGCGCACTATCCGTCGCCGGTATATTTTCACCTCTAAATATTTCGGTTCTCATTTTAATTATCCAGAAATGTCGGTTAGCCATCCGACTACCGGGATTCTGAAAAAAATGCAGAGACAGGCCACCGAGGTCCAAAACTGCCGACGATTCTTTTCCTAAGCCAGTCACCAATTCGTTGGTACTCTAAAGCACTTTCGCAGCCCCTGATACCCGCTGCCTCTGATTCGCAGGCCACTACTGAGACAAATTCGGAGTCTGGTATGCCGCGAGATGCTTCAACTATGGAACCCGCGGATGTCTCCACCTTGGATGGGTCCGAAGCCGTTATGCAGGCACCAGCTTCTGAGGGTGTATTCAGGCTTACGGACTTGCATATTAAACCGATGCCTCCTTTACTTAGGCCTAAATCTTGAACCATGCCTAAAAAAACGACGCCCAGGCCTGTATGCCTAAAAAACAAATAAGAATGGCTGAAGATCTAATAACTCTAATCGGGGTAGCCACCCCCCCCCCCATTCTATGAGGCATAGGACTGAAGTTGTTTATGAATCTTCTGACCAGGATTCTGTTTTTTCTGATTTTTCTGAGGATCTGGATTTGCCCTTACCTACTTATGAGGATTCTGATGCAGAGGACTCTATTCCCTCTGCTTCCCCTCCAGAGGAGTTCTCTTTTGGTGAAACCTTACATACTCTAAGGGAGCATTTCCACTGGGAAAGCCAGGATTTTTCTGATTCAAAGAAAGAGGCTCAGGGATTTCTTACTCCTGCCTCTGCATAGGCCTTTTATTCCTCCTGCACTAGACATTGTTGATGCTTTTTCGGAATCTAGTTTGGCCCCTGATTCCCTGCCTCCTGCTTCAAGAAAACCTACAAGATACTACAGGGTCCCTGAGTCACACAAGTTCCTTTTTAAAAATCCTATTGCGGATTCAGAGACTATTTCACAGGAGCCCAAGGGCATTAAGGCTTCTGTTAAAAATCCTACCGGGCGCTGGATAGATGGGATAAGAAGGTTTACACTTCTGCAACCTTGACCATTCGGGCTTTAAACTGCCTGTTTCATATGTTAAAGTACCAGCAAAATGTTATTGGATTGCTTAAACAAAAAATGATGTTGATTCCTGATTGTGTGGAAAATTAAATAATTACAGGATTTAATGCATTCTGCTGAACAGGTTGAAAAACATACTTTGCAATGTGGTTTTGATTCATTAGAGGCCTACTGCAGGGCTGCTGTTACTGGGTCTGTGCTCAGAAGGCATGCTTGGCTTAAGGAGCAATCTTTACCTGATTATGTTAAAGCTAAATTGTTGGATGCCCCCTTAAATGAGGACCGCCTGTTTGGCAACTAGGCTAAGGAAGTTCTTAAAAAGATGAAAGATAAAGCTAAATCTGTGCAAACTGCTAAAGATTTCTTACAAGTTCAGCCTCCTAGATTTAGTAGGCACTGGCCCTCTAAGAATTGGTCTTTTCCAGCCCCTTCCAGGTCTTCTCAAACCAAACCCAGACACAGCAGACACCCCAAGATGTCCTTCAAGAATGCAACTGCAGTCATAACATATGGGTTGTCCTGCCTCAGGCAGCCCTCGGTCGGACGGATTCCAAAGTCTGGGTCCGACGTCGGCTGATGTCGCATTTCTCTCAGACGTCAGGGCGGCTGGAGTACATAAGCATCAGCCGATGCCATTTTCTTCAGTCTTTCTTGCCGCGCGGTGCCCGAAGCAGAAGCAGTTCGCAAGTGCGGTCGGTCAGCTCCTGTATTCTTCGATTCCGAAGTCATCAAAAAAGCTAAATACCCTGTTGGGGACCTTTTCTTGCCTCAGCCGATGTCAGAAATTACTGAAAAAGTTAACAATTGTCTTTCTTGTGGTAAACAAATACCTCATAAGGATTTCCACTCTTACTGTCTTCCTTGCCTTGGCCCAGACCACGACGTCTCGGCCTGTGTAGCCTGTGCTCGCTTCAACAAGCGCACTCTCAGGCGCCGGGCGGAGTTCGCTGAAGATTTTTTCGGCGAAAAATTTGCTTACACAATGCCGTCGGAACTTCCGACATCGCAAACTCCCAAGAAACGAAAAGACCGGGACCGACATCCTCGGCCCGCGTCTACCACCAACTCAACGCCAAAACCTAGCGACTGCTCGGTTCCCTCTGAGATGGTTTTCCACCGCTCCGAACCGAAGACACCGCGTACCGGCGACTCCGATTCGGATATCACTCCGACGCCAGTTATTGATTTTCCTCCGGATACCGAAACCGAGGAAATGCCCGAGACCATTGCTGTAGACAAGGTCACTCCTGCTCGTGGAGCTGCCAGGCCTCCTATGGCCATGTCTATTAAGGCCTACACTAGGGCTAAGGCAGCCAGCAAAACAAAGCATCTTACTACTAAAGCCTTACCTCAGCCTACTCCAGAGATGCAAATTATGACTATGGCTGCTGACTTAATTTCTATGATTAGAGGTTCACAGGCCCATCCTGAGAGAGGATCCCAGCCTCCTTCTGATAAAAGGCCCCGGGTTGAACCCTCTGACCCTATTCCGTCAGACAAAGATTCTGAGGACTCTGTCCACTCTGATGGCCAGGAAGAGCTCTTCCAGACCTATGAGGACTCGGATGCAGAGGATTCCATCCCCTCGGCCTCCCCTCCTGAGGATATTTCTTTTGGGGAAGTTCTGCATACCATGAGGGAACATTTCAAGTGGCAAGGCCAGGAATATTCTGATTCCAGAAAGCGCCTTTGGACTTTCCTTAAAAGGCCCCAGCACAGGCCCTTAGCTATTTTTCCTGTGCTTGATGTTTTGGATGATTTATATTCTGACTCTAGTGTTACCCCTGACTCTCTTCCTCCTGCTCCAGCCAAGCCAGACAGGTATTACAGGGTCCCAGAAACACATTCCCATTTATTCAGGGCCCATACTGCTGATTTGGAAACTATTTCTCAGGGGCCTAAAGGAGTTTCAGCTTCCACCTCTAAAAATCCCTTGCCCTCCAACAGGGAAGCTAGGTCATTAGAGAGATGGGGTAAAAAGGTTTACACTTCCACTACCTTATCTATGAGAGCTTTGAATTGTCTTTTTCATATGTTACAATATCAGGATTTCCTGTTAGAAGATTTACAGAAAACATTGGCCGCTCCTGATCCTTTAGACAGGAAGGCTTTGCAGGAAGCTGTACATAACTCTCTGCAAGTAAGCAATCACTTCCTGCAGTGTGGATATGATGCACTGGAAGCTTCATGTAGGGCAGCTATGACAGGGGCAGTCATTCGTAGACATGCATGGTTAAAAGATCAACCTCTACCAGATCATGTAAAGGCAAAACTTCTGGATGCACCTTTGGAAAAGAACAAGCTTTTTGGTGCTAATGCTAAGGATGTGTTAAAGTCCATCGAGGAAAAAGCAAAATCAGTTCAGACGGTGAAAGATTTCCTCCAGGTTCAACCCCCCAGATTCAGTAGGAATTGGCCTTCAAAAAACTGGTCCTTTCCTAATCCTGAAAAGTTTCAAAGGGGTAAAACAGACGTGGCGAGGAAGAGGACAATACAGAGGTCCTTACAGGGGACGACAATGGCAGCCAGGAAACCAAAGAAGTGACACAGGGGTTTCACCTGCCCCACAGCCACAATCTCAATGACTTTCCTCTACTTCCGCCTACCAGGGAACAAATAGAAGCTCCCTTAGGCGGGAAATTATCTCTGTTTGCAGAAAATTGGCACAGACTGACAAAGGACAAATGGATTTTGGACATTATAGACCGAGGTTACAGGTTCCATTTTCATACCTTACCAAGAAAACAAGGCATGCCAAACCTACCACAAAACCAGAGGGCAGAGGCTATCAAGCAAATCTCTCTGCTGACTCTGATGAAAGCAATAGAAAGAGTTCCACAACAAGAACAAGGCCAGGGGTTTTACTCAAGACTGTTCCTTGTTCCAAGAAAAGAATCTCAGTGGAGACCAATACTGGATTTGTCCGCATTAAACACCTTTCTCATAGTACCAAAGTTCAAAATGCTGACTCTACAGCAACTCCTTCCCATGCTGGGCAAGGGGTCTTGGCTGATTACTCTGGACCTCAAGGAGGCATACCTGCATGTCCCTATCAGACACAGCTGCAGAAGATACCTCAGATTTCTTGCAGGGCCAGAGCATTATCAATTCTCAGCATTGCCATTTGGCTTATCTACTGCGCCCAGAGTATTCACAAAATGCATGGCTTCAGTAATTGCTCATTGCAGGCTCCAGGGGATCCAAATTTACCCGTACCTGGATGACTGCCTCATACAAGCGGATGACAAATTGATGTAGACAAAAAACTTGGACTATGTCATACGATTACTTCAAGCTCTGGGATACACAGTCAACTTCCAAAAGTCAAGACTTCAGCCATCCCAGCAAATAATCTTCTTAGGAGCCAAATTAGACACTGCCTCTCAAATGGCTTACCTAACAGAAGACAAGCAAGAGAAGTTAACTCATTACTTCAAAGGTTTAGCAAAACTTACCCAGATGACTGCAAGGATACTCCTACAGGCCCTGGGTTACATGGCATCCTGCATTCTCCTGGTTCCATTAGCAAGACTACACATGAGAAAGCTTCAATGGTACCTAAAAAGCCTTTGGTCTCAGCACAGGAACAACTTGGAGACAACCATACCGCTCATTCCATGCCTACAAAAGGAATTCCTATGGTGGGCCTCGGTGAGCCAGGCAAACACAGGTATGTCATTCAAAAAACCACAGATAACACAGACTATGACCACAGATGCCTCAGACCTTGGATGGGGGGCGCACATGGAAGGCAGATGTATACAAGGACAATGGTTTCCAAAGGAAACACATCTGCATATAAACCAAAAGGAAATGCTGGCAGTAATGCATGCCATCGAGGCCTTTCAACACCAACTTCATCAAGGCCATTTACTGATATGGACAGACAACACCACTGTGATGTGGTATATAAACAAGCAAGGGGGCACCCATTCTTACCCCCTTTGCAGACTGACTATGCATCTTTGGGAAAAATCACTGAGCCTAAACATTCAGTTACAATCCCAGTTTGTTCCAGGCAAAGACAATGTTTTGGCGGACAGCCTAAGCAGGAATTTCACAGATCCACACGAGTGGAGGTTACATCCGAAGATCTTCACACAGCTCACTTCGACATGGGGCAGGCCAGAAGTAGACCTATTTGCCTCTCACCTCAACCATCATCTACAAAAATTCTGCTCAAGGACATACCATCCACAAGCTTGGAAAATAGATGCGCTCTCATTCAACTGGAACTTCCTAAAAATCTATGCATTCCCACCTCTGCCACTGATGACCTCAGTATTACTAAAGATCAAAGCAGAGAGAACCAAGGGAATCCTAATAGCTCCGGACTGGCCAAGACAACACTGGTATCCACTACTGCGGAGCATATGTCACACCAGGAAGTGGGCCCTTCCCCAATGGCCTCTACTTTTGACTCAACACAACTACAAAACAGTGCATCCAAACCTTCAGACACTGCAGCTAACAGCCTGGGAGATCCCATGAATAACCTCAACCTATCTCTCTCCAAGGAAGTTCAGCGGATACTAACAGAGGCTCGAAGACCATCCACCAGAAAGGTTTACTTAGCAAAATGGAAGAGATTCAACATTTGGAATACCAGCAAGGGACATGATGCATCATTGTTGAACATCCCACTCATCTTGGAATATTTGGCAGATATGCTAAAGAATGGCCTCTCATATTCTTCCATAAAGATACATGCATCAGCTATTTCAGCTAGATATAACACTGATCCGCCTGTCTTTTTACATCCTTTGCTAAGGCAATTCCTCAGGGGAATCAAGAACATTAAGCCACCAAGAAAGGCCCCAGTGCAAGCCTGGGACCTCAATTTTGTCCTAGAAAAACTGACTCTACCTCCATTTGAGCCAGCAGCTTCAGTTGACTTGCAATTTCTTTCATGGAAGACAGCTTTCCTGTTGGCAATTACTTCAGCAAGAAGGGTTTCGGAACTACAGGCCCTAATGGCAATACCACCGTTCATAATTTTCCACAGAGACAGAGTTTCATTAAGGACCAACCCTACTTTTATGCCAAAGGTGGTATCTAGGGTTTCTTTAAATCAAGCTATTCATCTGCCTGCTTTCTTCCCCAATCCTGAGAATAAGGGGGAAAGACTGTTACATACCTTGGACATTCACAGACAACTTCGATACTACCTGGACAGAACCAAGACCAGTAGGAAGTCTGAACAACTTTTTGTAGCTTACGCCCCTGCAGTCCAAGGAAAAGCAATTTCAAAACGGACCATTTCAAAATGGATTGCACATTGCATCAGATTCTGTTATTCCTTTCATGGAAAGACTGTTCCAGCCAATGTCAGACCTCATTCCACCAGAGCTACAGCCACCTCTACAGCATTCTTAAGAGGGGTACCTACTAAGGACATTCTAGAAGCTGCTACATGGAGCTCCGTGCATACATTCTCCAAACACTACAATCTCCCTCTATACTCCAGATCTAGAGCAGGCTTTGCTTCGGCAGTCCTGCAGGGTTTGATTGCCACACCATCTTTTTCCTAGAGCATTCCTCCTCCCCAGCTAAGCTATGGTATTCTACCCATATGTTATGACTGCAGTTGCATTCTTGAAGGACATAGTACAGTTTTGTACCTACCATAAATGTAGATGTCCGATAGATATGCAACTGCAGTCGGATTTTCCCTCCCTCCATACCCCTCTATGCCTAGGGTCCACTCCTATCCCTGTTTCTCTTAGCTGGGGATATCTGTTAGGGTGTATCTGTTTATTGCTCATTTATTTGTCTGGAATCCTGTTTGTGTCTTCCAATTTGATTACAGCCTTCCTTGGAGGGCACCTGGCATCTGGGGCAAGAAACACTGAAGAAAATGGCGTCGGCTGATGCTTATGTACTCCAGCCGCCCTGACGTCGGAGAGAAATGCGACATCAGCCGACGTCGGACCCAGACTTTGGAATCCGGCCGACCGAGGGCTGCCTGAGGCAGGACAACCCATATGTTATGACTGCAGTTGCATATCTATCGGACATCTACATTTATGGTAGGTACAAAACTGTACTTTTCAGTCCCAGGGGACACACAGGACTAAGCAGTGGGGGGGCCTCCACTTCCAAATCTGGGAGTAATAAGACTCCCCCCTATGGTAAACTGTCACAATGACTTCCTTTTAAAATTTCCAAGCACTTATCAACTGACTGCTCCTTTGGGGGAAAGATTGCTCTTCATGCAAAGAATTGGGAACTCATTACCCAGGACAAATGGGTTTTAAATATAGTGTCCCAGGGATACAGATTTCACTTCCACATGTTGCCAACATCAAACTGGTGGCAGGACCTACCCCCAAATCAGTGGGCAGAGGCCCAAAAACAAGTACTTTCTCTGTTAAGCATGGGGGCTATTCAGTTGGTACCAGAAGAGGAAAAGGGACAAGGTTTCAACTCGAGACTTTTCCTGGTACCGAGAAAAGACTATTCATGGCATCCTATCCTTCACCTGTCTACTCTAAACTCCTTTTTGGAGATTCCAAAATTCAAGATGCTGACTCTTTGCCACTTGCTTCCTATGCTAAGCAAAGACGCCTGGTTTGCAACACTAGATTTAAAAGAAGCATACCTGCACATCCCAATTAGGGAATCTTGCAGAAGATACCTTTGCTTCAAAGCAGGCTACACCCACTATCAGATGTTCTTCATGTTTCACTGTTGCAGTCATTACATTTGGGTAATCTGCTGGCAGGTTGCCCTCAGTCGGCCTGAATTCCAAAGTCTTGGGTCCTGCGTCGGTTGCTGTCTTCTCTTCTATGACGTTAGGTCATCAGGGGTATAAAACATGCAGCCGACGCCATTTTCTTTAGTCTTTCTTGCCGCGCAGTGCCCGAAGCAGAAGCATTTCGCAAATGCCGGTCGACAGACAACTGAAATATTCGAGTTTGATTTTCAGAACCTAAGTCTTCACTAAAGCCAAGTATCCCATTGGGGAAACTTTTTTCTTGCTTTTTACCGATGTCAGAAAAAGGTAATAATTGTATTGCATGTGGGAAGCAAATACCTCATAAGGATTTCCATTTATACTGTATTCCTTGCCTAGGCCCTGATAACAACGTGCCTGGCTGTCGGTTTTGTGCTAGATTTAACCAACGCACTATTAAGTGTCGGTATATTTTTGCATCTAAGTATTTTGGAAACAGATTTAACTACCCAGAAATGTCGTCGGATAGCAATCCGACTACCGGAGTACATAAAAAACGCAAAGAAAAGGACAGAGAAAGGCAGTCGAGATCCAAAACGGACGACGAAGCTTCTGCTAAGCCAGTCGCTGGTTCGCTGGTACTCAGGCACTTTTGCAGCCCAATACCCGCTACCTTCGAGTCGCAGGCCTCTGCCGACACCCATGTGGAGTCCGGCATGCCACAAGAAACTCGACGTATTGGACCGACTGATGCATCTCCCTCGGATGGGTCCAGAGCCACTGAGCAGGCACTGGCTTCTGAAGGTGTATTCAGACCTCAACATTTGTATATCAAACCGACAGCTGCAAAATCAAAGACAAAAGCAACTTCTAAAACTAAAAAAAAAACAACGCCTGAACCACATGCACAGGTCTCTATGCCTAAAAAACAGATGATCAAAATGTCTGAAAACCTTATTACCTTGATCAGGGATACCCATCCCCCTCCAGATAAGAGGCCTGGGCAAGACGCAACTTATGAATCTTCAGATCAGGTTTCTATTTCTTCTGATTCCTCTTCTGATCAGGAATTATCTTTACC
This sequence comes from Protopterus annectens, assembly GCF_019279795.1. Lineage (NCBI taxonomy): Eukaryota > Metazoa > Chordata > Ceratodontiformes > Protopteridae > Protopterus > Protopterus annectens. The sequence continues at coordinate 1,101,529,532 of NC_056737.1, read as the reverse complement.
TCCCTATGAGGATTCTGATTCATAGGTTCATAGGTTAGTACTAAGCTAACTGCCCTGCCGAGCCATTTTAAGCCTAGCCAATTATCTCTTGAGACTCAAACCCTGCAACTTGTGTTTGTAAGGCAAACACCTTAACCATTTGGCCACCCTCCCAACCCTGATGCTGAGTCTATTCCATCTGCATGTCCTCCTGAGGATTATTCATTCGGAGAAACCTTGCATACTTTGAGGGAGCATTTCCACTGGGAGAGTCAAGACTTCTCAGAATCAAAAAAGAGGCTCAAGGATTTCATTCTCCCTCAGCCAGGGTTGCCAGACATCCCTATTTAGGCGGGACTGTTCCGAGATCAGCAGCCTGATCCAGAGTCCCGCCCTGCCGGTTTAAATCCCGGGCAGCCTCCACTTTTTTTTTTTTTGATTGGCCCGTATACCGGCATACGGGCCAATCAAAAATCGCTAAACACTGAGCTTCTTTTGTTTAATGCGGAAGTTCCGCATTAAACAAAGCTCCGTGTTTAGCGGTTTTTGATTGGCCCGTATGCTGGTATACGGGCCAATCATAACATCGCAAAACAGAGCTACTCCTGTTTAATGCGGAACTGCGATGTTCCGCATTAAACAGAAGTAGTTCCGTGTTTAGAGAGTTTTGATTGGCCGATATACGGGCCAATCAAAACATCGCAAGATAGAGCTACTTCTGTTTAATGCGGAACATCGCAGTTCCGCATTAAACAGAAGTAGCTCTGTTTTGCGATGTTTTGATTAGCCCATATACCGGCATACGGGCCAATCAAAACATCGCAAAACAGAGCTACTTCTGTTTAATGCGGAACACCGCAGTTCCGCATTAAACAGAAGTAGCTCCGTGTTTAGCGATTTTTGATTGGGCCTGTATGCCGGTATACAGGCCAATCAAAACAGAGCTACTTCTGTGTAATGCGGAACTGCGATGTTTCGCATTAAACAGAAGTAGCTCTGTGTTTGTTTATTTTTGATTGGCCCGGGCCAATCAAAAATAAACACAGAGCTACTTCTGTTAGATGTGGAAGACCTTTTTTTTGTCTTCACTTACAGTGAAAGACCTTTTTTTTTAGTCCCTACCTGGCCAGTCAGAAATCTGGCAACTCTGCCCTCAAGCCTTTAGCCATTCCCCCCTGTTTTAGACATTGTGGATTATGTGTTTTCGGAGTCGAGCTTGACCCCTGACTCCTTACCTCCGGCTCCCAGTAAGCCTGACTGATATTACAGGGTCCCTGACTCACATACATTTTTATTTAGAAACCCTGCTGCTGATCCTGAAACTATTTCACAGGGTCCAAAGGGAGTTAAGGCCTCAACAGCAAAAAATCCCATCCCCTCTGACAGAGATTCAAGGGCACTGGACAGATGGGGAAAAAAGGTTTATACATTTGCAATCTTGGCAATTAGGTCCTTAAACTGTCAATTTCATATGCTTAAGTACCAGCAACATGTTATGGTATTGCTGAAACAGAAAATGATGTTGATTTCAGAATGTGCAGAAAATAAAGAATTGCAGGAATTATTGCATGCAGCTGAACAAGTTGGAAAGCATAATTTGCAATGTGGTTTTGATTCTTAGGAGGCCTGCAGGGCCGCAGTTACTGGATCTGTGATTAGGAGGCATGCCTGATTAAAGGATCAAAATTTGCCTGATCATGTTAAAGCTAAATTGCTAGATGCACTTTTACAGCATGATTCTCTATTTGGTATTAAGGCAGAAGAGGTTTTAAAGAAAATTGAAGACAAAGCTAAGTCTATGCAAACTGTTAAAGACTTCTTACAAGTGCAGCCACCAAGATTCAGTAGACACTGGCCTACAAAAAATTGGTCCTTTCCTGTGTCAGAGCTTAAAGGGGCAAATCCAGACGCCCTAAGGGTTCCAGATACCAGGCGCAAGACTAGTACAGGTCAAAGCAATGGGGGGCATCCACCTTCAAATCTGGAGGAGATAAGGCGCAAACCTACAGAAAGCAATCCCAATGACTTCCCTCTGCCTACACCAAGCACTTATCTTTTGTCAGCACCCATAGGGGGGAAATTAGCACTTTTTGCTCAAAATTCGCAGTTAATAACCCAGGACAAGTGGGTACTAAACATTGTATCACAGGGATACAGATTCCATTTCCACACTCTGCCGATAGCAAATGGTTGGCCAGATCTGCCAAAAAATCAATGGGCAGAGGCACAGAAACAGGTTACGTCCCTCATGGAAATGGGGGTCATTCAGACAGTACCAGAACAGGAAAAAGGACAAGGTTTTTACTCAAGACTGTTCTTGGTACCCAGAAAGGAGAAGGCCTGGCTGCCAATACTGGATTTATAGATTTTGAACACATACCTGGACATTCCAAAATTCAAGATGCTGACTTTGCAGCAGCTTCTGCCCATGCTGGGCAAGAAAGCTTGGCTGGTGACTTTAGACCTAAAAGAGGCATACCTGCATGTCCCAGTAAGACAGTTGTGCAGACGATACCTCAAATTCAAGACAGGCTTAATGTACTACCAATTCTCGGCACTGCCCTTTGACATCTCTACTGCACCCAGGGTCTTTGCAAAGTGCCTGGCACCAGTAATTGCATTTTGCAGACAAAGATGTGTACATGTATATCCTTAATTGGACGACTGTCTCATTCAAGCGGAGAACAATGACACTCTTCTTCGACACCTGGCGTTTGTGAAAAGTCTTCTAACATGCCTAAGGGTACACAATAAACAAAAAGAAATCACAACTGGTATCCTCTTGAAAGATAACATTCCTGGGTGCAAGCTTGAATACAACTGCCCAGATGGCTTACCTCACACCAGACAAAGGCAACTGACTACTTCAAAATGATCGCAACAAAACTCGGTCTTCTGCAAGGCAAGTTCTGCAGGCTCTGGGCTTCATGGCATCCTGCATCCTGCTAATTCCTTATGCAATACTGCATATGAGGAAACGTCAATGGTACCTAAAAAGTTTATGGAGTCAACATTCACACAGTCTGGAAACAATGATTCCTCTCGTTCCCTGCCTGCAACAGGTTCATAGGTTCATAGGTTTATACTAGGCTATCTGCCCTAAGGCATTTATAAGCCTAGCCCAAATTATTGTGGCTTACGCCACCCCTTATATGAAAAAATACTGTGCCCATTAGTTTGTTGTGCCTCTGTCCAGCAGTGACCCAGAGATGATTCCCGGGGTAAACCTACGATCTCCCATCCACAGGTCTAGATTTCTCTTGAACAGAGTCAGCGAGGTGCTCTGCCTCACATGGACCGGGATTTTATTCCACAGCATAGGGAGTCTCTGAGTGATAAATCTATCCCTCCAGCACGTCCTATTTATATCCGTGCTAAGGTTTAAGTCGCTTGCTCTAGTGGTTTTGGTGGATTTGGATTTTTTGAGGTGGAGCATGTCCATTAATTCGGGTTGGACATGGCCTTGTATGTCAGGCACATGTCACCTCTGAGCAGACGGTATGCGACTGAATAGAGCTGGAGTTTCTTCAATCTGGCAGCATATGACAGATTTTGGAGTCCCTTTATCCTTTTGGTGAGGAACTTTTGGGGTCTCTCCAATTGCTGCAGATGTCTGGTGAGATACATCCCGAATGGGGCATTGTACTCGATCATTGGTCTGATAAGTGAAGAGTACAGGGGAACAATGACCTCACTAGATCTGGATGTGAATCCCTTCATGATCAGGTGGGCAATGTAGAAGGTCTTTCTAACCACTTTAGCAATGTGAGTGTCAAAAGAAGGCCACTGTCAACCTGGGTCCCCAGGTCCCTGATAACCTCTTGTGTGCTTAGTGGATTGCCACCTATATGGTAGCTTGGGGTTACCTTGTTTTTCCGAAGGGTATGACTATACATTTTTGGCGTTTAACTTCAGGCCATGGCTCTGGCACCAGCTATCTGTTCCGTGAGTCCCTTCTGAAGGATATCCGTGTCCGATGCACTTTCCACTATGGCGCCCAGTTTGCAGTCATCTGCAAACTTTGTCAGCCAAAGTCCTCCCATGTTGGCCTGTACTTCTGAAGAGTAGGTTCCAAACAATAGGGGCCAAGGACCGAGCCCTGTGGGACACCACTTGTGACCCGGCTTGGAGTCTGACACAGCGCCAGCAACTCTAACCCTGTGGGTTCTGTCCTTAAGCCAGTTTGCAACCCATCTTGTGACATATGGGTTTACATTTAAGCTGGTAAGTTTTCTACAATACCAGTGGGGTATTGTGTGAAAAGCCTTGCAAGGTCAAGGTAGGCTGTATGGACTGCCTTTCCTCATCAATGGCCTTGGTGACTATTTGAAGAAGTCGACCAAGTTCAAAGGCATGATCTTCCCTTGACAAAGCCAAACTGGGTCGGGTCCAATGTCTGCAAGTCCCTATATCTTTGTTTATGAGCTCCATTATGATCCTCTCCTTAGCTTTGGAGACTAGACTTGTTAAGCTTATGGGGCGGTAATTACCAGGGTCCGTAGAGGCGCCACCTTTGTGGAGTGGGACCACAGTTGCCGTACGCCACTCCTTGGGCACGTATCCTGTGGTAAGGCTGAGATTAAACAGCTGCCTTATGTGCGGGTTTAATTCCTCATTTAGCTCGTGTAGCACACAGCCGGGGACACCATCCGGTCCCATTGATGCTGTGTTTTTAGCTTTAGAGAGAGCAGCTTTCACCTGCGCATTTGAGATGTCCGGGAGGCTACACTCGGCTGGGATAGTTATCTCTCCTTTAGGGGGGGAGAGGGGGGTGAAACAGGAGTTTCTATGGTGGGCAAAGGCCCGTCACCAAAACATGGGACGGCCCATCACTCTACCCTCTGCCAACCAAACCTTAACAGACGCATCAGATTATGCCTGGGGGGCCCACATGGCAGGCAGATGCATTCAGGGCATATGGGCACCCAAACAAATGCATCTACATATCAACCAGAAAGAGATGCTAGCTGTTCAAAATGCCCTAACAGCCTTCAAGGACTTACTTCATCCAGGACAACTAGTGATAAAGACGGACAACACCACAGTCATGTGGTATATAAACAAGCAAGGGGGCACACACTCATACCCCCTTTGCAGATTAGCCATGACACTGTGGGACACAGCTTTGACCTACCAAATACATCTTCACGCTCAATTCCTGCCAGGAAAACAAAACACTTTGGCAGATGATTTAAGCAGAAATATTATGGAGCCTCACGAGTGGAAACTAAGTCCACAAGTCTTCAGCGTGATAACAGAAAAATGGGGAGCCCAGACATAGATCTATTTGCCTCTCCTCAAAATTATCAATTGAAAAGATTCTGCACAAGGACTTATCACAGACAAGCATAGAAGGTGGATTCCCTATCCTTCAGTTGGAAAAACCTATCAGTTTACGCCTTTCCTCCTCTGCCTCTTCTACCCAAGGTCCTCCTAAAAGTCAGACAAGAGAAGCCAAAGACGATATTAATTGCCCCGGACTGGCCCCGCCAATACTGATACCCAATCCTAAGGAACTTGTCTCAATACCCAGCTTGGATCTTGCCTCAAAGACAACAACTACTGTCCCAACAAAACAATGGGATCCTGCACACTCAACTACAAACTCTGAACCTGGCCGCATGGCTAATCATGTAATCATGCAAATGAGACCTCTCCGTAAAGCTGTGATGGATGTCATTTTGGAAGCCAGAAGGCCTAGTACTAGAAAATCGTATGCTGACAAATGGAATAGATTCTGTGCTTGGAATCGAGCACAAGGAATTGATGCAGCAGAACCACATTTTCCTCAGATATTACAATACTTGACTGAGATGCTTGACAAAGGCCCATCTCATCAGTCAAAATCCATGCCTCTGCCATTTCGGCTCATTACAACACAGATCCACCAATCTTTTCTCATCCTTTACTAAAGCAGTATCTTAGAGGAGCCAAAAATTTAAGGCCTCCTAGAAGATCACCACTACCTGCATGGGACCTCAATTATGTGTTGGAAAAGCTCACCCTGCCTCCATTTGAACTAGCTGCGACCTCGGATATAAAGTTCTTATCATGGAAGACAGCTCTGTTACTAGCAATTACTTCAGCAAGAAAAGTTTCAGAGCTACAGGCCCTCATGGCTGTAGAGCCATTTTTCATTTCACCCAGACAACAGGGTGTCTCTGAGGACAAATCCTACTTTTATGCCTAAGGTGGTTTCCAGTGTGGCTATTAACCAAACAAATCATCTGCCAACCTTTTATCCAAATCCGCAGAACAAAGGGGAGAGAATTTTGCATTCCTTGGACGTACACAGACAGCTAAGATTCTACTTGAGCAGGACAAAAGCTCTAAGAAAAACTGAGCTATTACTAGTGTCATAATGCTGCAGGATCAGAAAGAAAGGCTATTTCAAAGCAGACAGTGTCAAAGTGGATAAGCCACTGCATCCGTTTCTGCTACTTACACCATGGTAAACCTGTGCCCAAGGGCATTAGGTCTCATTCCACCAGAGCTGCAGCTACTTCAGCAGCCTTTCTCAGAGGAGTACCAACTAAAGACATTCTAGAGGCTGCTACTTGGAGTTCTTTTCACACCTTTACAAAGCATTACCATTTGCCTCAAGTCCAGGGTAGGCTTTGCCACTGCAGTGCTGCAGGGCCTTATTGCCGCACCTAATGCTGTTTAGCTCCAGCCTCCCAACCATAGCTTTGGGATTCTACCCAAATGTAATGACTGCAACAGTGAAACACGAAGTACATAGTACAGTTGTGTACACTTAACATAAATGTAGATGTTCGAGTGTATTCACTGTTGCAGTCCAGGTTGCCCTCCTGCCATCCCCCTGTCATTCTAAAGTTTATCTTTCTTTCTGTATCTTCTACAACCTATGTAGTGTATTTGCTTGTAGATGAAGGTAAAGTTTATTTTGATGTGTGTGTGTGTGTGTGTGTGTGTGTGTGTGTGTGTGTGTGTGTGTGTGTGTGTGTGTATATATATAGATATATATAGATATATATATATAGATATATATAGGTATGTATGTTAATAAAATGTTGCTACCTTTTTGGGTGCACCTGGTGTCGGCTGCATGTTTTATACCCCTAACGACCTGAAATCATGGAAGAGAAGACAGCAACCGATACAGGACCCAAGACTTTGGAATTCAGGCCGACTGAGGACAACCTGCCAGCAGATTACCCAAAATGTAATGACTGCAACAGTGAATACACTCTAACATCTACATTTATGGTAAGTGTACACAACTGTACTTTCTCTGCACTGCCCTTTGGCTTATCTGCTGCGCTCAGGGTATTCACAAAGTGCCTAGCTCAAGTTATCGCATTTTGCAGGCAAAGAAATATTCAAATATACTCATACCTGGATGATTGTCTAATTCAGGCAGAAAGCCAGGACATACTTTTGAATCATCTGGCCTTTGTACAAAGGGTTCTAACTTTTCTGGGGTACACCATAAACGAAACAAAATCTCACCTGGTACCCTGTCAACAAATTATATTCCTGGGAGCAAGCTTGAATACAAATTCCCAGATGGTTTACCTCATGCCAGAGAAACAACCTACTTCAAGCAAGTGGCCACAAAACCCTGCTATCTGCAAGACAAATACTGCAAGCCTTGGGGTTCATGGCCTCCTGCATTCTTCTAATTCCATATGCAAGACTGCATATGAGGAAACTACAGTGGTATCTAAAAAGCCTATGGTGTCAACATTCCTAGGATCTAGAAGCAATGATTCCTGTCACTCTTTGCCTACGCCTAGAGTTCCTTTGGTGGGCAGAGACCTGCCACCAAAGCAAGGGACTACCTTTCCCACCACCCCCTGCCACCCAAACCCTAACAGACGCATCAGACTATGCATGGGGGGCTCACCTGGCAGGGAAGTGCATTCAGGGCAAATGGAACACAAGTCAAATGCACCTGCATATCAGTCAAAAAGAAATGTTAGCTGTACAGAATGCTCTGACAGCCTTCAAGGACCACATTCTTCCAGGACAACTAATGGTGAAGATGGACAACACCACTGTTATGTGGTACTTAAGCAGGGGGGTACACATTCTTACCCTCTCTGCAGACTAGCCATGGCATTGCAGAACACAGCCTTGAGCTACCAAGTGCACCTACAAGCTCAATTCCTGCTAGGAAAAGTAAATACACTGGCAGACGGACCAAGCAGAAACCTCATGGACCCACATGAGTGGAAACTGGAACCAAGGATCTGAAATAGTTAACTTCATTTGTTCATCAACCTGTGGGTATCTGATCCGAATCGGATCCGAGCGGCAGCTTTATTCAGCTAAGAGCCGAGCTCCAAGCTCCTCCCCCTTACCCATAACCCCCTGCCATCCCTCTGTCAGATCTCGTTTGCCGCGGCTTATTCAAGCATCTAGAACGAGTTTCCAAGCGTAGGGTTTCGTGAGTTTTACAAAAAATTACCTTTTTTGACCTAGTTTTTTTAGTTTAATCTATAGACGAGTGAGCGTTTCCCCTTTTTTGTTAAATTGTTAATTTTGTTGGTAAATTTTCCTTTTGTTAGTTTATTCTTCCCCCTCCCCCGTGTGTGTGAAGGTGTGTGCGGGTTGGGCCTATCTTATTACCATGGCTGAGGCCCCTAAAGCTTTCTTTTCCAAATGCACCAAGTGTGGCCATAAGCTATCCCCAGCGGATGGCCACACTCTGTGTTATCTGCCTTGGGGTTGACCATCTCTCTTTGAGCTGCACAATTTGTGCAGCCTTCAACCCCAGGGCTTTGAGGGACAGGAGGTCGAAGATGATTCTGGCGGGACTTCTGCCCCCCCGGACTCTGCTTTGTCCTCTTCTCCCTCCTCGGCACCGGCTGTGACCGCAGCGGTCCTGCCTTCCATCCCTGCTCCCCTGGCCGGGACTCACCCTCCCACCGTGGCTCAGGAGGAGAGGGAATCTAGGAGGGCGAAAAGGAAGAAGCACCACAAGCGGCGGGCCGAAGCTTCCTCTTCGGGCCTTCTCCTTCCCGGCTCCATTCACCTCGCTTTTTCCCGGAGCCGGAGGAGGAGACCCGGTCGCCTTCGAGGTCTTCGAGGCGGCACTCCAGGCCAGCCTCGGTGGCCTCGTCTAGATTGACCCGAAGTTTGTCTGATGCAGATATGGACCGGATGATGCGTAGGTTTCTCCAGGCCCAACTGCAGATGGGAGTGCTCCTGCCCCCCCCCCTCTGGGGGGGGGGCTCGACCCCATTATTCGCTCCGATTGCTCCTTCTCAGACCCACTACCGGAGTTCGGAGCCATCGGATCCAGGCAGCATCGGAGCCGGGGGGGGAGGCTCGGCGCCGATAGTACACCCTTCTTCGGCTCCATCCGCACCCTCGATTTTGTCGGGTCCATTTTCGGATCCGAGCTCTCTGAGCCGTGAGCTGAGCTTCAGATCTGGAGGTGTCAATGTATCTTCGGCTCCGGCTTGGTCGGAGCATACTGGCCCTTCGGATCCGATTGCATCGGCGCCGGCTCTGGTCCACACCTCGCATCTGAAGGGACTTCTTTCGGATCCTAGAGAGAGCAGTTCTCCTTCGGCGTTCGATGTTGAGGAGAGGTTTTGTCGAGGGACTTGAGACCCCAGGTTCCTGCTGCGGTTCCACCAATCACTCCCTCTGACGGGCCTACCCTCCATCACCCGGCCCCAGGGACAGCCTGCACCTACGTCCCAGATAGTTCCCTTAGAGGAACCGGATGTGGTTGGTGAGGCATCCTCGGACAGCCGCCCCCCCCCCCCCCCGAGGAGGTTGACAGAGGACACAGACTTAGAGGAGGGTTCCCCAAGGTCACCCCCCAAGGACGTCTCCTTCGGAGACATTATGAAAATGCTTTGTATTAGAGGGGGGTGGTCAGCCCAAAAACCTTCCTCAAATGAGTCTGTGTTTCTGGAGGCATTTGACGCAGGCCCATCTACCTCTTGGGTGTCCCCTCCCGCCGATCCCCTGGTAGATCTGATCACTACCAGGGCATGGAAGGAACCGGACACTGTGGAGCCCATACCAAAGAGACTATTCAAAATTCTCAGTCCACCCACAGATAGGACGGACTGGAGCAAGGGTGCTCCGGTAGATGCCATGTTGGTGGCGGCTCCCACCAAGAAGGAATTAGCCCAGGAGAATTCCTCGGTCCACCCTCCTGACAAGGAGTCTCGGACGATGGACCGCATAGGGAAGTGGTTGTTCGCTTCAGCCACCTTCTCAGTAAGGTTGCTGAACTGTATGGCACTGTGATACGACTCCAGTGGGATCTCATCAAAGAATACACTGGGTCGCTCCCAGAGTCCATGTCGACCAAGGATGAGAAGACATTCTCAGCTTGAATGCCACTCTTAAGTCCATTTCGAGCACTTCTATGCGGCTTCTTTCATGCCACGGAAGGAGCCGCTAGAGCTAGCGGAGCGGGCATTGTCTTACGGTGGTATGCTTGGCTCCCGTCTCTGCGACTTTGCGGAACCCTTCAAGGCGTTCTTCGCAAATGCCCTTTTTGACTGCTCTTCGCTGTTTGGCAAGACCGTCCGCGACACGCTGGTCCAGAGCAAGAAAGACGGGAAGACGTCTGCCGTCGGGATCCGCTTCTCTGCTCCCCAGAGGTCCTTCTCCAGGAACCAAAAGGGACAAAAGATGATGTGGTTCCGGAAATGCCAACAGTCCCGTTTCACTCCGGACCCCTCGTCCTTCAGAGGCAGAGGAGGACAGGGTGGACGACGGCCCTGAGGCAGAGGGGGACCGAAGAATTTCGGGTCGAGAGAACCTTTTTCGGATCTGCCCGCGCAGCAGCCCTGAGGGGTTATCTGACTGCTCCATTCTGGAGGCAGTCGGGGGGCACGTCTCGTGGCACCTAGCAGTTTGGGAGTCCATTACAACGGATGGCTGGGTGCTTCGAATCGTATCCAGAGGTTACACTATCCTCTTTCTGAATCTCCCTCGCAGATCCCAGAGCCTCCCCGATGTCCCACCCAGTCAAAGGGAGGCAGCAGCCACAGAAATAAAGCAGCTGCTAGAAAAAAGAGCAATCCAGCCCATCCCCCAAGATCAATCCGGATCAGGCTTCTACTCCAGGTTCTTTCTGGTGCCAAAAAAGACGGGGGAATTAAGACCAATCCTCGACCTGTCCACTCTAAACTTGTCAGTTGCCAAAGAAAAGTTCCGCATGGTCACCATTCAATCCATTCTCCCACTCCTGAAGGAGAACGACTGGATGTGCTCTATGGACCTCAAGGACAGACGATCCAGAAAGTCTCTCCGCTTCCATAGGTTCATACTAGGCTATCTGTCCTAGGGCATTTATAAGCCTAGCCAGAGTGTGTGTGGCTTTCACCAGCCCTTAGGATGAGAATACTATACCCATTAGTTTGCTGTGCCTCTGTCCAGCAGTGATACAGAGATGATTCCCGGGGTAAACCTACGATCTCCCATCCACTCGTCAAGATTTCTCTTGAACAGAGTCAGTGAGGGGCTCTGCCTCACATGGACTGGGATTCTGTTCCATCGTGTAGGGAGTCTCCGGGTGATGAATCTGTCCCTCCAGCACGTCCTATTTATATCCGTGTTGAGGTTTAAGTCTCTTGCTCTCGTGGCTCTGGTGGATTTGGATTTTTTGAGGTGGAGCATGTCCATTAATTCCGGGTTGGACATGGCCTTGTATGTCAGGCACAGATCACCTCTGAGCAGACGGTATGCGACTGAATAGAGCTGGAGTTTCTTCAGTCGGGCATCGTATGACATATGTTTGAGCCCCTTTATCCTTTTGGTGAGTAACTTTTGGGGTCTTTCCAACTGCTGCAGGTGTCTGGTAAGGTACATTCTGAATGGGGCGTTGTACTCAATCATTGGTCTGATAAGTGAAGAGTACAGGGGTACAATGACCTCTCCTGATCTGGATGTGAATCCCTTCATGATCAGGTGGGCAATGTAGAAGGTCTTCCTAACCACTTTGGCAATGTGAGTGTCAAAAGAGAGGTTACTGTCAACTTGGGTCCCCAGGTCCCTGATAACTTCTTCCGTGTTTAATGGATTACCACCTATGTGGTAATTGGGGGTTACCTTGTTTTTCCCAAAGGGTATGACTATACATTTTTTGGCATTTACCTTAAGGCCATGGCTCTGGCACCAGTTATCCATTTCTATGAGACCTCTCTGGAGGATGTCTGTGTCTGATGGAGTGTCAATTATGGTGCCCAGTTTGCAGTCATCTGCAAATTTTGTCAACCACAATCCCCCTATGTTTGCCTGCACTTCAGAAAAATAAATGCCGAACAAGAGGGGGCCCAAGACTGAGCCCTGTGGGACACCGCTCGTGACCGGCTCAGAGTCTGACATGGCACCAGCAACTCTAACCCTGTGTGTTCTGTCCTTGAGCCAGTTTGCAACCCATCTTGTGACATATGGGTTTACGTCTAAGCTGGTGAGCTTTTCTATGATGCCCGAGTGGGGTATTGTCGAACACTTTTGCTAGGTCAAGGTAGGCTGTGTGAACTGCCTTACCCTCATCAGTGGCCTTGGTGACTGTTTCGAAAAAGTCGACCAAGTTCAAGAGGCAGGATCTGCCCTTGACAAAGCCAAATTGGGTAGGATCCAGTGTCTGTAGGTCCCCAATGTCTTTATTTATGAGTTCCATTATGATCCTCTCCATAGCTTTGCAGACAAGGCTCGTCAAGCTTATGGGGCGGTAATTTCCAGGGTCCGTAGAAGCACCGCCTTTGTGGAGTGGGACCACAGTTGCCGTCGCCATTCTTTGAGTGCGTATCCTGTAGTAAGGCTAAGATTAAACAGCAGCCTTATGTGTGGGTTTAGTTCCTCATTGAGTTAGGTGTAGCACACAGCCGGGGACACCGTCCGGTCCCATTGATGCTGTGTTTTTGCTTTAGAGAGCAGCTCTCACCTGGGCATCTGAGATGTTTGGGAGGCTAGACTCTGGTGGGATAGATATTTCTCCTTTTGGGGGGGAGGGAGGGGAGAAATTTGCACTGAACCTGTCTGCCAGTATGTTGGCAATGTCTGTGGGTTCAGTGATTTTTTTATCATTTTGGACTAATTCTGAGCATATCTGGGAGTTTCCACCCAGGTTTCTAACATAGCTAAAGAAGGCCTTATGATTGTCTTTTGTGTCATTAGCTATTTTTCTCTCAAAGTTGGCCTTGGATGATTTTATGAGTGATCGTAGTTTTTTGCTAGTATTGATCAGAGATGCCTTCCCTTTTAGGGATTTTGCTCTGTCATGTAGTAGCTTTCTCCTCTTGTTGTAGAGTTTGTTTATGGCTGGGGTCCACCAGACAGGGCGCCTGCCTTTGGTGGAAAGGGTCTTGATTTTATTAGGGATTGCTTGATCCATACATTCCTGGAGGTGCTCGTAGAAGGCATTTGTAAGGGTTTCAGCAGCGTGGGTTGTGGTTTCCACTGGCTCGGGGGCCTTGAAGGATACCACTCCAGTCTTAAGAAGAGTGAAGTTTGCTTTTGAGAAGTTCTTCACTGTGGTCTTTTTTGCTGGGGGTGGGGGCGGGATGTGGATCTCCAGTGAGATTTAATTTATGGTCTGATCTCACCAATGAGGGATATACTTCCGGTGTGGAGCATTTTGTCCCCATGTTTGTGATGATCAGGTCTAGTATATTTTCTCCTCTTGTGGGAATGGTGACTAGTTGTTCCATAGCATTTGAGTTTATGAACTCCAGGAACCTTTGGGCTAGGGTGCTGGGGCTTGAGTAATGTTCCCAGTCTATGTTTGGGTAGTTGAAGTCACCCAATATGATGGTGTTTGGAGAGACATTCATACTTTCCAGTGTCTTCAGGAAGGCTGTGTGGGTTTCCTGAGTTTGAGAAGGTGGTCTGTAGCAAACTGTAGGGCAGTTTTACCTATGGTTAATTGCACCTGGATGGTCTCCGATGCTTCGTGCATTGCCACTAACCTGGAGGTGTGGGTATCCTTTATGAATATGGATACTCCCCCTCCTTTTGTGGTTCGGTCCAGATTTTGGGGCCGGAACACATGATATGAGGTATAACCTGATAGTGCTGGGGTGTTCTCAGGAGCCTTGAACCAAGTTTCAGTCACAGCACAGACATCTATGTTCTCCATACTGAGGAGGGCTTCGAGGGCGTGCATCTTGAGGTTTAGACTTCTGGCATTGAGCAGTATTACCCTTAGTTTTTCTCCATTTTTGTTTTCTAGGGCGGTAGGTTTATCATTTGAGCCTTGCCTAAAAAAGGCACTATGGGGGTGGCAAGAGCCTTGCCAATATCCGGAAGCCCAAGGGTGACAGGTGCAAGCCGTCCCTTGTGAAGCAGCGTGGCTTGTCAAGCATGTCATCCCAGGCAGACAGACATTGGATCCTCTTAGAATGACACCAGTAATTAAGCCAATTATTAAAGCTGATCATTTTGTCTCTGTATTGTGGCATCATTCTTGGTGAGGGTAGGATACTGCTCAGGGTCAGGGTCATACCGGCCTGGGCTACATAATCTGAGAGCTCCTCTATGTCTCTTTTCATGTAGTCCAGGGAGTGCGTCTCAGGTCGTTCACACCGGCATGGACAATGACCGAGTCATACTTGTACTTGCTGTGGAGACCTGAGTGCTTGTGTTATGTGGCAGATTCTAGCGCCTGACAGGCAGCTTACTGTGATCTTTTCCTTGTTCAGTCTGGTGAGTGGGACGTCAGTGTGTCTGACTATGGAGTCACCTATAACAAGTGTGTCTGGCATTGTGTTTGGCCTTAAGGGCTGTGACTGTTTAGCACACTGACTTTGAGAACTATGTGTTGCATGTCTTATGTCTTGAGGTGGCAGTTGCTTGGGTGTCTGCTTTGGAGGCCTCTGTAGTTTTGGTAGATTTTTGATCAGTGCCTCCGAGTATGTCTTTGTGTGTTTGTGTTTGTTTTGCAGTTGTGATAGTTCTATGTGAAACTGGGTTTGTGGTGTGTGTGGTTTCCTTCTCCTCCTGTCTGGTCTTGCCAGTCCTGAGTTGAGAGAGCTCAGCCTCCAGTTTGGCTATATAGTTGCATCTCTCACATGTATTTGTGTTTTCTGGGAGAAGGAGTGGGTTGTCTGTGTACATGAGGCAATTGTAACATTGCCTCAAGATATAGATTCACCAGCTGAACAGGAGAGGACACTAGCAACTGACCCTTCGACATGCTAGAAAAAGTGAAAAAGTTTGCTGAGTCAGAAGGGACCTATAGGGAAATGGGTACTCAAGGGGATTCTAGGCTAATGTAGTACTTTGTTTAGTATACAAGTACTTTACCTATATAAAAATGCTTTAGGAGCAAGTGCTGAGCTTTTGAGATAGAGAATAGACTGTTTAGATTGCAAGTAGAGAAGTTCTAAGGGAAAAATTGAAGAGCAGACTTTACGGAGCCAGAAATAGTTTAACCTTGTTTAACGGCTGCCGATGGTGCTCTATGGGCAACTCCGCGCTAAATCACACTAAAGCAAAAGAAGCTTCCCTTTATCCAAATAGGCTATGGAATAGCACAGGAACCAAGCCAAAGCCCAGAGATCAGCAAACTCTGAAGACTGGACTATTCTAGTTCAGTAAGGCGGGAAAACAAGATTTTTTTTTTTTTTTTGCAGAAAACAGAGGAAAAACAGACAGTAAATGCTTTTAAACGGCTAGCGCACTTGAGTGTGTTAGCCTGCAGGTAAAATTAAGCAACAAATAACTTTTTTAAAAGTGCAAAACAGTTAATCAACACAAAACAGTTTAAAAAGAATGCAGAGCTGTATAAACAGGCTAAAATGCAGTTAAGCTAAGCAGTAAATAATCAAAAGCCAGAAAAAACTTAAATCAGGAAAAAGTCACTCTTTTGCTCTCTGCTGCTTGTAGAACTCTGCAGGACACCACGAGGAGCTGTGCTGAGTTGAATACAAGCGAAAAAGCGCTCAAGCGGGCTTTATTACAGGGGGCTGAGAAGAGCTAGGAATTGACCCAAAATGGCCAATAGACTACAAGTTTCTGGCTGGAACCACTCCTCTAGGGACAAATAGGCCGCTCAGTGCTCCCCACTCCCACTGGTGAACAAAGACGCTTCCTTTTATCCAAATAAGGATATGGAATAGCACAGGAACCAAGACAAAGCCCAGAGATCAGCAAACTCTGAAGACTGGACTATTCTAGTTCAGTAAGGCGGGAAAACAAGATTTTTTTTTTTCTTTTTTGCAGAAAACAGAGGAAAAACAGGCAGTAAATGCTTTTAAGCGGCTAGCGCACTTGAGTGTTAGCCTACTGGGAACCCACCACTATCAGTTCAGGGTCCTTCCCTTTGGTCTCACCACAGTCCCCAGGGTGTTCACCAAAGTGATGGCAGTTGTAGCTGCCCACCTGAGGCTTCAGGGAATACAGGTCTTTCCGTACATATGACTGGCTCCTGACACCCCCAGGCATCTACTCTGTTCAGCCAGGAGTTGCTTTTTTGACTTGGCCTCTCATCTGGGAATCTCAGTCAAGCTCAAGAAATCCTCCCTTCAACCAACTCGAACCTTGGATTTCATAGGGACCAGGCTAGACACAAACCTGTTGAGGGCCTTCCTAAGTCCGGACAGGCTTCGAACTTTGTCACTCCATGTGCTGGCCCTCCTACAATCCCCGGTTCCTCCAGCGGAATTGGTCCCGAGGGTGCTAGGTTCCATGGCTGCAGCCATCAGTCTGTTACCTCTAGCTCGTCTAAACATGAGGGTCCTACAATGGACCTTGCAGGTTCAGTGGTCCATCCAGCAACATCCGCTAAGTGCATCTGTCTCCCTCAGCAAGGTTTGTAAGGAATTCCTACTCTGGTGGATCCAGTCCTCGGTTCTCTAGGGCGGTAGGTTTATCATTTGAGCCTTGCCTAAAAAAGGCACTATGGGGGTGGCAAGAGCCTTGCCAATATCCGGAAGCCCAAGGGTGACAGGTGCAAGCCGTCCCTTGTGAAGCAGCGTGGCTTGTCAAGCATGTCATCCCAGGCAGACAGACATTGATCCTCTTAGAATGACACCAGTAATTAAGCCAATTATTAAAGCTGATCATTTTGTCTCTGTATTGTGGCATCATTCTTGGTGAGGGTAGGATACTGCTCAGGGTCAGGGTCATACCGGCCTGGGCTACATAATCTGAGAGCTCCTCTATGTCTCTTTTCATGTAGTCCAGGGAGGTACGTCTCGGGTCGTTCACACCGGCATGGACAATGACCGAGTCATACTTGTACTTGCTGTGGAGAGACCTGAGTGCTTGTGTTATGTGGCAGATTCTAGCGCCTGACAGGCAGCTTACTGTGATCTTTTCCTTGTTCAGTCTGGTGAGTGGGACGTCAGTGTGTCTGACTATGGAGTCACCTATAACAAGTGTGTCTGGCATTGTGTTTGGCCTTAAGGGCTGTGACTGTTTAGCACACTGACTTTGAGAACTATGTGTTGCATGTCTTATGTCTTGAGGTGGCAGTTGCTTGGGTGTCTGCTTTGGAGGCCTCTGTAGTTTTGGTAGATTTTTGATCAGTGCCTCCGAGTATGTATTTGTGTGTTTGTGTTTTTTTTTGCAGTTGTGATAGTTCTATGTGAAACTGGGTTTGTGGTGTGTGTGGTTTCCTTCTCCTCCTGTCTGGTCTTGCCAGTCCTGAGTTGAGAGAGCTCAGCCTCCAGTTTGGCTATATAGTTGCATCTCTCACATGTATTTGTGTTTTCTGGGAGAAGGAGTGGGTTGTCTCAGTTCATGAGGCAATTGTAACATTGCCTCAAGATGCCCAGATTCGCCAGCTGAACAGGAGAGGACTCTAGCAACTGACCCTTCGACATGCTAGAAAAGTGAAAAAGTTTGCTGTGTCAGAAGGGACCTATAGGGAAATGGGTACTCAAGGGGATTCTAGGCTAATGTAGTACTTTGTTTAGTATACAAGTACTTTACCTATATAAAAATGCTTTAGGAGCAAGTGCTGAGCTTTTGAGATAGAGAATAGACTGTTTAGATTGCAAGTAGAGAAGTTCTAAGGGAAAAATTGAAGAGCAGACTTTACGGAGCCAGAAATAGTTTAACCTTGTTTAACCGGCGCTGCCCGATGGTGCTCTATGGGCAACTCCGCGCTAAATCACACTAAAGCAAAAGAAGCTTCCCTTTATCCAAATAGGCTATGGAATAGCACAGGAACCAAGCCAAAGCCCAGAGATCAGCAAACTCTGAAGACTGGACTATTCTAGTTCAGTAAGGCGGGAAAACAAGATTTTTTTCTTTTTTTTTTTGCAGAAAACAGAGGAAAAACAGACAGTAAATGCTTTTAAACGGCTAGCGCACTTGAGTGTGTTAGCCTACAGGTAAAATTAAGCAACAAATAACTTTTTTAAAAGTGCAAAACAGTTAATCAACACAAAACAGTTTAAATAGAATGCAGAGCTGTATAAACAGGCTAAAATGCAGTTCGCTAAGCAGTAAATAATCAAAAAGCCAGAAAAAAAAACTTAAATCAGGAAAGTCACTCTTTTGCTCCCTGCTGCTTGTAGAACTCTGCAGGAAACCACGAGGAGCTGTGCTGAGTTGAATACAAGCTAAAAAGCTGCTAAAGCGGGCTTTATTACAGGGGCTGAGAAGAGCTAGGAATTGACCCAAAATGGCCAATAGGCTACAAGTTTCTGGCTGGAACCACTCCTCTAGGGACAAATAGGCCGCTCAGTGCTCCCCACTCCCACTGGTGAACAAAGACGCTTCCTTTTATCCAAATAAGGATATGGAATAGCACAGGAACCAAGACAAAGCCCAGAGATCAGCAAACTCTGAAGACTGGACTATTCTAGTTCAGTAAGGCGGAAAACAAGATTTTTTTTCTTTTTTGCAGAAAACAGAGGAAAAACAGACAGTAAATGCTTTTAAGCGGCTAGCGCACTTGAGTGTGTTAGCCTACTGGGAACCCACCACTATCAGTTCAGGGTCCTTCCCTTTGGTCTCACCACAGTCCCCAGGGTGTTCACCAAAGTGATGGCAGTTGTAGCTGCCCACCTGAGGCTTCAGGGAATACAGGTCTTTCCGTACATATATGACTGGCTCCTGACCCCCCCCCCCCCCAGGCATCTACTCTGTTCAGCCAGGAGTTGCTTTTTTGACTTGGCCTCTCATCTGGGAATCTCAGTCAAGCTCAAGAAATCCTCCCTTCAACCAACCCGAACCTTGGATTTCATAGGGACCAGGCTAGACACAAACCTGTTGAGGGCCTTCTTAAGTCCGGACAGGCTTCGAACTTTGTCACTCCATGTGCTGGCCCTCCTACAATCCCCGGTTCCTCCAGCGGAATTGGTCCCGAGGGTGCTAGGTTCCATGGCTGCAGCCATCAGTCTGTTACCTCTAGCTCGTCTAAACATGAGGGTCCTACAATGGACCTTGCAGGTTCAGTGGTCCATCCAGCAACATCCGCTAAGTGCATCTGTCTCCCTCAGCAAGGTTTGTAAGGAATTCCTACTCTGGTGGATCCAGTCCTCGGTTCTCCGGGAAGGGTGCCCCTTCTCTATGGCCCCACCCCAAGCCACGGTGACCACGGACGCTTCTCGTCTCAGGTGGGGGGGCACTGCATTGGCAGAACCGCCCAAGGCACGTGGACCCACTCGGAGACCTTGTTGCATATCAATGTCCTAGAGGTGAGGGCGGTGCTTTTAGCGTTGCAAGCACTCCAGGCCCTTCTTCCCTTAGGGACAATTGCGATTCCATCAGACAACATGTCAGTAGGCTGGTATATCAACAAACAGGGGAGAACCAGATCCTATCCGCTATGTCGAGAGGCCATGAGAGTTTGGGAATGGGCGATCGCCACCAACCGATTTCTCATAGCAACGCACAGTCAGAGTCAGTCGAACATTTTGGCAAGTTGAGTCGAACCATCCTCTCACCTTACGAGTGGTCTCTGAACCAGAGAGTAGCGCAAATCTTCCTCAAGTGGGATCAACCTTGCTGCGATCTATTCACGTCGCCTTCAAACGCAAAGTGCAGCGAGTACTTCGCTCTACTTCCCCCACCAGGGGAATCCCCCAGAGACGCTCTAGTCCATGTTTGGCCATCCGCTCTACTTTATGCTTATCCACCTCTTCCTCTCATGATAAAATTCTTGCAGAAAGCTCGTCAGTTGGGGAGCAGAGTGATCCTCATAGGCCCATTCTGGCCTCGTCAGACGTGGTTCCCTTGCCTATGGTCTCATCTAGTCAATCCTCCATGGATTTTGGATCCCACTCCGGATCTTATCTCACCCCCTGGGGTTGACAACCCCAAACCTGGGCAGTCTCAAGCTCACAGCTTGGTTGATCCAGTTCCAATCATAGCTAGGACTCCTGGTATCTCCTCTTCCGTTAAAGCTATTTTAGTAGCCGCTCATAAACTTTTTACTAGAAAGGTCTATAAGAGCAAGTGGAAACGTTTTTCGATCTGGGCGGAACATAGAAATTTGGATCCCTTTACAGCCCCGATACCAGCTGTATTAGATTTTTTGTCATACTTATTTGATCAAAGTGCCAGCTCCTCCACCGTCAAAGTCCAGTTAGCAGCAATTTCACACTTTCATATGGGAAGTGATCTCTGTTCTTTAGCTTCTTCCAAGATCTGCAAGACTTTCGTAAAAAGTACCTTCCTGTTAAGGCATGCTGTTAAGGATGCAGTCCCTCCGTGGGTTTTAACTCTTGTTCTCCAGGCTCTTACTGGCCCTCCGTTTGAATCTGCAGCTTCGGTGGATCTAAAATATTTATCTTGGAAAATGACCTTTCTCATTGCTATCACTTTGGCTAGAAGGGTTTCGGAGCTTCAAGCCCTTTGCGCCAAACCTCCATATCTGGTCTTTCATAAAGACAGAGTTTCCCTCAGGACCAGTCCCTCCTTGCCTAAAGTCGCCTCTGAGTCCAGCATTAATCAATCTATCAATTTACAGTTTTTTTCCCCAAATTATCACAACAAAGGTGAATACAAATTACATTCTTTGGACGTGCACAGACAATTAAAGTTCTATTTACACAGGACTGCTGAACATAGGAAATCTGAGCAACTCCTTGTCTCATTTGCTAAACCCTTTTTGGGTAAACCTGTGTCAAAAGCTACATTGTCCAGATGGATTTCACAATGTATACTTCTAAGCATATAAGAGTTCTGGCCGACCAGAACCTGTTGGAGTTCACACCCATTCTACTCTATCGGTTTCCACTTCTGCTGCCTTTTGGTCCAGAGTGTCCTTGGATGACATTTGTTCAGCGGCCACTTGGGCTTCATCCCATACTTTTATTACCCATTACAAGCTGGATATAATTTACAGAGGGAAGGCTCTGCAGTGCTCCGGAATATTCTTCCATGAGGACCTCCCAAGTTTTTTGGTAGCTGGGGACTCTGTCCCACAGGTTGATGAACAAATGAAGTTGACTACTTCAGATAAAGAAGTTACGTACTCACCATAACGTTCCATCTGAGTAGGTAACTTCATTTGTCAGCAACCAACCCCCCCCCTCCATCCTCCTAACCTGTAGTTCATCCATTTTAGGATCTTTGTGCTTCCTGTGCCAGATGACAACAGGTTAGGATGTTTAGTTGATCTTTTGGTTGTAGTATTCTATAATGCTAAGGCAAACTCGATCTGAGGACAGAGAGGGATGGCAGGGGGTTATGGGTAAGGGGGAGGAGCTTGGAGCTCTGATCTTAGCTGAATAAAGCTGCCGGCTCGGATCTGATTCAGATCCGATACCCACAGGTTGCTGACAAATGAAGTTATGTACTCGGATGGAACGTTATGGTGAGTACATAACTTCTTTTTTTCAACATGTTGACAAGCGAATGGGGGAGCCCAGATATAGACCTATTTTTCTCTCCCCAGAACTACCAATTGGACAAATTTTGCACAAGGACTCCCCACAAACAAGCCTGGAAAGTGGATGCTCTTGTCCTTCAGCTGGAAAAACCTTTGCTGTCCAAAGTACTACTAAAAATCAAACAGCACAAACCAAGGATGATTTTGATTGCTCCAGACTGGCCACACCAACACTGGTACCCCCTCCTGCGCAGTGTCACAGTTATCCCATGGCACCTGCCTCAGACTCCATCCCTGATGTCCTTCAAGGATGCATCTGCAGTCATCACATATGGGTTGTCCTGCCTCAGGCAGCCCTTCGGTCGGCCGGATTCCAAAGTCTGGGTCCGGCGTCGGCTGATGTCGCCCTTTCCCCGACGTCACCACGCCTGGGGTATAAAAGCGTCAGGCGACGCCATCTTCCTCAGTCTTTCTTGCCGCGTGGTGCCCGAAGCAGAAGCAGTTCGCAAGTGCCGGTCGGCCAGCTCCTGTAATTTCGCTATCCGAAGACTTCAAAAGCTAAGTACCCCGTTGGGGACTCTTTCTTGCCTCAGCCGATGTCAGAAAAAGTTAATAATTGTTTAACTTGTGGGAAACAAATACCTCATAAGGATTTCCACTCGTATTGTCTTCCTTGCTTAGGCCCAGACCACGATGTCTCAGCCTGCTCTGCCTGCGCTTCCTTCAACCGACGCACTCTTAGAAGTCGGTCGTAGTTCGCTTTGGGGATAGTTTTGCTTACAAAATGCCGTCTGAAACCTCGACATCTCATTTAATTAAGAAGCGGAAGGACAAGGACCGACACACGCGGGCCGCGGTTTCGGCTGAAACCGCGGCTAGGCCTACCGCGAGTGTCCCGGTCTCGGCTGATGCAGAGTCCGTGGAACTTCCGAACCCTGAAATAATACAACAGACAGCCTCTGTCCCAGAGGCTCCTACCGAGTCGGTTACAGAATTGCCTTCCGAAACTAGTGTATTGGAATCTTCCGACACCATTCCTTTAGATAAAGCTACACCAGCACGTGGTGCAGCCAGGCCTCCTGCATCCATGTCTATTAAGGCCTTCACCAGGGCTAAAGCTGCAAAACGCACTAAAGCCATGCCTCCCAGAGTTATTCCTCAGGGACCTTCTTCTAGTTCACAGATTTTAACTTTAGCAGAGGACCTGATCTCCTTAATTAGGGGCTCTCAGCCTCATCTGGACAGGGGCTCCCAACCCCCTCTAGACAAAAGGCCCAGGATGGATCCCCCTGGTCCCCTTTCTTCAGAGGAGGCCTCTGTTGGCTCAGATCACTCAGACTACCAGGAGGAGGCTTACTCGGCCTACGAGGATTCGGATGCAGAGGAATCTATTCCCTCAGCCTCCCCTCCCGAAGAGCTTTCCTTTGGGGAGACCCTTCACACTATGAGAGAGCATTTCAAATGGCAGGGCCAGGAATATTCTGATTCCAGGAAAAGGCTAAGAACTTTTCTTCATTTACCACAGCATAGACCTTTGGCTATTCCTCCTGTTTTAAATGTGATTGATGATGTATATTCTGATTCTAGTATGACCCCTGACACTCTGCCTCCGGCCCCTGTTAAGCCTGATAGGTATTACAGGGTCCCGGACACACACAATTTTCTTTATAAGGCCCACTCTGCTGACCCTGAAACTTTCACAGGGCCCTAAAGGGGTTGCAGCTGTTACTACTAAAAACCCACTCCCCTCTGCAAAGGAGCCCAGGGCATTAGAGAGATGGGGTAAAAAAGTGTATACTTCTGCCACTCTTGCTATGAGGGCATTAAATTGTCAATTTCACATGATACAGTATCAAGAGTATTTGTTAGAAGAAATGCATAAGAAATTGTCTTCTTCTGAACCCCTGGACCATAAAACTCTTCAGGATCTGGTACATAATTCACAGCAGGTTAGCAACCATTTCTTGCAGTGTGGCTATGATTCATTGGAAGCTTCATGTAGGTCAGCAATGACAGGTGTTGTCATACGCAGGCATGCTTGGCTGAAGGAACAATCTCTGCCAGAACATGTTAAAGCTAAGCTTTTGGATGCTCCATTGGAAAAGCAAAAGTTATTTGGTTCCACTGCTCAAGACGTCCTAAAGAAATTTGAGGAAAAGGCAAAATCTGTACAAACAGTTAAGGATTTTCTTCAAGAACAACCGCCTAGATTCAGCAGAAACTGGCCTTCCAAGAATTGGTCCTTTCCGGACACAGAAAGATTTCAAAGGGGCAGAAACAGGCGTGCCAGAGGTAGAGGCCAACCTAGGGGCTCCTACAGAGGCTGTCAATGGCAACCTCCAATACAGACTGCTGCACAAGGACAGACTCAATGACTCTGCTTTGACTCCGCCAACCAGGGCTCAATTAGAAGCACCTTTGGGCGGAAAGCTTTCCTTATTCTCAAGAAATTGGCACAACATTACAAGAGACAAATGGACACTCCAAATAATAGACAACAGATACAGGTTCCATTTCCACACATTGCCAAAAAGAAAAGGCATACCAGGTCTGCCACCAAATCAAAGGACAGAGGCTTTGAAACAAATCTCAAACTTATTACAAATGAAAGCCATAGAAAAAGTTCCTATTTCAGAACAAGGCCAAGGATTTTACTCCAGGCTATTCCTTGTTCCAAGAAAAGAGCATCAATGGAGGCCTATTCTCGACTTGTCCGTACTGAATACTTATCTCATTGTGCCAAAATTCAAAATGCTGACTCTACAGCAACTCCTTCCCATGCTGGGCAAGGGGTCTTGGCTGGTTACTCTAGACCTCAAGGAGGCATACCTGCATGTCCCTATCAGACAAAGTTGCAGAAGATACCTCAGATTTCT
Organism: Protopterus annectens; assembly: GCF_019279795.1. NCBI lineage: Eukaryota > Metazoa > Chordata > Ceratodontiformes > Protopteridae > Protopterus > Protopterus annectens. The sequence goes on along the minus strand of NC_056737.1, from coordinate 1,101,504,947 downwards.
TGCAGGGTCAGAGCATTATCAATTCTCAGCATTGCACTTTGGCTTATCTACTGCGCCCAGAGTGTTCACGAAATGCCTGGCATCAGTAATAGCACACTGCAGACTCCAGGGGATTCAAATCTACCCTTATCTGGACGACTGCCTTATACAAGCGGACAACCAACAAACTCTGATAAAGGACTTAAATTATGCCATCAATCTTCTACAGGCCTTGGGATATACAGTCAACATGCACAAATCAAGACTTGTTCCATCCCAAAGAATAACCTTTCTGGGAGCGGATCTAGATACAACCACCCAAATGGCTTCTCACAGAAGAAAAACAAGTCAACTACCGGATTACTTCAGGAACCTGACAAGACAAACTCAGCTGACTGCAAGGAAATTCCTGCAGGCCCTGGGTTACATGGCATCCTGTATTCTTCTGATTCCACAAGCAAGGCTACATATGAGAAAGCTACAGTGGTACCTAAGGAGTTTATGGACTCAGCACAGTCACAGTTTGGAAACCTTGATCCCACTCATTCCATGCCTTCACAAGGAATTTCTGTGGTGGGCTCAGGCCAGCCAGTCCAACAGAGGGCTGCCCTTCACAAAGCCAAAAACCTCCCAAACTATTACAGCAGACGCTTCAGACCTAGGTTGGGGAGCTCACATGGAGGGCAGAGGTATCCAAGGACAGTGGTCACGAAAGGAGCTACGCATGAACATAAATCAAAAAGAAATGCTAGCAGTGATACATGCAATCGAGGCCTTCAACCTCTTTCTACAACAAGGCCATCTACTAATAAGGACAGACAACACCACAGTTATGTGGTACATAAACAACCAAGGAGGTACCCATTCTTACTCTCTGTGCAGACTGGCAATGAATCTATGGGATCTTTCCTTGAAACTCAGTATACAGCTACAAGCTCAGTTTGTGCCAGGGAAGGACAATACACTGGCGGACAGCTTAAGCAGAAATATCATGGCTGCACACGAATGGATGCTGCACCCAGGCATTTTCCAACAGATAACACAATCTTGGGGGAGCCCGGACATAGATCTGTTTGCATCCCCCCACAATCATCAACTAAAGAAATTCTGCTCAAGGACATACCACCCACAAGTGTGGAAAGTGGACGCCATCTCCTTCAGCTGGAGAAATCTGACAGTGTATGCATTTCCGCCTATTCCATTAATGACCAAGGTGTTACTGAAGATCAGGGCAGAGCAGCCAAAAGTGATCCTTATAGCTCCGGACTGGCCAAGACAACACTGGTACCCACTGCTAAGGAGCATGTCACGTACGAAGTCATGGCCCCTACCTCTATGGCCACTTCTACTGACACAGCACAGATACAAAACTCTTCACTCCAACCTGAAAACATTGCAACTAACAGCGTGGAGAATACCTTGACTCCTCCTCAGGATAAGCTATCCCAGAGAGTAAAGAATATTCTGGAAGCTCGCCGCCCTTCCACAAGGAAGACATACTCAGCAAAATGGAAAAGATTTCTCATCTGGAACACCACAAAGGGCCTAGATGCAACAATGATGAACATGGCACATATCCTGGAATACTTGGCAGAAATGTTCAACAATGGACTGTCTTACTCTTCTATTAAGATTCATGCTTCAGCAATTTCAGCAGGGTACAATACTGATCCTCCTGTCTTTTCTCATTCTCTCCTAAGACAGTTTCTAAGAGGGATCAAAAATATCAAACCTCCTAGGAAACCACCTCTACCTGCTTGGGACCTTAACTACGTGTTGGAAAAACTAACACTGCCTCCATTTGAACCAGCAGCATCTGCAGATCTACAGTACCTCTCATGGAAGACTGCTTTCCTTCTGGCAATAACCTCATCAAGAAGAGTTTCGGAATTGCAGGCCCTGATGTCAGTTCAGCCATTTATTATTTTCCATCAGGATAGAGTTTCATTAAGAACTAATCCTACTTTTATGCCAAAGGTGGTATCCAGGGTTTCATTGAATCAAGCCATTCACTTACCTACCTTCTTCCCAAATCCACAAAACAAAGGGGAGAAACTGCTGCACACCCTGGACATTCATAGACAGTTGCGCTTCTACTTGGACAGAACCAAAGGCTTCAGAAAAACTGACTAGCTGCTGGTAGCATATGCTGCTGGTACTCAAGGAAAAGCAATTTCCAAACAGACAATTTCAAAATGGATAGGAAATTGCATCCGTTTTTGTTACTCTTTTCATGGAAAGCCTGTACCAGCTAACATTAGACCTCATTCTACGAGAGCCACAGCCACTTCCACAGCCTGCTTAAGAGGGGTGGCTACAAAAGACATTTTAGAGGCTGCCACATGGAGCTCCGTACATACATTTGCCAAGCATTACAATTTACCTCTATATTCCAGATCCAGAGCAGGCTTTGCTACGGCTGTCCTGCAGGGTATCTTAGCTACATCATCTTTTTCCTAGTACCTCCACCCCCAGATTGGCTATGGTATTCTACCCATATGTGATGACTGCAGATGCATCCTTGAAGGACATAGTACAGTTTTGTACCTACCATAAATGTAGATGTCCGATAGGTATGCATCTGCAGTCAGGTTTACCCTCCCTCCTTCCCCTCTGTGGTACTCCTAGGGTGCTTACCTCTCTATTAGCTAGCTGGGGGATCTATTATGGTGTATTTGTTTTATATATATATATATATATATATATATATATATATATATATACATACATACATATACACACATACATATATATATATATATATATATATATATATATATATATATATATATATTTTTTTTTTTTTTTGCAAATGTTTGGATTTTTTATTGCTTTTTTCCAAATTTAGCCTTCCTAGAGGGCACCTGGCATCTGGGGCAAGAAAAACTGAGGAAGATGGTGTCGGCTGACGTTTTTATACCCCAGGCGTGGTGACGTCGGGAAAAGGGCGACATCAGCCGACGCCGGACCCAGACTTTGGAATCCGGCCGACCGAAGGGCTGCCTGAGGCAGGACAACCCGTATGTGATGACTGCAGATGCATACCTATTGGACATCTACATTTATGGTAGGTACAAAACTGTACTTTGTCCCAGCAGGAGAACCAGATTCTGCACCCTCAGCTTCTAACACTGAACCTTGCAGCCTGGCTAATTACCTAATCTCTCCTGTACCATCCCTCAGTAAACCTGTGATGGATATCATTTTAGAGGAAAGGAGGGCCTAGTACTAGAAAATCTTATGCTGAAAAATGGAAAATATTCTGTGCCTGGAACCAGTCTCAAGGGATGAGCACAGCAGCGCCCAATTTACCTCAGATTTTACAATTCTTAACCGAGATGCTTCACAAGGGCCTGTCTTTTTCCTCCATTAAAATCCATGCCTCAGCCATTTCAGCTCATTATAACACAGAACCTCCCCTCTTCTCTCATCCACTGCTTTTCCTCAGAGGGGCCAAAAATTTGAGACCACCCAGGAGAGCTCCAACTCCAGCCTGGGACCTTAACTTTGTTTTGGAGAAACTCACTGTACCTCCTATTCAGCCAGATGCTACTGCGGACTTAAAATTTCTTTCTTGGAAAACAGCTTTCCTTTTAACAATCACTTCAGCTAGAAGGGTATCTGAATTACAGGCCCTTGTGGCAGTGGAGCCTTTCATCATCTTTCATGCGGACAGGGTGTCCCTCAGAACCAATCCATCCTTCATGCCCAAGGTGGTATCCAGTGTGATTCTTAATCAGTCCATTCATTTGCCAACCTTCTTTCCCAATCCACAGAACAAAGGGCAGTGGATACTGCATTCCTTAGATGTGCATAGGCAACCTAGATTTAACTTGGACAGGACTAAACCTCAAAGGTAATCTGAACAACTGCTGGTTGCATTTGCTGAAGGGGCAGAGGGGAAGGCTATTTCAAAGCAAACCATTTCTAAATGGATAGGCCATTGCATTCATTTCTGCTATAAGCACCGTGGAAAACCTATCCCCCAGGGGATCAAACCTCACTCCACCAGGGCTGCATCTACCTCTACAGCCTTTCTCAGAGGCCGTCCCTACCAGGGACATCCTAGAAGCTGCTACCTGGAGTTCTGTACATACTTTCACCAAGCATTATCATTTGCCAATTTTCTCTAAATCCAGAGCTGGCTTTACCAGTACAGTCTTTCAGGGCCTTATAGCTGGACCTAATGCTATTTAAATTATTCCTCTCAACTATAGCTTTGGGCATCTACCCAAATGTAATGACTGCAACAGTGAAACACGAAGATCATAGTACAGTTGTGCACACTTACCATTAATGTAGATGTTCGAGTTTATTCACTGTTGCAGTCCTGGTTACCCTCCCTCCAGCCTCCTAATTTCTTTTGGTTATCCCTCTACTTTCCTTTACTATGCTTAAAAGCTTTTTGGTGCATTTTCTTTTTTGTTTGAGGTATATCATTGTACTCTTAAATTTAATTGCTTCCCATTAGGGGAGCACTTGATATCTGGGGCAAGAAAAACTGATGTAATGGCGTCGGCTGCACGTTTTAAACCCCTGATTACCTGACGTCATGGAAGAAAGGACAGCAGCCGACACAGGACCCAAGACTTTGTTAATCAGGCCGACTGAGGGCTACCTGCCAGCAGATGACCCAAATGTAATGACTGCAACAGTGAATACACTCTAACATCTAAATTTATGGTGAGTGTACACAACTGTACTTTCTCACATCATTCATTTCTGCACCTTTTGAGCCCTCTTCTTCATCTGATGTAAAATTATTATATTGGAAAACACTATTCTTATTAGCTATAACCTCTGCTAGGAGAGTTTCAGAACTGCAAGCTCTTACTGTTCGACCTCCTTGCATTGTTTTCCACAAGGATAGTCTCTCACTCAGGACAAACCCTTCCTTTCTTCCCAAGGTATGCTCAGAGCATAATCTTAACACTATTGAGCTACCAGTGTTTTTCCAAATTATTCTAATAAATCTGAAAACAGACCACACTAATTAGACATTCACAGAATTCTCAGGTTTTACCTACACAGGACTAAAGAATTCAGAAAATCAGTCAATTATTTGTTTCCTTTTCGGAAAAAAATAAAGGCTTGCCTGTTTCTAAGGTTACCCTTTCAAAATTGCTTTCAGATTGCATTTCCTTTGCTTATCAGATTGCTGGCATTACCCAACAAAGTAAAAAGCCACTCTACAAGGGCAGTATCTACTTCATATGCCTTTAGATCTAGGCTCCCAGTTGATACTATTTGTGCAGCAACTACTTGGGCAAGAAGACCACATACATTTGTCACTCGTTACAAATTGGATTTGGCCTCCTGGGGCAGATCATCCTTTGGGTACACTGTGCTGAAGAGTCTCTTCACTTGAGCCACCCCGGATAAATGTGCTAGGGACGCTGTCCCATCCAGCAAGAATTATGGCGAGATAAGACTACATAGCATAAAGAAGTTATGTACTTACCATAACGTTCCATGTTTGTAGCCCATCTTGCCTACATTCTTGCATCCCTCCCTCCTGCCCCCTTCCTGTTTCTAGAGGATTTGGTGGACTTTACTTATGCTGTCTGACCTGGTTGTAGTTGTTGTCCACCTGGCATGGATGATGTTACACAATGTTTTGTCTGTATGTAGACAGTTTTTGATAGTTTCATAACTGTTAGGTACTTATTGCTTTCTTGCAAACAAGATCTGGGTAATTGCCGTGAGGCACCATGGGATAGGGATTAGCCTGATACTAGGCTATCTGCCCTAGGGCATTTATAAGCCTAGCCAGAGTGTGTTTGGCCTTCGCCACCATTTTAGATTAGTTGACTGTGCCTCTGTATAGTAGGTCACAGAAGATAGCCCTTTTGAGGTTAGTTTACTGTGCCTTTGTCTAGTAGGGGCACAGAAGAGATCCAGGGGTAAACCTACGATCACCCATCCACTCGTCAAGATTTCTCTTGAAGAGGGTCATTGAAAGACTCTGCCTAACATGGATTGGGATTTTGTTCCAGAGTGAGGGGAGCCTCTGGGATATGAATCTGTCCCTCCAGCATGTCCAGTTTATTTCTGTGCCTAGGTTTAAGTCCATGGAGCGGGTAGCTCTAAGGGATTTGGATTTCCTGAGGTGGAGCATGTCCATTAATTCTGGGTTGGACATGGCTTTATACGTCAGGCACAGATCGCATCTATGAGTAGGCTGTAAGCAACTGAGTAGAGCTGGAGTTTCTTTAGCCTAACTGCGTAGGGCATCTGTTTGAGTCCCTTGAACCTCTTGGTGAGGTACTTTTGGGGTCTTCCCAGTTGCTGCAGGTGTCGGGTAAGGTACATCCCAAATGGGGCATTGTATTCAATTATGGGCCTGATGAGTAGAGGGGCACAATGACCTCTCTTGATCTAGATGTGAACCCTTTCATGATAAGGTGGGCTATATAGAAGGTCTTTCTAACCACTTTGGCAATGTGGTTGTCAAAGGAGAGATTGCTATCTACTTGGGTCCCCAAATCCCTCATTACTACTTCTGTACTTAATGGATTAACACCTATGTGGTAATTTGTGGGCACTTTGTTTTTCCCAAAGGCGATGACTATGCACTTTTTGACATTTAGCTTTAGGCCATGGCTCTGGCACCAGTTATCTGTCTCTGTGAGACCCTTTTGGAGTTTGCTTGTGTCAGTCGGTGAGTCGATTATGGCACGCAGTTTGCAGTCATCTGTGAACTTGGTCAGCCATAGTCCTCCCGTGTTAGCCTGTACCTCAGAGAAATATATACCGAACGAGAGGTCCCAGGACTGAGCCTTGTGGGATGCCACTTCTAACTGGTTTAGAGTCTGACATGGCACCTCGAGCCAGTAAAAGCTCTCGAGCTCTAGTATCGCCCGAGTCCCATCCAGCAAGAATGTAGGCGAGATGGACTACAAACATGGAACGTTATGGTAAATACAGAACTTTTTTAGAGAGCTGTTTTTTCCACAGGAAAACATTAGATCTTTATCCAGATCCATTTCTAAGGTTTTCCACTCGGACTTAAGTCACTGAGGGGATACCTCAGGATTTTGGGGCTCATGGCATCTGTGAATCTTATGATATCCCTGGTAAGTCTCCACATGAGAAAGATGGATACAGTTTTTGTGTCTTTCGGCTTTTCCCGGTTAGGGGTCGCCACAGCGGAACTCCGGTCCGCTAATGATTGGCAGTTGATTTCTACTTACCGGCTTGCCAGGCCTGACGCACAACCTTCAACGAAGGTACGCCCATTTATGCATGTCTCCACGCAGAAGATGCTCTAACTGAGAATCGAACTGGACAGCGTGGTATCTCAAATCTCTTTTTCGTCCCACCATGAACACACTTCTTTTCAAGTGTGGAGGGGGACACCAAGGACAGATACAAGTACTTGTACATCAAGGAGGTGCTTACCCTGGTCAAGGCACTCAACTCTCTGAACTATGTTTGGTCCACAGGATATCTTAAAGTGGTTACAGACAGTACCGAGGTCATGTGGTACATCAACAAGCGAAGGGGAACCAGGTCATACCCCCCTTTTGCAGAGTAGCCAAGTTAGCTTGGGATCTAGCTTCACAGCACAATCTCACTCTACAGGCATCCTGCATTCAGGCGGAGCAAAATTGTGTGGAAGTTGAGCTGAGCAAGACCAGGACAGACCCTCACAAATGGAAACTTAAATCAAAGGGTCTTCCAGGATTTGCCCCATCTGTGGAGAGTTCAAGTAGACTTCTCTGCCTTCTCTCTGAACAGTCATTTGGCAAGATTCTGTTCCAGGACTTCATGCAACGCGGTCTGAAAGACAGATATTTTTTTTTCCTTGGACAGGAGTGTTCCTATATGCTGTTCCACCCTTTTCAGTAATATGCAGGGTACTCCTGAAGGTTCAGAAGGAATCTGCCAAGATCATTGTGGTGACTCCGTTCTGGACGAGGCAACCGTGGTTCTTTCTTTTGGAAATGGGCAGGAGTAGCTTCCTCACAGACTAGATATACTCAGACAAGAACAGGGGTGTCTGCTACACCCTGACATCAAGTATCATCAGCTGACTGCCTGGTCTTGATTCCCTTCAGGCATATTAAGTGCTGTCTTATATTTTTGCACTGTAAAATATGTGCACACATCAGTAGCAGAAGTTGATATGTGACTGTCTTGAATGAAAAAATCCATCTTCAGTAGCAGCTGGACTGCTGCAAGTAAGTGATAGCCTGGGAAAACTTTGCATGCTGAGCTGACTGTTTATGCCCATTGTGGTCTGCATCAGGACTTTCCCTGTTCACATCTCTTGCTCTATGTAATTGCATCTGCATCAAGATAGCATTCCCAGGCTACGTTGATATTTCTGCATTTGTTCCACCTACCAAAAAATAAATAAATTTATGTTGTAGCTTTTCCTTCTTGTTTGTTTTGGATTCCAAGCATGGTTTGAGCAGTTTCGAGTTTTAGTGTTAATGTTTTCCTAATATATATATTTTTATTTATTTTATTTATTTAATTTATTTATTTACATTTGTTTACCGGGAAATTCTGACTGAACGCAGGTCCTTTTTCAGCAGATGCCCAGGGAGAAAAGCTCTACATCGTGTACATGATAAATAGAGATACAAAGTTGCAGCAATAGTAAACAACATTACAGGTTGTTGGCTTTAATACAATAAGATATTGATTATCAACAGTATATACAGTAAATGTTGCAAGTTAAGATAGAGTTTCTTGTTTATAATAGTAACAAAGTTGTCAGACAAGATTTTAAAGTATGTAAAGACAACTAGCTAATTCTGACTGTGGTTAGTAGTGGCGGTAGTATAGTTGGGTTAATTGTCTAGGTGGAGGGGTAAGGGTGGGGGTGTTAGTCTGGATTAGAATAAGGACAAAGTCAGTGCAAATTTAAGTGGAATTTGAGTACAGTCTTAATAGTAAGGTTGTTGGTTTTTTCTCATTCGTGTACCGGTGCATCCGACTATCAGCTGTTTAGTGTTATTCCAATTGCTAACCCCCATGGCTGGACTGTCACAAGCTTCATTGGGTTGGGAAGGGGAGACTTGAGTGGCATGAACCTGGCAATGTCTCATGTTGGGTTTGGGTACTGTAAATGTACTGGTAGGAGTTGCCTGAAGCCATACACATCACAGCACACTATGCTAGTTGGCTCTGGCCCTCCCTGGTACCGTCAACTTCATTGACTGTCTGGACTGCAATTACAGTACTGCCCAAGTCTTTGGGGGAATGCTAGATCCCATGCAGAAAATCCAGAAAAGTCCTTATGCCATTTCTGTCTGTGTGAATCTGTCCCACTGTCCTGTAGACACTGGTTTGCCTTAGAATTCCATTATGTTGGTGTACTGGTTTTACTTGTAGTGCTGCTGCTGTTTAAAAAAAAAATTGTAGTCTGTTACTTTTATTCTTTGTATTTTTCACTAAGCAGATTTCACTCAACTGCTTATACCTCTGGTCTCACCTTTGATAACCACATCACCACAACAGTCGGGAAATTCTTCTGTGTGGCACACCTCATCACTAAGGGCTTTTCATCCAGAAAAAAGGAGGTCATTGTCCCACTGTATTCCTCCCTCATTAGACCCATTATAGAATACAACGCCCCGTTTGGTATGTACCTCACAAGACATCTGCAACAACTGGAAAGGCCGCAGAAATACCTCAGTAAAAGAATCACAGGCCTAAAGCAGATGTCTTGCGCTGACCTCCTTAAACAACACCACAACTATACTCTGTCATGTATCGTCTACTGAGAGGCGATCTCTGCTTAACATAGAAGGCCATGTCAAGCCCAGAGCTGTTGGACATGCCACACTTAAATAAATCCCAGTTCCTCAGATCTAAACCTTGTCATCACAATAAACAAAACATGCTGGAGGGATAGATTCCTGACCCAGAGACTCTCCAGACTCTGGAATAGACTGCCATACATGTCGAGCAGAGCACCTCTTTGGCCCTCTTCAAAAGGAACCTTGACGATTGAATGGGAGAAAGGAAATTCACCCCGGGAATAGTCAGTCACCCTGCTAGACAGGGGTCCAGGGAAGTAAATAGTGTGGGATGAAATAGCCAAGGGAATTGTTAGGCTAGGCTTGTATAGGCCCTAGGGCCGATAGCCTAGTACCAACCTATGAACTTGTTGTGATGCTTTCTTGCAGTAATGGGAAAAGCCTTCACAAAAATGTAAATACTGTGACAGACGTCTTCCTCGGGAAACATTTAGCGTGTCCATTTAGACTAAGAAGTCATTGCTTTTCATAGTGAGATTTGTAAATATTTCACACTAAGCACACACACACACACACACACACACACACACACACACACACACACACACACGTACGTTGAACTCTGTTAATCTATCAAGTGTTGTCTCTAAGTGGCCTTGTGTAAGGTTTCATTCTGCTTCATCCTTTGTAATGGATAGTGAGAGGATGGTGTGTGCCTTTGCAAAAGCTTTACTAAGTATATATTCTCAACCCCCTCAAGTTTTAGGTTATCTGGAGGCTGTTCCCTTTTCTCCTAGGTCCTCTTCTCTAGGTCCCCTTGCTGCAACTGTAGTTTAACCCATGTGATACCTGTACCAATATATGGGTAGTTTTCAATGTGTAACACTCGGTAAATGGGTCAATAAAGGCGGTCTTCCATTGATTTTCACCACAACCAGAAACTTCAGAAATCAGCTATATCCTTTATTTTGCACAACAAAACCGATATCTGTATCTGTTTTGTTGTGCAAAATAAAGGATATAGCTGATTTCTGAAGTTTCTGGTTGTGGTGAAAAATCAATGGAAGACCGCCTTTATTGACCTATTTACCGAGTATTTCATTATTTGTTGTCTACTGGTGTATAGTTTTCAGTGTGTGCTGCTGTCTGAGCGGTTGCTCTCAGAATTGGCTTCCTTGGTGACTTGACAGTTCCTCCAGTTAGCACTGACATTGATGGCAGTGATGCTGGTACTGGTGAGTTTGCCGGCCCCCAGTATTAAGGGGTTGAGTTTCTGATGTTGAACTAGGCACCAGTTATATCCAGTGCCAGCACTGGCAATTTGACCTTCCACCATTTGGTGCTAATGACCTCGGCACTGAGAAATTCGCTCTGTCATTGATTTAACCCTTGATGCATATGCCATCTTCAGCTTCTTGAATGCTTTTGAATATCGCCTATAATGTTCTTGAGACAACTTTGTGTAATATTTTTGGGATTTTCCTTCTGTAATACAGCAGGACTGAGGCTGAAGGCCAGCTGTAGAGGCTGTGTAGCGTCTGATCATTTTAGTAGAGGAGTTGCTACATTTACAGGTCTTTTAAATAAGAATGCAGCTGTTTGTGATATTTGTACAACAGCTACTTGGTTTCCTTCCAAAACTTTACAAGGGTTTATGGATGTGGTGTCCAGGTCCATGTCTTCCTTTGGTGCTACTGTTGTAAGTTCACCTCTAAAGACATGCATCTGATGTTGTTAATCCTCGTTCATTCCTTGCGCATGGGTATCTGTTCCGAGCTGGCTATTTTCCAAGCTCGCGTCAGCTTCAAACTCTCGAGCTAAACTCTTACCCACAATTCCCCTCTCCATTACCTCAGATTTTGTTTGCCTCGTTGCCACTTAGCTATTTCTGTTGAGCTAAGTACAGTCAATTGTTTAATTGCTTTACAAATTACTTTTCTGTCAGAAAAGTTGATATTTTATTGTCTCTTGCCCTGTCGCATCTAGCATTCATAATTTCCTCAGGTATTTTCTGTCCTTTATTTACCTTTTTTACCGTGAGGTAATTTCTCTTTACCATCGTTGGTAATAGGTTCATAGGTTCATAGATTAGTACTAGGCTAATTGCCCTTGTTGAGCCATTTTAAGCCTAGCCAATTATCCCTTGTGAGACTCGAACCCTGCACCTTGTGTTTGTAAGGCAAACACCTTAACCATTAGGCCACCCTAATCCTTTTCCCTTTCACTTTCATACCTTCGGGTACTCTGTTGTACCATTGTTGGTACTTTTCTATTAATTAATATGGCAGATAAAAAAGGTAGTCCGGGGTTTAAGCGGTGTTCTGATTGTGGATACAAACTGCCTACTTCTGATGCGCACTCTTTGTGTGTTTATTGTTTGGGAGCTTCCAGTTTATCTGTTGAACCACCTTGTACTATTTGTGAGAACTTTTCTAATAGAACTTTGTTAGAAAGGAAAAACAAGCTGATACTGAAGGGGCTTCTAAAATCTCCCTTTTCAGAGGCTATTTCTGGGCCAGAGGTCTCAATCCCTCCTAAAGCCCATAGAAAATGGATGTTTCTGTTGAGGCTAAATCCTTGCCTTTGTCCCCGGCTGGGGACTCTCACCAACCAAAACCTAAAAAGGCTAAAATTTCAGCTTCGGAGCTCTGTCAGCCCCAGTATTTTCGGTGCCTAGACCTTTGGCACCGAGGCCTTCGGCTCCATCCTCTCCTGCAGCCTTCTACATATTGGCACCAAGGGGCTCCACAGTTTAGACCATTACCACTGTATCGGCACCGACCGTTCAGTTGGCGCAGACCTTGACCTAGTCTGCTCTGAAATCTTCCTCTGAACCGAGGCCTTTATTGTTGACTCCAGTTTTGTCGGTTCCAGCTTCAGCACTAGCAGCCACTTAGGCACTGATCCCTGTGTCGGTGCAGACCATGACCTTAGCACCAATGACTTCTTCGGTGCAGACTACAGTAGTTCAGTCTTTCTCTGCACCATTGTCCTTGGTGTGGTCAGATGAGATGAGCACCGAGTCTGCCTCTTTTGTGGACAGGCCTGTTTCTCCCTCAGTCTCTTTGAGGTCCACTAGAAGCCTTTCTGAACATGATGTGTTGAGTCTTGTGGACCAGGCATTCTTGGTCAGAGGTATTCCACCCCTCAGGAACTATCCTTCATTGGGAGGTGATCACCCATCCCCAAAGACAACTTCTTATTCTCCTCCTTCATTGCCTTTGAAGTCCATGGATATAGTACAGTCTTCCCCTTCTGCGGTTCCCTTTATGGATCTCACTAAGGAACCGCAGTTGCCTTCGTGGCAGGAAAGTTTTGCTATGAACCAGGATGTCAGCTGTGACACGCATAGCTTGCTGCTCCACAGCCATCCAGGAACTCGTCGGCAGGCTGAGCCACTTAGGGGAGGAGTGCCCTTGTCCTAGACATACACTCCTCTCCGGGTGGACCAGCCTTCCAACTGATGGAGAAGGCTTTCCCTGCTGCTGGCATTATCGAACTATCTATACCTCCGCCCTCCTCTGGTGCACTGGTTTCAAAAGTCGCACCTAGCGAACACTGGGTGCAAGGGCCTCAGGACATATTCCCTCAGGAATCCCCCTTTCCATTGTGTTCCCCAGCTTCTCCCACTGAGGAGGTCCACTGGAAAAGTTTGAGTAAGAGGAAGCACATGGACTCCACAGAGGAATCCCTCACCGAAGACACAGACTTCAATGAGGAGGAAGGATCCCCTCGGTCACCCTCTGAGGTATCTTTTGGCGATATCCCCGAAATCCTGAAACAGAGAGGTGACTGGCAGTCCTCTAATCCGACCCCTGAGGAATCTGTGTTAATGCAGGCCTTTTGCGCCCGGCCCCCTACCTCCTGGGTTACTCCACCTGCCAATGAACTTGTCAGGTTCATCGTGCAGTGTGCTTAGAAGGACCCTGGTACTGTCGAAGCTATTCCCCGGAGGCCAGATCTTGTCCCCTCCTGCTTTGGATCCCAATTGGTCGAAAGGTCTTCCCATTGATGCTTTGGTGGTGGCAGCCGCAACAAAAATGGTTCTGGCAGAAGAAGAAAGCCAGACTGTCCACCCACCTAACAGAGAGTCCCGGGCCCTGGACAGAATGGGGAAGTGCACCTTTGCTTCAGCAACCTTTGTTATCAGGTCCCTGAATTATATGGCACATTTTACCAGACTTCAAAGGGATCTGGTTTCTGAGCTCTCTGAAACCTTGGCTGGCGCAGTGTCTGATGAGGTCCGTGACAAAGTGGCCTCTCAACTGGCCACCATTGAGTCCATATCTAACTCCTGTATGCAGTTGATATCTCATGCATCAGAAGGAGCAGCTAAAGCGGCGCGTTCAGCTGCGGTCTTGAGACGACACGCCTGGATGTGCTTGTGCAACTTCGCGAAACCTTTTAAGTCTTCCTTTCTTAATGCCCCCATTGAGCCCTCCTCGTTTGGGGCCAAAGTTAAAAGCACACTGGCCAGATGTGAACAGGACGGTAAGACCCCTTTCTGCCATAGTCTTCCCCTCAACGTGCTTTCTCCTGAAACCAAAAGAGTGGGAAGATATGGTTCAAGAAATCTTAGGGTCCTTTCCGTGATGCGCAGAGTTCTCCCCCAGAGGCAGAGGGGGAAACTCGCAGGGAAGATGCTCCTTTTGGGGCAGAGGAGGACCGTGTAACCAGGGTTCCAGGGATTCTTTCCCTGGTCAATCCTACCAGCACTACTGAAGAGTGGCCCAACTCCTTTCCTCTGGAGGTGGTTGGGTGAAGTTTCTCCTTGTACCCGTCTGCCTGGCTAACCATCACCCCCGATTCTTGGGTACAAAGGATCATAACCAGAGGTTATCATATCCCTTTTGATCTTTGTCCCGTCCCTTCAAAAAATCTTCCCGACATTCCACCCAGTCAAAGGGAAGAAGCAGCACTACAGATAGTAAAACTGCTAAGAAAAAGAGTCATCCAAATAGTCCCTCCAGACAAGATAGGATCCGGATTCTACTCGAGACTATTTTTGGTGCCATGGAAAACCGGGGACTGGAGACCAATTTTGAATCTCCGTGTATTGAACAAGTTTGTGAGAGTACAAAACTTCTGGATGGTCACAATACAGTCCATCCTCCCGCTTTTGGAAAAAGACGATTGGATGTGCTCTATAGATCTTCAAGATGCGTACTACCACATAAAGGTGGACAGACCATCAAGAAGATTTCTGCACTTCTGTGCGGGAGCCCAGTCACCATCAGTTCAGAGTACTGCCCTTCGAACTCTCTACAGCCCCCAGATTGTTCACAAAGTGCATGGCAGTTGTCACAGCTCACTTGCGACTTCAAGCATTCCAGGTGATGTTCTTAGTGTTTCACTGTTGCAGTCATTACAGTTGGGTAATCTGCTGTCAAGTTGCCCTCAGTCGGCCTGAATTCCAAAGTCTTGGGCCCTGCGTCTGTTGCCGTCTCCTCTTGCATGACGTCAGGTCGTCAAGGGTATAAAACATGCAGCCGACGCCATTTTCTTTAGTCTTTCTTGCAGTGCGGTGCCCGAAGCAGAAACATTTCGCAAGTGCCAGTCGGCCGAACCAAAGTCTTCACTAAAGCTAAGTACCCCGTTGGGGAAACTTTTTTTTCTTTTTACCGATGTCAGAAAAAGTTAATAATTGTATTACTTGTGGGAAGCAAATACCTCATAAGGATTTCCATTTATACTGTATTCCTTGCCTAGGCCCTGATCACAACGTGCCTGGCTGTCGGTTTTGTGATAGATTTAACCAACGCACTATTAAGCGTCGGCATATTTTCGCATCAAAGTATTTTAGAAATAGATTCAACTACCCAGAAATGCCCTCTGATAGCAATCCGAATACCGGAGTGCATAAAAAATGCAAAGAAAAGGACAGAGAAAGGCAGTCGAGATCCAAAACGGACGACAAAGCTTCTCCTTAGCCATTCGCTGGTACTCAGTGAGGCGCTTTCGCAGGCCTCTACCGGCACCCATGTGTTGTCCGGCATGCCTCAAGGTATTGGACCGACGGATGTATCTCCCTCTTGATGGGTCCGGAGCCGCTGAGCAGGCACCGGCTTCTGAGGGTGTATTCAGACCTCAGCATTTATATATCAAACCGACAGCTGCAAAACCAAAGACAAAAGCAACTTCTAAAACTAAAAAAACGATGCATGAGCCACGTGCACAGGGCTTTATGCCTAAAAAACAGATGATCAAAATGGCTGAAGACCTTATTACCTTGATCAGGGGTACCCATCCCCCTCCAGATAAGAGGCCTAGGCAAGACACTGATTATGAATCTTCAGATCAGGTTTCTATTTCTTCAGATTCCTCTTCTGATCAGGAATTATCTATATCTCCCTAGGAAGATTCTGATGCTGAGGAGTCTATTCCATCTACATCTCCTCCTGAAGATTATTAATTTGGAGAATCCTTGCATACTTTGAGGGAGCATTTTCACTGGGAGAGTCAAGACTTCCCTGAGCCTCTTTTTTGATTCTGAGATTTCCTCCTTCTCCCTCAGCACAGGCCTTTAGCCATATCCCCTGTTTTAGACATTGTGGATGATGTGTTTTCGGAGTCAAGCTTGACCCCTGACTCCTTACCTCTGTTTCCCAGTAAGCCTGACAGATATTACAGGATCCCTGACTCTCATAAATTTTTATTTAGAAACCCTGCTGCTGATCCTGAAACTATTTCACAGGGCCCAAAGGGAGTTAAGGCCTCAACAGCAAAAAAATCCTACCCCCTCTGACAGAGATTCAAGGGCAGTGGACAGATGGGAAAAAAAGGTTTATACATCTGCAACCTTGGCAATCAGGGCCTTAAACTGTCAATTTCATATGCTTAAGATCAGCAACATGTTATGTGATTGCTGAAACAGAAAATTATGTTGATTTCAGAAAGTGCAGAAAATAAATAATTGCAGGAGTTATTGCATGCAGCTGAACAGTTTGGAAAGCATACTTTGCAATGTGGTTTTGATTCTTTAGAGGCCTCCTGCAGGGCCGCAGTTACTGGATCTGTGATTAGGAGGCATGCCTGGTTAAAGGAACAAAATGTGTCTGATCATGTTAAAGCTAAATTGCTAGATGCACCTTTACAGCATGATTCTCTGTTTGGTATTAAGGCAGAAGAGGTTTTAAAGAAAATGGAAGACAAAGCTAAGTCTATGCAAACTGTTAAAGACTTCTTACAAGTGCAGCCACCAAGATTTAGTAGACACTGGCCTGCAAAAAATTGGTCCTTTCATGTGTCAGACAGAGCTCAAAGGCGGCTAATCCAGACGCCCTAAGGGTTCCAGATACCAGGCGCAAGGCTCATATAGGTCAAAGCAATGGGGCACATCCACCTCCAAATCTGGAGGAGATGAAGCGCAAACCTACAGAAAGCAATCCCAATGACTTCCCTCTGCTTACACCAAGCACTTATCATTTGGCAGCACCCATAGGGGGAAAATTAGCACTTTTTGCTCAAAATTGGCAGTTAATAACCCAGGACAAGTGGGTACTAAACGTCGTATCACAGGGATACAGATTCCATTTCCACACACTGCCAATGGCAGATGGTTGGCCAGGTCTGCCAAAAAATCAATGGGCAGAGGCACAGAAACAGGTTACATCACTCATGGATATGAGGGCCATTCAGACAGTACCAGAACAGGAAAAAGGACAAGGTTTTTACTCAAGACTGTTCTTGGTACCCAGAAAGGACATGGCCTGGCGGCCAATACTGGATTTATCGATTTTTGACCACATACCTGGACATTCCAAAATTCAAAATGCTCACTTTGCAGCAGCTTCTGCCCATGTTGGGCAAGAATGCTTGGCTGGTGACTTTAGACCTAAAAGAGGCATACCTGCATGTTCCAATAAGACAGTTGTGCAGAAGATACCTCAGATTCAAGGCTGGCTTAATGCATTGCCAATTCTCCGCACTGTCCTTTGGCTTATCTACTGCGCCCAGGGTCTTTACAGAGTGCCTGGCACCGGTAATTGCATTTTGCAGACAAAGAAGTATGCAAATATATCCTTACTTGGACTGTCTCATTCAAGCAGAGAACAAGGACATTCTTCTTCGACACCTGGCGTTTGTGAAAAGGCTTCTAACATGCCTAGGGTACACAATAATCGAAAAGAAATCAAAACTGGTACCCTCCAAAAAGATAATATTCCTGGGTGCAAGCTTGAATACAACTGCCCAGATGGCTTACCTCACGCCAGACAAACAAAGGCAACTGACTGCTTACTTCAAGCTGATGGCAGCAAAAACACAGTGTTTTGCAAGACAAATTCTGCAGGCTCTAGGCTACATGGCATCCTGCATCCTACTAATTCCATATGCAAGACTGCATATGAGGAAACTTCAGTGGTACCTAAAAAGTTTATGGAGTCAACATTCACACAGTCTGGAAACAATGATTCCTCTCATTCCCTGCCTGCAACAGGTGTTTTCTTTGGTGGGCAAAGGCCTGTCACCAAAACATGGGACGGCCCTTCACTTTACCCCCTGCCAGCCATACCTTAACAGACTCATCAGATTATGCCTGGGGGGGCCCACATGGCAGGAAGATGCATTCAGGGCATGTGGGCACCAAAACAAATGCATCTACATATCAACCAAAAAGAGATGCTAGCTGTTCAAAATGCCCTAACAGCCTTCAAGGACTTGCTTCATCCAGGGCAATTACTGATAAAGATGGACAACACCACAGTCATATGGTATATAAACAAGCAAGGGGACACTCTCGTACCCCCTTTGCAGATTAGCCATGGCACTGTGGGACACAGCTTTGACCTACCAAATACATCTTCAAGCTCAATTCCTGCAAGGAAAACAAAACACTCTGGCAGACTATTTAAGCAGAAACCATATGGATCCTCACGAGTGGAAACTAAATCCACAAGTCTTCAGCATCATAACAGAGAAATGGGGGAGCCCAGACATAGATTATTTTGCCTCTCTTCAAAATTATCAATTGAAAAGATTCTGCACAAGGACTCATCACAGACAAGCAGGGAAAGTGGGCACAAGACTCATCACAGACAAGCAGGGAAAGTGGGCACAAGACTCATCACAGAAGCAGGGAAAGTGGGCACAAGACTCATCACAGACAAGCAGGGAAAGTGGGCACAAGACTCATCACAGACAAGCAGGGAAAGTGGGCACAAGACTCATCACAGACAAGCAGGGAAAGTGGGCACAAGACTCATCACAGACAAGCAGGGAAAGTGGGCACAAGACTCATCACAGACAAGCAGGGAAAGTGGGCACAAGACTCATCACAGACAAGCAGGGAAAGTGGGCACAAGACTCATCACAGACAAGCAGGGAAAGTGGGCACACTATCCTTCATTTGGAAAAACCTATCGGTTTACGTCTTTCCTCCTCTGCCTCTTCTACCCAAGGTCCTGTTAAAAGTCAGACAAGAGAAGCCAAAGATGATATTAATTTCCCCAGACTGGCCTCGCCAATACTGGTACCCAATCCTAAGGAACTTGTCTCAATACCCAATTTGGACTTTGCTTCAAAGACCGCAACTACTGTCCCAGCAAAACAATCAGATCCTGCACAATGAACTACAGACTCTGAACCTGGCAGCATGGCTAATCATGTAATCATACAAACGACACCACTCAGTAAAGCTGTGATGGATGTCATTTTCGAAGCCAGAAGGCCTAGTACTAGAAAATCTTATGCTGACAAATGGAAGAAATTCTGTGCTTGGAATCAAGTGTAAGGAACTGATACAGCAGAACCACACATTCCTCAGATATTACAATACTTGACTGAGATGCTTGACAAAGGCCTATCTTTCTCATCAGTCAAAATCCATGTCTCTGGCATTTTGGCTCATTACAATACAGAGCCAGCAATCTTTTCTCATCCTTTAATAAAGCAGTATCTTAGAGGAGCCAAAAATTTAAGGCCTCCTAGAAGATCACCATTACCTGCATGGGACCTCAATTATGTGTTGGAAAAGCTCACCCTGCCACCATTTCAACCAGCTGCTACCGCTGATATAAAGTTCTTATCATGGAAGACAGCTCTGCTACTAGCAATTACTTCAGCAAGAAGAGTTTCAGAGCTACAGGACCTCATGGCCGTAGAGCCTTTTATCATATTTTACCCAGACAGGGTGTCTCTGAGGACAAATCCTATTTTTATGACTAAGGTGGTTTCTAGTGTGGCTCTTAACCAAACAATCTGCCAACTTTTTATCTGTTTAATCTTAGCCTCACCTCAGGATACGTACCCAAGGAGTGGCGACTGTGGTCCCACTTCATAAGGGCGGTGCCTCCACAGACCCTGGAAATTACCGCCCCATTAGCTTGACAAGCCTTATCTGCAAAGCCATGGAGAGGATCATAATGGAACTCATAAATAAAGACATAGGGAACTTGCAGACTTTGGATCCAACTCAGTTTGGCTTTGTCAAAGGCAGATCCTGCCTCTTAAACTTGGTTGACTTTTTCGAGACAGTCACCAAGGCCATTGATGAGGAAAGGCAGTCCATACAGCCTACCTCGACCTGGCAAAGGCCTTCGACACAATACCCCACTCAGGTATCATCGAAAAACTCATCAGCTTGAATGTAAACCCATACATCACAAGATGGGTTGCAAACTGGCTAAGTGACAGAACCCACAGGGTCAGAGTTGCTGGAGCCATGTCAGACTCAAAGCCTGTCACAAGTGGTGTCCCACAGGGCTCAGTCCTGGGTCCACTCTTGTTCGGCATCTACTTTTCTGAAGTACAAGCAAACACAGGAGGGTTATGGCTGACAAAGTTTGCAGATGACTGCAAACTGGGCGCCATAGTCGAAAACACATCTGACACAGATATCCTCCAGAAGGGCCTCACAGAAATGGAGAACTGGTGCCAGAGCCATGGCCTGAAGTTAAACGCCAAAATGCATAGTCATACCCTTTGGGAAAAACAAGGCTACCCCTAGCTACCATATAGGTGGCAATCCACTGAGCACAGAAAAGTCATCAGAGATCTGGGGACCCAGGTTGACAGTAGCCTTCGCTTGACACTCATGTTGCTAAAGTAGTTAGGAAAACCTTCTATATCACCCACCTGATCATGAAGGGATTCACATCTAGATCAAGGGAGGTCATCGTCCCCTGTACTCATCACTTATTAGACCTATGATTGAGTACAATGCCCGCTCGAATGTATCTGACCAGACACCTGCTGCAGCTTGAAAGGCCCCAAAAGTTCCTCACCAAAAGGATAAAGGGTCTCAAAATATGTCTTATGCTGCCCGACTGAAAGAACTCCAGCTCTATTCAGTCTCATACCGCTTGCTCAGAGGTGACCTGTGCCTGACATATATGGCCATGTCAAACCCAGATTTGATGAATATGCTTCACCTCAAAAATCTAGATCCCTCAGAACCACAAGGGCGGGAGACTTAAACCTTGACACGGTTATAAATAGAACGTGCTGGAGGGACAGATTCATCACCCAGAGACTCCCTATGCTGTGGAACAAAATCCCGGTACATGTGAGGCAGAGCACCTCTCTGGTCTTGTTCAAGAGGAATCTTGACCAATGGATGGGAGATTGCAGATATACCCCAGGGATTACTTCAGCGTCACTGCTTGACAGAGGCACAGCAAAATGATA
This sequence comes from Protopterus annectens, assembly GCF_019279795.1. Classification (NCBI taxonomy): domain Eukaryota; kingdom Metazoa; phylum Chordata; order Ceratodontiformes; family Protopteridae; genus Protopterus; species Protopterus annectens. The sequence continues at coordinate 1,101,483,630 of NC_056737.1, read as the reverse complement.
GGCATAGTTTTTATTCAAACTAAAGGGGTGGCGAAAGCCACATAACTATGGGCTAGGCTTATAAATGCCCTTGGGCAGATAGCCTAGTATGAACCTATGAACCTATGAACCTATAAATCCGCAGAACAAAGGGGAGAGAATTCTGCATTCCTTGGACAGACAGCTAAGATTCTACTTGAGCATGGCTAAAGCTCTAAGAAAAACTGAGCAATTACTAGTGTCATATGCTGCAGGATCAGAAGGTAAGGCCATTTCAAAGCAGACAATTTCAAAGTGGATAAGCCACTACATCTGTTTCTGCTACTTACACCATGGTAAACCTGTGCCCAAGGGCATTAGGTCTCATTCCACCAGAGCTGCAGCTACTTCAGCAGCCTCTCTTAGAGGAGTACCAACCAAAGACATCCTAGAGGCTGCTACTTGGAGTTCTGTTCACACCTTTACAAAGCATTACCATTTGCCTCTTTACTCCAAGTCCAGGGCAGGCTTTGCCACTGCACTGCTGCAGGGCCTTATAGCCACACCTAATGCTGTTTAGCTCCAGCCTCCCAACCATAGCTTTGGGATTCTACCCAAATGTAATGACTGCAACAGTGAAACACTAAGAACATAGTACACTTGGGTACACTTATCATAAATGTATTCACTGTTGCAGTCCAGGTTACCCTCCCGCCATCCTCCTGTCATTGTAAAGTTTATCTGTCCTTCTCATATATATATATATATATATATATATATATATATATATATATATATATATATATAATATGGCTACCTATTTGGGGGCACCTGACATCGGGGGCAAGAAAAACTAAAGAAAATGGCGTTGGCTGCATGTTTTATACCCTTGATGACCTGATGTTATGGAAGAGGAGACAGCAACCGACACAGGACCCAAGACTTTGGAATTCAGGCCTACTGAGGGCAACCTGCCAGCAGATTACCCAAATGCAATGACTGCAACAGTGAATACACTTGAACATCTACATTTATGGTAAGTGCACACAACTGTACTTTTTCATACCTAGATGACTGACTCATTTCTGCCCCCACCAGGCATCTACTGGAAAAACCCTGGCATACTCTCTCCTCGTTGCTCAAAGGCTAGGCATAACCATAAACTGGCAGAAATCCAATCTCACCCCATCTCAATCGACAGAATTCATAGGGGTTATCTTGGACACAAAAAACTGCAGAGCTGCTATTCCAGAGCCCAGAATTTTAAGGATAAGGCAACAACCAATTCCTATCCTTTCAAAGGAAAAATCCACGGCTCACTCGGTTCTGCAGCTGTTTGCTTCCATGGCAGCCTCCATCACCATTGTTCCCCTGGCCAGGTTTCACATGAGGCTTCTACAGTGGCTACTGCTCACCCAATGGTATCCTTTTCAGCATCCTCTTTCAGCCATGATTCGAGTAGCCCACAGGTGCAAATAGGATTTAAATTCGTGGATGACACACAATCTCTCGCAATGGTCTCGCCCCTTCTCCCCCAGCAACCCAAGGCCACAGTGACCATGGATGCCTCCCTGATGGGGTGGGGTGGGGTGGGGGGCTATGTCAGGGACAGACAGTCCAAGGCACTAGGTCCCAACTGGAGGCCCATCTGCATATAAATGTTCTAGAGCTGTGGGCGGTGCTTCTGGCGTTGCAAGCATTCCATCCCCTGCTGCCTTCTGGGGCAATTGCGATTCAGTCAGACAACATGGCGATAGTCTGGTACATCAAGCAAGGTGGAACCAAATCTTAACCCCTTTGTCGAGAGACCATGAGGATATGGCAGTGGGCGATGGCTACCAACCATTTTCTTCTAGCAACGCACATTCCCGGGAGTTCCAGCTTGATAGCAGACAGACTCAGCAGGTGCATTCTTCAACCTCACGAGTGGTCCCTGAATCCCTTAATAGTGGCGGAGATCTTCCACCGCTGGGTCCGTCCCTGCTGCGACCTCTTTGCATCCCTGACCAACTACAAATGCAGCAACTACTTCCCCCTGATTCCCCCTCCGGGACAGTCACCCAGGGACGCTCTAGTCCACAATTGGCCCTCGGGTCTTCTCTACGCATTTCCACCCTTCCTTCTCATTCCCCAGTTTCTGAAGAAAGCCCGGTGGTTGAAGAGCAAGGTAATCCTCATAGCATCATATTGGCCCCGACAGATTTGGTTCCCATTCCTTTGGCCTCACCTACTAGATCGACCATGGATTCTCCATCCAACCCTGGAGTTTATCTCACACCCACAGAACCTGATTCATCCCAATCTGAACAGCCTGAAGCCAACGGCTTGGCTACTCCAGTTCCCTTGACTGCCAGGCAGAATGATCTTTCTTTGTCAGTACGTGATATTCTCATTGCTTCTCATAAGTCTTCCACTAGAATTACTTATCTGAGCAAGTGAAAAAGATTTACCAGTTGGCTGAAAGATAAACAAGTATAGACCCCTTTTCAGCACCAGTGTCTATAATACTAGACTATCTGGCCGACCTGTTTCAATCGGGTCTTATCGGCCTCTACCATTAGAGTTCATTTGGCTGCAATTTCTAATTTTCATGAGGCTGTCCAAGATTCCTCTCTTACGTCCCATAAATTGTGGAAGACCTTCATAAAAGGTGTGAATCATCTGAAGCCACCTTTTAGAGAACCTATTCAACCATGGGATTTATCATTAGTTCTACACGCTCTGACAATGGCACCTTTCGAACCAGCCTCTTCTTGCGACCTCAAGTATTTGTCATGGAAAACCTTGTTTTTGGTCGCTATTACTTCTGCCAGACGTATTTCTGAACTTCAAGCTTTATGTATCAAGACTCCATACTTGATTTTTCATAGAGATAGAGTGTCTCTGAGAACTAATCCGTTATTTCTGCCTAAAGTGATCTCTGAAATGTCCATTAATCAAGCCATTGAATTGCCCTTTTTCTTTCCCAACCATTCAAACAAAGGAGCGTATTGCCTACATACACAGGCAAGTCCGTTTTTACTTAAACAGGACTAAACCCTTTCGTAAATCTGACCAGTTATTTTTGGCCTTTTCTGGACCTAGATTAGGATCTGCTGCTGCTAAGGTCACATTAGCTAGATGGTTGAAGGACTGTGTGACCTTTATTTACACACAATGTAATATCTTGTTGCCTACCATAAAAGCTCATTCAACAAGGTCTGTGGCAACTTCTGCTGCCTTCCATGCCAGAGCTTCTTTACATGACATCTGTGCAGCTGCAACTTGGGCTATGCCTCATACCTTCATCAATCATTACAAATTGGATTTGGCCTCCAGGGGAAGAGCATCTTTCGGTTCTATGGTGCTCAGGAATCTCCTTCCATGGGAGCCTCCCAGGAAATAGAGGTAGCTAGGGACTCTGTCCCATGCGTAAGGAATGAACGAGGATTAACAATATCAGATAAAGAAGTTATGTCTTACCATAACGTTCCATCTGTATTGTTGATCCTCGTTTATTCATTACGATCCTCCCTTCTTCCCCCTCCTGTGGTTTCTAGTGGATCTCACCATCCGTTTCTCTTAGGTTATTTGACCAGAGGTAGTCTCTACCTTCTTTAACTTGCAAACTCAATCTGAGGTAACAGGGAGAGGGGGGTTGTGGGTAAGAGTTTAGCTCGAGAGTTTGAAGCTGACGCGAGCTTGGAAAATAGCCGGCTCTGTTCCAAGCTCGGAACCGATACCCATGCATAATGACTGAACGAGGATTAACAATACAGATGGAACGTTATGGTAAGACGTAACTTCTTTTTCTGGAGCATTTCTCCCCGGGCCTCCGCTGAAAGCAGGATCTGTGGAACTTAGTTGGACTTTCCCAGTCAACAAATGTTAAATAAAATAAATTTGGTTTGTGGGTAAGCAGCGTTCTACTTTACGGAATAGAGTGAGTGTTTTGAAGCCTGGGAAAATTTTATCCATGAGTGGTCCCAACACCTGCCAGCCTTAATCCTGTTTGCAGAAAGTGGATCTAATCTCCCAGAGATCGTGTTGTCATAGGTATACAACTTTTGTTTATCTTACAGAGCTGTACTTTGTTAGTGGAACAAACTGAGAAGTTGTGTAAAAATGAATGAGCCCATTTCATTTAATTGCCTTGTATGAAGGTAGCCCCTTAGTACAGTTATCGTTTTTGTGCTTTGTAGGTTATAATAGCATGTGGAGCTGCATTAAAAAATGAAGGCGGCATTATTTTGTACTGTAATTACAACTTTTTTAATGTTTGTTGCAGGTTCTCTTCTTCTGGAGTCTAAAATCAGTCCTAACACTGCATACCAGAAGCAGCAGGTAACCACATCCTTTTTGCTGGAAGCACATCTGTAACAGATAAAATGTTAAGGTTGACAAAAGATTAATGTAAAACTGTATTTGTTAATTTGCATTTAGTCTTGTGAACTCAAGTGACGTCAGGCCTCTTTCCATCTAGCTATTTTCCGGTAACCTGCTTTATCCCTTCACAGGGTTGTGGGGACATGGGAGTCCATCTCAGGTGCGTTTGGTGCAAGATGCTGAAATCCATTCTGGGCAAGATGCTGTTCTGTTGAAGAATGTTCTCGTTCACTCTGAACATTGCAGACTTACAATTTTATTAGCTTTGAAAAACGTTTCCAAATCTTTGAGTGTGGTAGCAACTTTAACTTGTTAAAACTTGCTCTTTAAACTTATTCTTAGTTTGTTGTGGGACTGTTTTTCACAAAACAGCACGGGTAAGGGATTTTGTTTGTGTGAATTAAAAATAATAAAATTGGAAGAAATAAGTTTGAGTATACTGCTTGCATGCTGCATGCAAGAATTAATAGTCCTGTGTATGAATAGATGAGATACAGAGAACTGGGCTGTCTTAAGTGATTTGACTTTGTGAAGGCAGTAATTAATCAACATGAAGTAAAAGCATCGTCCTTTTACAGAAATTTAGTTGTAGGGAGCATAGTGACTTGATAGACTATCTTCACTGAGAACAGTATATACTTTATTTTCACTGACAGCAGCACTGCATAGCAAAGGAAACTATTAATTTCTTGATGTCCTTCAAGGATGCATTTGCAGTCCTTACATATGGGTTGTCCTGCCTCAGGCAGCCCTTCGGTCGGCCGGATTCCAAAGTCTGGGTCCGGCGTCGGCTGATGTTGCCCTTTCCCCGACGTCAGAGCGCCTGGGGTATAAAAGCGTCAGCCGATGCCATCTTCCTCAGTCTTTCTTGCCGCGCGGTGCCCGAAGCAGAAGCAGTTCGCAAGTGCCGGTCAGCTAGCTCCTGTAATTTCAGCTACCGAAGACTTCAAAAAGCTAAGTACCCCGTTGGGGACTCTTTCTTGCCTCAGCCGATGTCAGATCAAACAATTAAAGTTAATAATTGTTTAACTTGTGGGAAACAAATACCTCATAAGGATTTCCATTCTTACTGCCTCCCCTGCCTAGGCCCAGACCACAACGTCTCGGCCTGTGCAGCCTGTGCTTCCTTCAATCGACGCACTCTTAGGCGTCGGACGGAGTTTGCAGAGGAATTTTTTGGGGCTAGTTTCTGTTGCAATATGCCGTCGGAGCTTCCGACTTCTCATTTACCCAAAAAACGGAAGGACAAGGACCAACACACGCGGACCGTGGTTTCGGCTGAAACCACGCCTAGGCCTACCGCGAGTGTCCCCGGTCTCTGCTGAAACCGAATCCTTGGTGCTTCCGACCATCGAAACCGCACAACCGACAACCTCGGCCCCGGAGGCCTCCTCTGAGTCTGTCATAGAATTCCCCTCTGAAACCGGTGCTCTGGAAACATCCGACACCATTTCTCTAGATAAAACTACTCCAGCACGGGGGGCAGCCAGGCCTCCTGCATCCATGTCCATAAAGGCATTCACACATGCTAAAGCTGCTAAACAGCCAAAATCTCTCCCTCCCAAGGCTATTCCTCAGGGATCCACTACCGGTTCACAGATTTTAAGTTTAGCTGAGGACCTTATTTCCTTAATTAGGGTCTCTCAGCCACATCTGGACAGGGGCTCTCAAAGTCCTCTAGACAAAAGGCCCAGGGTTGAGCACACATATCCCCAGTCTTCTGATGAGGCCTCAGATGACTCTGCCCTATCAGACTACCAGGAGGAGGCCTTTACGGCCTACGAGGATTCTGATGCAGAGAAATCTATTATTCCCTTGGCCTCCCCTCCTGAAGAGTTGTCCTTTGGGGAGACCCTTCACTCCATGAGAGAGCATTTCAAACGGCAGGGCAAGGAATTCTCTGATTCCAGGAAGAGATTAACCACTTCCTTCTGAAAGGGAGTCCAGGGCTTTAGAGAGATGGGGTAAAAAAGTGTATACTTCCACTCTTTCTATGAGGGCATTAAATTGTCAATTCCATATGATACAGTACCAAGAGTATTTGTTAGATGAATTGCATAAAAAACTATCTTCGCCTGAGCCCCTAGATCACAAGGCACTTCAGGATCTGGTACATAACTCCCAACAGATTAGCAACCATTTCTTGCAGTGTGGTTATGATGCATTGGAAGCTTCATGTAGGTCAGCAATGACAGGTGCAGTCATACGTAGGCATGCTTGGCTGAAGGAACAAACTCTGCCAGATCATGTTAAAGCAAAGCTTCTGGATGCACCACTGGAAAAGCAAAAGTTATTTGGCTCCACGGCTCAGGAGGTCTTAAAGAAATTTGAGGAAAAGGCTAAATCTGTACAAACAGTCAAAGATTTTCTCCAGGTCCAACCACCAAGATTCAGCAGAAATTGGCCTTCTAAGAATTGGTCCTTTCCAGACACAGACAGATTTCAGAGAGAGACAAGAACAGGCATGCCAGAGGTAGAGGGCAAGCTAGAGGCTCCTACAGAGGACGTCAATGGCAGCCTCCTAACCAGAGAGGTAGTGCAGGACCTACAACTGCTGCACAAGGACAAACTCAATGACTTGACCTTGACCCCGCCAACCAGGGCTCAATTGGAAGCACCTTTGGGCGGAAAGCTATCTTTATTCTCAAAAAATTGGCACAGTATTACAAGGGACAAATGGACACTGCAAATAATAGACAAAGGATACAGATTCCATTTTCATACATTACCAAAAAGAAAAGGCATGCCAAACCTGCCACCGAATCAAAGGGTAGAGGCTTTCAAGCAAATTTCCAACCTACTGCAAATGAAAGCTATAGAAAAGGTTCCTCTCACAGAACAAGGCCAAGGATTTTATTCCAGACTATTCCTTGTCCCAAGAAAAGAAAAACAGTGGAGGCCTATTCTGGACTTGTCCGCACTGAATACTTCTCATTGTGCCAAAATTCAAAATGCTGACCCTACAGCATCTCCTTCCCATGCTGGGCAAGAGGTCCTGGCTGGTAACTCTAGACCTCAAGGAGGCATACCTGCATGTCCCCATCAGACAAAGTTGCAGAAGACACCTCATATTTCTTGCAGGTACAGAGCATTATCAATTCTCATCATTGCCCTTTGGCTTATCTACTGCACCCAGAGTATTCACAAAATGCCTGGCATCAGTAATTGCACACTGCAGACTTCAGGGGGATTCAAATGTACCCATACCTGGACGACTGCCTTATACAAGCGGGCAGCCAACAAACTTTGGTAAAACACTTGAATTATGCCATCCGCCTACTTCAGGCCTTGGGATACACAGTCAACATTCACAAATCAAGACTTGTTCCATCCCAAAGAATAATTTTTCTGGGTGCAAAACTAGATACAATCACCCAAACAGCTTTTGTCACAGAAGAAAAACAAGAGCAACTACCGGTTTATTTCAGAAACCTGACCAAACAAACCCAGCTGACTGCAAGGAAAATCTTGCAGGCCCTGGGTTTCATGGCATCCTGCATTCTTCTGATTCCACAAGCAAGGCTGCATATGAGAAAACTACTATGGTACCTAAGGAGGAGTCTATGGTCTCAACACAGTCACAGCCTAGAAGCTTTGATCCCACTCATTCCATGCCTTTAAAAGGAATTTCGGTGGTGGGCTCAAGCAAGCCAGTCAAACATGGGTCTACCCTTCAGCAAACCAAATATCGGCCAAACCATTACAACAGACGCCTCAGACCATGGATGGGGGAGCACACATGGAGGGCAGATGCATTCAAGGACAATGGTCACAAGAAGAATTGCACCTGCACATAAACCAAAAGGAAATGCTGGCAGTGATGCATTCAATTGAGGCCTTCAAACACTTCCTGCATCAAGGCCACCTGCTAATAAGGACAGACAATACCACAGTTATGTGGTACATAATCAAGGAGGTACCCATTCTTACCCTCTTTGCAGGCTGGCAATGAATCTTTGGGAACTTTCCCTAAAACTCAATATAGAGCTGCAATCACAGTTTGTGCCAGGAAAAGACAATGTACTGGCGGACAGCCTAAGCAGAAATATCACGGATCCACACGAATGGATGCTGCACCCAGACACCTTCCTTCAGATAACACAATTATGGGAGAGGCCGGACATAGATCTTTTTGCCTCCCACCACAACCATCAACTGAAGAAATTCTGCACAAGGATATACCACCCACAAGCATGGAAAGTGGACGTCCTCTCGTTCAGCTGGAATGCTCTAACAGTATATGCATTCCCACCTCTTCCATTAATGACCAAGGTCTTACTGAAGATCTGGACAGAACAGCCAAAAGTGATTCTGATAGCTCCGGACTGGCCAAGACAGCACTGGTACCCACTGTTAAGGAGCATGTCACGCACAAAACCGTGGCCTCTACCACTATGGCCACTTCTTCTGACACAGCACAATTACAAAACTCTACACTCCAGCCTGAAGACCTTGCACCTGACAGCCTGGAAAATACCTCGACTCCTCGCCAGGATAAGCTATCCAGGAGAGTAAAGGATATCATCATGGAAGCTCGGCGGCCTTCCACAAGAAAGGCATATTCAGCAAAATGGAAAAGATTTTGCACTTGGAACACCACTAAGAGCCAAGATCCGACAGTGATGAGCATTGCACATATCCTGGAATACTTGGCAGAAATGCTCCATAATGGCCTTTCTTACTCTTCTATAAAAATTAATGCTTCAGCAATTTCAGCAGAGTACAGCACCGATCCACCTGTTTTTTCTCATCCTGTGCTAAGGCAGTTTCTAAGAGGGATTAAAAACATCAACCCTCCAAGGAAACCACCAGTGCCTACATGGGACCTTAACTTCATGTTGGAAAAATTAACTCTACCTCCCTTTGAACCAGCAGCTTCTTCAGAACTACAGTTCCTGTCTTGGAAGACTGCCTTCCTTCTGGCTATAACCTCAGCAAGAAGAGTATCTGAGTTACAGGCCCTCATGGCAGTACAACCATTTCTTATTTTTCATCAGGACAGAGTCTCATTGAGAACCAATCCTTCATTCATGCCAAAGGTGGTATCCAGGGTTTCACTGAACCAAGCTATTCACCTGCCTACCTTCTTTCCAAATCCACAAAACAAGGGAGAGAAACTTCTGCATACCCTGGACATTCACAGACAGTTGCGCTATTACTTGGTCAGAACTAAGACTTACAGAAAACTGACCAGCTCTTTGTAGCATATGCTGCTGGTGTACAAGGAAAAGCAATTTCCAAACAGACAATTTCAAAATGGATAGGGAATTGCATTCGATTCTGTTACTCTTTTCATGGCAAAACTGTGCCAGCTAACATTAGACCTCATTCCACCAGAGCAACAGCCACCCCCACAGCCTTCTTAAGAGGGGTGGCTACGAAGGACATTTTAGAAGCTGCTACATGGAGCTCCATGCATACATTTTCCAAGCATTACAACTTACCTTTATATTCCAGATCCAGAGCAGGCTTTGCTACGGCAGTCCTGCAGGGCATTTTAGCTACACCATCCTTTTCTTAGGTCCTACCACCCCCAGCTTGGCTATGGTATTCTACCCATATGTAAGGACTACAGATGCATCCTTGAAGGACATAGTACAGATGTCCTTCAAGGATGCATCTGCAGTCCTAACAAATGGGTTGTCCTGCCTCAGGCAGCCCTTCGGTCGGCCGGATTCCAAAGTCTGGGTCTGGCCTCGGCTGATGTCGCACTTCACCCGACGTCATAGCTGCTGGGGTATAAAGGCATCAGCCGACGCCATTTTCCTCAGTCTTTCTTGCCGCGCGGTGCCCGAAGCAGAAGCTGTTCGCAAGTGCCGGTCGGTCAGATCCAGAGATTTCAGCTTACCGAAGACTTCTAAAAAGCTAAGTACCCCGTTGGGGACTCTTTCTTGCCTCAGCCGATGTCAGACAAAGTAAATAATTTAACTTGTGGGAAACAAATACCTCATAAGGATTTCCACTCCTACTGCCTTCCTTGCTTAGGCCCAGACCACGACGTATCAGCTTGTTTAGCCTGTGCTTCCTTCAACCGACGAACTCTTAGACGTCGGTCGGAGTTTGCAGAAGAGTTTTTTGGCTCCACTTTTGCATATAAAATGCCGTCGGAGACTCCGACTACACATTTAGCTAAAAAACGCAAGGAAAAGGACCGACACTCACGGCCCGCGGTTTCGTCTGAAACCACGGTTAGGCCTACCGTGAGTGTCTCTGTTTCGGCTGAGACCGAGACCTCGGTTCTCCCTTCGGCCGAAAGCATGCCTCCGACAACAGAGGCCACACAGGCCATGGCTGAGTAGGCTACAGAAATTCCTACTGAAGAAGCAGGCACACAAGATTTGTCCGACACTATTCCGTTGGACATCTCTACTCCTGCACGTGGGGCAGCTAGACCCCCTGCTTCTATGTCTATCAAGGCCTTTTCCAGGGCTAAAGCAGCAAAACTTTCCAAGGCCTTACCTACAAAAGCTCCCTCTCACAGGCCTACTTCAAGTTCTCAGATTCTCAGCCTTGCTGAGGACCTTATTTCTCTGATCAGGGGATCCCAACCTCACCCAGACAGGGCCTCACAACCCCCCCCTGAAAAGAGGCCTAGGACTGAACCCCCAGAACCTCTCTCCTCTGACTATTCCTCGGATGGTTCAGATTTATCTGACCATCAGGAAGGCCCATACTCACCTTATGAGGATTCTGATGCAGAAGACTCCATTCCTTCTGCCTCTCTCCAGAAGAATTTTCATTTGGGGAAACCCTACACTCTGAGGGAACACTTCCAATGGCAGGGTCAGGATTTTTCTGATTCTAGGAAAAGGCTAAGGACTTTTTTACACTTACCACAGCATAGGCCTTTAGCCATACCACCTGTACTATCAGTTGTTGATGATGCATACAATGATGCCAGTACTGCCCCTGATTCTCTTCCCCCGGCCCCTGCCAAACCTGACAGATACTACAGGGTCCCGGATTCTCACTTCCACTTGTATAAGGCCCATGCTGCAGACCCAGAAACCATTTCTCAGGGCCCTAAAGGTGTTGCAGCTGCCTCTGCCAAAAACCCCCTACCCTCTGAAAGAGAATCTAGAGCATTAGAGAGATGGGGTAAAAAGGTTTATACATCTGCTACTCTTTCTGCCAGGGCTTTAAACTGTCAATTTCACATGATACAGTACCAGGAATTTTTGTTAGATCAGCTGAATAAAAAGCTGGCCTCTCCTCAACCTTTAGACCGTAAGTCCCTTCAGGATTTGGTACACAACTCTCAGCAGGTCAGTAATCATTTCTTGAAATGTGGCTATGATGCACTGGAGGCTTCATTTAGATCAGCTATGACTGGAGCAGTGATTTGAAGGCATGCCTGGCTAAAAGAACAATCCTTGCCAGACCATGTTAAGTCTAAACTCCTAGATGCCCCTATGGAGAAACAAAGTTTATTTGGCTCCCCTGCTCAGGAGGATCTAAAGAAAGTGGAAGAAAAAGCAAAATCTGTCCAAACAGTCAAGGATTTCCTGCAGGTCCAACCTCCGAGGTTCAGCAGAAATTGGCCTTCAAAGAATTGGTCCTTTCCAGACACCTCTAGAGCACAGAGAGGCAGAAATAGACGCCCAAGAGGCAGAGGTCAATCAAGGGGTGCCTACAGGGGTCGTCAGTGGCAACCTGCCAACCAGAGAAGCGCCGCCACAGCTGCGACTGCAACCACTTCCACAGGACAGACACAATGACTTGGCTCTGATTCCGCCTACCAGGGAACAACTGGAAGCACCATTGGGCGGAAAGCTAGCTTTATTTTCAAAAAACTGGCATTGTATTACAGGAGACAAATGGACTTTGCAAATAATAGACAAGGGCTACAGGTTTCACTTCCACACACTACCAAAAAAGAGAGGAATGCCAAACCTTCCACCAAGCCAGAAATCAGAGGCTCTAAAACAAATCATCAGCTTACTAAGGATGAGAGCTATAGAAAAGGTACCATCTATGGAACAAGGCCAAGGATTTTACTCCAGACTATTCCTTGTACCAAGAAAAGAAAATCAATGGAGGCCTATTCTCGACTTGTCCGCACTGAACACATATCTCATTGTTCCAAAATTCAAAATGCTGACCCTACAGCAACTTCTTCCCATGTTGGGCAAGGAGTCTTGGCTGGTGACTCTAGATCTCAAGGAGGCATATCTGCACGTCCCTATACGACCAGATTGCAGAAGACACCTCAGATTTCTTGCAGGATCAGAGCATTATCAATTCTCAGCATTGCCCTTTGGCTTATCTACTGCGCCCAGAGTATTCACGAAATGCCTGGCATCAGTAATTGCTCATTGCAGGCTTCAGGGAATTCAAATCTACCCATACCTGGACGACTGCCTAATACAAGCAGACAACAAGACAAAAATAATAAAGGATTTGGCCTATGTCATACAACTGCTGCAAGCCTTGGGATACACAGTCAACATACAAAAGTCAAGACTAGTGCCATCACAAAGGATAACATTTTTAGGTGCAGAACTGGACACAATAACTCAGATGGCTTTTCTCACAGAGGAAAAACAAAAGCAACTACCAGTCTATTTCATGGCATTAACAAAACAAACTCAGCTTACTGCAAGGAAAGTCCTGCAGGCCCTGGGTTACATGGCATCCTGCATAATCTTGATCCCACATGCCAGGCTGCATATGAGAAAATTACAATGGTACCTGAGGAATGTATGGTCTCAACACAAACACAGTCTAGAAGCCCTGATACCAATCATTCCATGCCTGCAAAAAGAATTCCTGTGGTGGGCTCAGGCCTGCCAGATAAACAGAGGATTGCCTTTCCACAAACCACATCCAAGGCAGACCATTACCACGGACGCCTCAGACCTAGGCTGGGGGGCACACATGGAAGACAAGTGTATCCAAGGCCTATGGTCCCAAGACCAGCTGAATCTACACATAAATCTAAAAGAGATGCTGGCAGTGAAGCATGCAATCGAGGCATTCAGTTCATTCCTCCAGCAAGGACACTTGCTGATAAGGACGGACAATACCACAGTCATGTGGTACATCAACAAACAGGGAGGCACACATTCATACCCTCTATGCCGGATGGCAATGGACCTGTGGAACTTAGGCCTGAATCTCAACATCCAACTGCAGGCCAGATTTGTACCAGGAAAAGAGAATTCACTAGCAGACAGCTTAAGCAGAACTACCACAGATGCTCATGAATGGATGCTGCATCCAGACATCTTCAAAACCGTAACACAGAAATAGGGAATGCCAGAGATAGACCTGTTCTCCTCCCCACTCAACCACCAACTGAAGAAATTCTGCTCAAGAGTATACCACCCACAAGCCTGGAAGGTGGACTCCCTTTCTTTCAGCTGGAAGGCCCTGACAGTATATGCCTTTCCACCTCTCCCATTGATGTACAAAGTTCTACTGAAGATCAGAGAGGAACAGCCAAAAGTAATTCTGATAGCTCCAGACTGGCCAAGGCAACATTGGTACCTGCTACTGAGAAGCATGTCTCGGACGAACTCATGGCCTCTACCTCTATGTCCTTTACTTCTAATGCAGAACAACTACAAGACCCTGCATCCAAACTTAAAAACGCTGCAGCTAACTGCTTGGAAAATTGCATAAACCAAAACCAACTTGTTTTATCTCAGAGGGTTAAAGACATTATCCTGGAGGCTCGCAGACCCTCCACAAGGAAAACATATTCAGCCAAATGGAAGAGATTCCTCATTTGGAGTGCAGCAAAGGGAACAAATGTCACACTGGCAAACCTAGCACACCTCCTAGAATACTTAGCAGAACTGTTCCACAATGGCCTGTCCTATTCTTTCATTAAGATTCATGCATCAGCAATTTCAGCAAGAGTACAACATGGATCCTCCTGTCTTCTCTCATCCTCTCCTCAGACAATTTTTGAGAGGGATCAAAAATGTAAAACCTCCAAGGAAACCACCTCTGCCTGCATGGGATCTCAATTTTGTGCTAGAAAAATTAACACTTCCTCCCTTTGAACCAGCAGCAACAGCAGACTTACAGTTCTTATCTTGGAAAACTGCCTTCCTGCTAGCAATCACTTCAGCAAGAAGGGTATCCGAGTTACAGGCATTAATGGCAGTGCAGCCTTTTCTCATCTTTCACCAGGATAGAGCGTCTGAGAACCAATCCTACTTTTATGCCAAAGGTGGTATCCAGGGTATCCTTGAACCAAGCTATTCATTTACCTACATTCTTCCCCAACCCACAGAACAGGGGGGGAAAACTACTACACACCTTGGATGTACACAGACAACTGCGCTACTATCTGGACAGAACTAAGGCCAGCAGAAAAACTGACCAGCTTCTGGTAGCATATGCAACAGGAGTGCAAGGGAAAGCAATTTCAAAACAGACAATCTCAAAATGGATAGGAAATTGCATTTGATTCTGCTACTCATTTCATGGAAAGACAACTCCTGAAAATATCAGGCCTCACTCCACAAGAGCTACAGCCACCACTACAGCTTTCCTACGAGGAGTGGCTACCAAAGACATTTTAGAAGCTGCTACTTGGAGCTCCGTGCATACATTTGCCAAGCATTACAATCTTCCTTTATACTCCAGATCCCGAGCAGGTTTTGCAACTGCTGTTTTACAAGGGATCTTAACTACACCATCATTATCTTAGTGCCTCCTCCCCCAGTTTGGCTATGGTATTCTACCCATATGTTATGACTGCAGATGCATCCTTGAAGGACATAGTACAGTTTTGTACCTACCATAAATGTAGATGTCCGATAGGTATGCATCTGCAGTCAGGATTACCCACCCTCCTTCCCCTCTGTGGTATTCCTAGGGTACTTACCCCTCTCTTAGCTAGCTGGGGGAATCTATTATGGTGAATTTGTTTGTATGTATATATACTTTTTGATTTCTACTGTTTGGAATTTGCTACTTTTATACAAATTTAGCCTTCCTAGAGGGCACCCGACATCTGGGGCAAGAAACACTGAGGAAAATGGCGTCGGCTGATGCCTTTATACCCCAGGAGCTATGACGTCGGGTGAAGTGCGACATCAGCCGAGGCCAGACCCAGACTTTGGAATCCGCCGATCAAGGGCTGCCTGAGGCAGGACAACCCATATGTTATGACTGCAGATGCATACCTATCGGACATCTACATTTATGGTAGGTACAAAACTGCACTTTCCTAGATACTATAGGAACACTAGCCAGCCAAATCTACCTCTTTCATTAGATAGGATCCTAAGACGGTTCAGAAACAAAGGAACTCCCCCAGGAAAAAAGGTACTGTGAAAAGAAGCATAGGGTTCCTCAAGCAGGGAGGCCCGCTTTCTGGCAAAAACTGCAGACTGCCTCCGCAGCATCCCATCTTCTGCCTCCATTCGAGTTACCCCTCTCCTCCAAAGACTGTCATTCTCCCTGGGCAGGTGGGAATCTGTTACCACAGACAAGTGGTTCTTCTCCATTTTCGGGTATGATTGTCATGTCTTTGTAAAATATTCCCCTTCTGCAAGAAGCTTCCTCAAAACCAAATATTCCTTCTGGCCCCACATTATTCAACACCTACTTAATTGGGGCACCATCGAGCAAGTCCCAAAGGACTTCATGGGAAAAGGGTTCTACTCCAGGAGTTTTTCTATCCTCAAGGAAAGTAAGGCAGTGGAAGACCCATCCTTATGTACCACATGACTGTGGTGTCTGCTCACACTAGGAGTGGCTCTGGTTCACAAAGGTGGTCAAAAATGTGGAGGGCTTGCAAAGAGCCCTCATTTCCTTCCGACTGATCTTTCCAAATGCTCTCATCAGACTCTGCTTTTCATCCTTCTACATAATTTCTTAGTGATTTGATTTCAAGAACACGTAACTGCACATACCATTTGTTGTCCTTGCAGGACAGTTCTCTGGTTTTCCTCTGGCTTCTCACATTTTCAGTCTACTATTCTGCCTTTTGTTTCCACAGCTCTGAGTGTGTTCACAATGTGTCTAGCTCCAGAAGTAGTGTTCTGTCACACTCTGGGAATTCAGACTTCCCCTACCTGGATGACATACTGATCAGGCTCCAGAAATTCTTTAGCATCTACACTTCACCTTCCATCTTTTGACAGGTGTAGGTTTTACTGTAAACTACAAAAAAATCACACATGGTCACTACACAGGACCTGATGTTTCTGGACTGCAGACTAGATGCACAGAAGATGTATACATCTTCCTTCCTTAAGAGAGAATTTGCAGTTTGTCTAGTTATTTCTAAAATCTGTCCTCCGCAAGCCGTTGCTTAGCAATGCAGATGCTAAGAACTTTGGGATTCATAGCAGTCACTATCCCTATGGTCCCCCAAGCCAAGAATTTACATGTGAAAAATCCACTGGTATTTGAAATCTGTGTAATCCCAGCATTGTCGTCCCTTGGGTGCCCTGAACCCCCTTTGTTTCAAAAAGGAGCTGCTTTGGTGAAAGGGACATGTCATCATCAGACCTCAGTCAAGGATTGCCATTCGCACAGATTCATCTGATGAAGCATGGGGGATATGGACAGGATCACAACAATTGACAACTGACAGAACCCACACTGTAAAAGTTGCAGACTCCAAATCTGACCTCAAACCAGTGACAAGTGGAGTACCACAGGGTTCCATCCTGGGACCGCTCCTGTTTGGTATCTACTTCTCTGAAGTACAGGCTAACACAGAAGGCCTCTGGCTAACTAAGTTCGCAGATGACTGCAAACTAGGAGCCATAGTCAAGTCCCCAAATGATGTGAACATCCTACAGAAGGGGCTCTCTGAGACAGATGTCTGGTGTCAGAGCCATGGCCTCAAGCTCCATGCCAAAAAGTTCAGTGCTTTGGTAAAAACTCTGTACCCCTGAACTACCACATAGGCAGCAATCTACTTAACACTGAATGCGTGATAAGAGACCTTGGGACCCAGGTGGACAGTAGTCTCTCCTTTGATAGTCACATCGCCACAGTAGTCAGGAAGTCCTTCTACGTGGCACACCTCATCATAAAAGGGTTCTCATCCAGGAAAAAAGAGGTCATCGTTCCCCTCTACTCGACACTTTTTAGACCCATTATATAGAGTACAATGCCCTTTTTGGAATGTACCTCAAGACATCTGCAGCAGCTGGAAAGGCCACATAAGTACTTCACAAAGAGGATTACTGGACTCAAATAAGTGCCCTACACTGACCTTCTCAAAAAACTCCAACTTTACTCCGTAGCATATCGCCTACTCTGAGGTGATCTCTGCCTAACATATAAAGCTGTGTCAAACCCAGAGCTGTTGGACATGCTACACCTAAAGAAATCCCAATCCCTCCGAGCTACACGCTCTAGGGACCTAAACCTTGTCACCAAAATAAACAGGACATGCTGGAAGGATAGATTCCTATCCCAGAGACTTCCCATACTCTGGAACAGGCTACCCATCTATGTCAAGCAAAGTTCTTCATTAGCACTCTTCAAGAAAAATCTTGATGACTGGATGGGAAATAGGAAATACACCCCGGGGATCACTTCTGCGGCTCTGCTTGACAGTGGCACAGAAAAATAACTATCTTAGGTGGTGTAAGCCAGGGAACCTTGTTGGCTAGGCTTACTTAGGCCCTTGGGCCGATAGCCTTGTACCTACCCTAGTACCTACCTATGAACCTATAATTGCAGGGCAAATGGCAACATCGGTTCCCATGGGAACATATCAGTCTGAAGGAAATGATGGCTCTTCTGCAAAACCTCCAAAATTTTCACCCATTTTTGGAAACCCGGGCCACTCCTAGTGTACACAGACTACACCGCAGTCATGAGGTACATAAATAGGAAGGTATCAGGTCTTACCAACTGTGCAGATTAGCACACGAGGCATGAAATTTGGTAATCCAAATGAGCGTTACACTCTGAGCCACATATGTCCCTTTTTAGGACATTGTGTTAGCAGATTTCCTAACCCTCTTCCTGGAGGACACCTGTGAATGGACTTTGAGCAAAGAGGTTTTCCACGCAATCATTCTTAAGCGTGGCACTCCTGAAGATAGACCTGTTCGTCACTAACCACCAGCTCCCCCAATTTAGGGTTTCTGAGGCCACTTGTTTGTGCTACTTGCAGTAGGGCAGTGGCTTCCTCAGGGGCATTTCAAAAAGAAATAAGACTCCAGGTCTATTTTAGCAGCAGCTACTTAGTCCTCTGTACGGATTTTACCAAACACCACAAAATTGATGCTTTCTCCAGGGCAGTCTTGTGTTCGGTCAGTTCTGTCTGGGCTGCTGAACACCTCCTCTTCTTAATAGCCAGCCACCCTTCTCTCTCTTCCAGCTCTGGGAATCACCTGTATGTCAGGAGTACTGTAGCAGTGATTTCTGTCAGCACATAATACACTTGTGTAAGAACTTAATCTGTCCCCTGATGATTCCATCCTACCCTCCATCCCCTCTTCTCTTTCTCACTTCAGCCTTCATTTTCCTCTCTCCCTTTGCTTTAGTGTTTGCTCTCATACGTGGAAATGGGTGACTTTTCTTGCATATTCAACGTACAGTGCTCCTAACTGACTAGTCTCCTTTCTCTGTAGTCTACAGGCTACTGGTTTGGAGATGGTCTGAGGACCCAGGCTTGTATGTCCATCTATATAACCAAACGCATACAAGCTGAGGTCATGTGTTGGATGTATGACGTAGAGATAAAGCATTGGTACCTCAGACAGATGTCAGCGGTGACACCCACATGTCAGAAATACTGCAACAGTGATCAGTAGGACATTTGCTGTTAATGAGAAGGTCTTGCACAACTGTACTTTTTGCATTATCGAGCATTTTTTGAAGCACACAAAGTCCGAAGTTCAAATGTCTGTCATTATTTAGTAACATCAGTTCGTAAAAATTTGCCAGAAAATCACACATTTTTTGAGGAACATACCAAAAATGAGAGGCACAAATCAGGACTTTCTGTGAAAATCTAGACAGTTGAGAGGTACGACTATAGTATCATATGATGTCAGTGTAATGTAAAAAGTACAGTTTTGTACCTACCATAAATGTAGATGTTCGAGGATCCACATTGCTGCAGTCCTTACTATTGGGTAGTCCGCTGTCCAGTCGGCCCGAATACCAGAGTATATGGCTCAGGGTACTAATGCGCATGACCGACGTCATATCCTCAGTCTTTTCTTGCCCCAGATGTCAGAAGACCCTAAAAAAACAAGGCCCAAAATACCTGCACCAAAATTATGTACAATATATACAAAAATATATACAAAAATATCAACATATAACCTCACCTACACAACCACCCCTAAACACAGAGGGAAGGAGGACTGCAGCAATGTGGATCCTCGAACATCTACATTTATGGTAGGTACAAAACTGTACTATGTTCTTCGCTCCACATTGCTGCAGTCCTACTATTGGGTAGAATCCCAAAGCAGAGGTAAGGGAGGCTGGCAAATCATAAAGAAGTAGGAGCTGACAACATGCCCTGCAAAACAGCTGTGGCAAAACCAGCCCTAGACTTAGAGTAGATAGGAAGGTGATAATGCTTAGAGAAAACTGAACTCCAAGTAGCTGCCTCCAAAATATCCTTAGTTGCCACCCCCCTTAGAAATGCTGTTGAAGTGGCAGTAGCCCTAGTGGAATGAGGCCTAATCCCAGATGGAATCTCCTCGCCATGATGGGAATAACAAAATGCAATGCAAAACCCAATCCACCTAGAAATAGTTTGTTTTGACACAGGCTTGCCCTAACTCAAAGCAAAAGAAACAAACAACTGCTGAGACTGCCTAAAATCCTTAGTCCTGCTCAAATAATAACGCAATTGCCTGTGTACATCTAAAGTGTGCAAAATCTTTTCCCTTTATTTTGGGGTCTGCATAAAAAGTAGGCAAATGAATAGTTTGGTTTAAAGCCACACTAGAAACCACCTTAGGCATAAAGGAAGGATTAGCGTAATGATACCCTATCCTTATGGAAAATCAAAAGGGCTCTACTGCCATAAGGGCCTGCAACTCAGACACCCTTCTTGCAGAAGTAATAGCCAACAGAAAAGCAGTCTTCCATGACAAGTATTTCAATTCAGCAGTAGCCACAGGCTCAAAGGTTGTAGAGTAAGTTTTTCCAACACAAAATTGAGATCCCAAGCAGGAGTAGGAGCGGGGTCTTATATTCTTTGCCCTCTAAGAAACTGCTTGAACAAAGGATGCGAAAACAATGGTGGGTCACAATCATAGTGAGCTGAAATTGCTGCAGCATGAATCTTAATGGAAGAGAAGGACAAACCTTTGTCCAATAACTCAGTAAGATATTGAAGAGCCACACTCAAATTAGGCTCAGAAACCTCCAAATTCTTTGCTGTACTCCAAAATAAAAATCTCTTCCATTTTACACTTTCCTTGTACTAGGTCTTCTAGCTTCCATAATCACATTTAAAACTTGTTGAGGAAGTTGAGACCTGCTGTGTTTCAACACAGAATATGCCAGGCTGTTAGATGGAGAGTGAAGCTTGACATTGAGCAGATGACCGTCCTTCTGAGATAACAGATGAGGAATCAAAGGTAAAGGCCATGGAGGCTTCCTTACCAGACTCCTTAGTAGTGGGTACCAGTGTTGCCGAGGCCAATATGGAGCTATCAAAATCATCCTTGGCTTGTCTTGTCTGACTTTTAATAGCACCTTTGGAAGAACTTTTAATAGCACCTTTGGAAGAAGAGGCAGAGGTGGAAAGGCATACACATGAAGGTTTTTCCAACTGAAAGACAGAGCATCCACTTTCCAAGCTGTGCGATGAAACCCCTTTGTGCAAAACTTTGGCAGCTGGTGGTTTAGTGGAGAAGCGAACAGATCTATGTCTGGAGTTCCCCATGACACTGTCAATGTCTGAAATACATGAAGATCCAGTTTCCACTCGTGGGGATCCATGATTTGCCTGCTTAACACATCTGCTAAGGAGTTCTGTGCTCCTGGCAGAAACCTTGCCTGAAGAGTCAGTTGCAAGCTTTCTCCCATAAAATCATTGCTTGCCTGCATAGAGGATAAGAATGTGTTCCCTGCTTGTTGATGTACCACATGACAGTTGTGTTGTCTGTTAGAATCAACACCTGCCCTGGAAGAAGTAACTCCTTGAAAGCCATTAATGCAAACTGGACTGCTAACATCTCCTTCATGTTGATATGTAGATGCTGTAGTCTGGCAGGCCACTTGTCTTGTATCCACTTTCCATTTAGATGAGCTCCCAAGCAATGTCCGAGGCATCTGTCGTTAAAATCTGACTCGCCTCTGGCCGGGTCACAGAGAGTCCCTTGTTTAGGTGACATTCCTGAGCCCACCACAAAAATTCTTTTGAAGGCAAGGTATTATTTGAATGACAGTGTCCAAATCCTGGCAGTGCTGTGTCCATACATTTTGAGATACCATTGTAGCTTCCTCATATGCAGTTTGGCATTGGGAAGCACCAGAATACAAGATGCCATGAACCCTAATGCTTGAAGGACTGTCCTTGCAGTCAGCACGGACTGATGAGATAGTTGATGGAAGTAAAGTGATAGACTCTTTTGTTTGTCCGGGGTTAAAAAGGCCATCTGGGCTGCTGTATTCAGTCTCACACCCAGAAAGCACATGTCTTGAGAGGGTACTAGACTGGACTTTATTTCGTTCACAGAATACCCTAGGCATCTTAGCACTGCTATAACATATTCCAGATGCTGTAGAAGGTCTTCCTTTCTTGAGCCAGAATCAGGCAGTCGTCCAAGTAAGGATAGATTTGAATTCCTTGTAGCCTGAAGTAAGCTATCACTGGAGCCAGAATCTTTGTGAATATAGATAAGCCAAAGGGCAATGCAGAGAACTGATAATGAAAATTTCCAGCTCGAAACCGCAGATACTTCCTGCAACTTAGCCGATAGGCACATGAAGGTAAGCTTCCTTGAGATCTAAAGTTACCATCCAGTGATCTTTGCCCAGCAGAGGTAAAAGCTGTTGTAACGTCAACATCTTGAACTTGGGAATGTCCAGATAAGTGTTGAGGAGAGATAAATCCAAAATTGGTCTCCACGTGTTCCCCTTCTTTGGTACTAGGAACAGGCGAGAATAAAATCCTAGGCCCCTTTCTGATACAGGACTGGCTGAATGGCCCCTATCTGGAGTAACTGAGAAATTTGCTTGTGAGCCTCTTTTCTTTGTGGAGGACATGCCTTTGAAAGGGGCAATGTATGGAAATAAAACCTGTAACTGGTGAATGATATCCAACACCCATCTGTCTTGAGTAAGTAAATCCCAATTTTGTTTGAAAAGAGACAGTCTTCCTCCCAAAGGAGCTGCCAGACGAGAATCTACTGGCAGCTGAAAAGGCAGGTCATTGGGTCTGTTTACGAAAGGACTGACCCCTGCCCTCACCAGAAGTCTGAGCAGGAGAACTCCCTGTTCTAGGCCTAAAGAACCTTGAGCTCTGCCCCTACCACGTCTAGACCTACCCCTAGACTGGGAATCATAAGCAGGATATGTCCACCCCTTAGCAGGCCAATTTGTACTGAACTTGGCTGCACCTGCAAAAATCTTTAACAGTTTGCATAGACTTAGCTTTGTCCTCCATTTTCTTTAAAACTGCTTCCACAGGCGAACCAAACAACACATCAGACTGTAAGGAGCATCCAAAATCCTTGTCTTAACATGCTCAGCTAAATTCTGATCCTCAACCAGGCATGCCAAGAACAGAACTAGTGGCAGCCACCCTCGAGGAGGCCTGTACAGCATCAAAACCACATTGCAAAGAATGCTTACCCACTTGTTCAGACACATGAACCAAATCCAGCAACTCATTACACTCAATACCTTCCGCCAAAGCATCCACCTTAGATTTCAATTGTGAAAGGAGATAATTTTGATATTTTAGCATGTGAACTGACACTCATGGCTAGAGTGGAAGAAGTATACACTTTCTTTCCCACCTATCCAAAGCCCTTGCCTCTTTATCAGTGGGAACAGGATTTTTAACCACAGAGGCCTTAACACCTTTAGGCCCCTGAGAAACAGTTTCTGGGTCCCTAGGACTCTTAAACAAATACTTATGAGCTTGGCACCCTATAGTACCTATCAGGTTTAACAGGAGCAGGAGGCAAAGAATCAGGGTTCAGGGAAGCCTCTGCAAAACATCTTCCACCACATTCAACACAGGAGGTATAGCTAAGGGCCTATGCTGGGGTAAAACAAGAATTCCCTAAGCCTTTTCCTGAATCAGAGTAATCCTGGCCTTCCCATTTAAAGTGCTCCCTCATGGAATGCAGAGTCTCTGAAAATGAGAAATCCTCAGGAGGAGAAGCTGTAGGAGTGGAATCATCCACATCAGAATCAGAATAAGGAGGATACTCCTGCAAATCTTCCGCAGAAGTCTCAGAAGCCTCTGAACACTGTTCAAAACTATCAAACTCCGGTTCCACCCTAGGCCTCTTATCAGGAGGGGGCATAGAACCTCTAATCATAGTAATCAAATCTTCTGCCATTTTAAGCATATGTTTCTTAGGTACAGAACCCGAAATGCTAGGAGAAGCCCCCCCGGAAGCTGAACGTGGCCTACCTCTCAAAGAAGCTTTGGCAACAGAAGGAGAGGCTCTAACTACCTTGGGAAGAGAGGGAAGAACAGTTACCTGAGAAGCCCCCTCAGCCTGGCCTACCTCCTGAGAAGGCACATCCTGTAACAGTAAAGTTTCTGCCTGAGACTCCATAGAAACTCCTGGCAAAACCTCTGGCTCCACTGAGCCTTCTAAAGAACCGACGTCCGGGACTGCCGGTTCATCAACCCGCTGATTTGTCCTTGCGCTTCTCCGGAGCATCCGACGGCATTTTATGCTTCCCAAACACTAACCTGGTACAGTCTAACCGTCTCTTAATAGTGCGTTTGTTAAATCTAGCACAAGAGCGGCATCCAACAACGTAAACAAGGTATACACAAGGTATGGTAATCCCTATGAGGTATCTGTTTCCCACAAGAAATACAGTTATTCACTTTTTCTGACATCCGGTTAAATACTGAGGCAAGAAAACCAAAATGTTAACTCTGATTCGGTCTGAAACTCCGGTTTCGGAAATATTTCAGAACGCCAACCTGCACTCGCAAAACTGCTTCTGCATCGGACCATGCGGCAAAGACTGAGGATATGTGACCAACGTCAGCCATATACTCTGGTATTCGGGCCGACTGGACAGCGGACTACCCAATAGTAAGGACTGCAGCAATGTGGAACGAAGAACATCATGAAGTTATTACAAAAATATTCTTCTACCTAATGAAAGCAGAGTGAACAAAAATATCCTCATTAAGTGCTGAAAGTGCAATAGGTTCTGATAATACAGAAGCAGTTGATGATCTGTAGTGTTTGTAGAAGAGGAAGCTGCTACACATTTCCTAACAAAAGCCATGCAGTAGTGTTTTTTTTGAATGCTGTATAATATGACCAAGGGTGAGTAAGGAAGCTAGTACACATACATTTCCTGCTGAAAGCCATGCAGTATCTGTTGATACAAGCTGTTGCTATGGTATAGTGGTTGTTAGAGAGAAGCATGAAACTAATACACTAGTGCCATCTACTGGTCGAAATAAACAAGAGCCCGGAGTTGGCTAAATAAAATTGTGACAGTACAGTACACAGACGGGACCATCAAAAATAAATTGTGTGTGTGTTGAGCCAGACATCTTATCATACAAGTTGCGACTTTTTTAAATAGTACCCCACTGTTGGTAATCATCTGTTTTCTTTTTAATTCAGTTGGTCTAGCTTTTACACATTGGAAATAATTGTCTAGTATCCTGTCAATGCCAGTTACCTACACTGAGGCTGAAGATATTGCATTTTAAAGCAAACTTACCTGACAGCCTACTTCTTTCAACTAGCCACCAGACCCCAGTTATCCACAAGGAAAATCCTGCAAGCTCTGGGGTTCATGGCATCTTGCATTCTACTCATTCCATATGCCAGACTGCATACGAGGAAATTTCAGTGGTACCTACAAAGCCTTTTGTGTCAACACTCTCAAAACCTGGAAATTCTTTCATACCAGTGATACCTTGCCTAAGGAAAGATTTTCTTTGGTGGGCAGCAGCATGCTCCCACAACAAGGGACTACCTTTCTCCCCCAACTGCCCAGACTTTCACCACAGACGCATGAGATTATGCCTGGGGTGCACACTTGGATGGCAGGTGCATATAGGGCCAGTGGAGCCCACAGCAAATTCATCTGCACATCAACCAAAAAGGGATGTTAGCTGTCCAGCATGCATTGACAGCTTTCAGGCCCCTTTTCTCCCCAGGGCCTCTCCTGATCAAAACAGACAACACCACTGTGATGTGGTACATCAACAAGCAGGGAGGGACTCACTCCTACCCTCTATGCAGGCTGGCCATGACCCTTTGGCACATAGCCTCAGCCATGCAACTACACCTGTTAGCACAATTCCTGCCAGGCTCACTAAATTCCCGGGCAGACAACTTAAGCAGAAATCTTCTGGACCCACATGAGTGGCAGTTAGACAAAAGAACCTTCACCCCAATAACTCAGAAATGGGGCACCCCGAAGGTCGACCTCTTTGCTTTCTACTCCAGCCATTAGCTCAGCAAGTTCTGCACCAGGAAGCCTCACTGCAGGGCCTGGAAAGTGGGTGCCCTATCCTTCCCATGGGTCAATCTCTCGGTCTGTGCATTTCCCCCACTACCTCTCAATACCAGGGTACTGCTCAAAATAAGGGAAGAAAAATCAAGGACCGATGTTCTTCGTGTTTCACTGTTGCAGTCATTACATTTGGGTAATCTGCTGGCAGGTTGCCGTCAGTCGGCCTGATTAACAAAGTCTTGGGTCCTGCATCGGTTGCTGTCCCTTCTTCCATGATGTCAGGTCGTCACTGGTATAAAACATGCAGCTGACGCCATTACATCAGTCTTTCTTGCAGCACGGTGCCTGAAGCAGAAGCAGTTCGCAAGTGCCGGTTGGCAGCCTCTTGAAAATGTCCTTCAAGGATGCATCTGCAGTCATAACATATGGGTTGTCCTGCCTCAGGCAGCCCTTCGGTCGGCCGGATTCCAAAGTCTGGGTCTGGCCTCGGCTGATGTCGCACTTTCCCCGACGTCAGAGCATCTGGGGTATAAAAGCATCAGCCGACGCCATTTTCCTCAGTCTTTCTTGCCGCGCGGTGCCCGAAGCATAAGCTGTTCGCAAGTGCCGGTCGGTCAGATCCAGTGATTTCAGCTACCGAAGACTTCGAAAAAAGCTAAGTACCCCGTTGGGGACTCTTTCTTGCCTCAGCCAATGTCAGACAATGTAAATAATTGTTTAACTTGTGGGAAACAAATACCTCATAAAGATTTCCATTCTTACTGCCTTCCTTGCTTAGGCCCAGACCACGACGTATCGGCCTGATGTCCTTCATGGATGCATCTGCAGTCATAACAAATGGGTTGTCCTGTCGTCAGGCAGCCCTTCGGTCGGCCGGATTCCAAAGTCCGGGTCCGGCTTCGGCTGATGTCGCACTTCACCCGACATCATCTCTGCTGGTCTTCGGGTATAAAGGCATCAGCCGACGCCATTTTCTTCAGTCTTTCTTGCCGCGTGGCGCCCGAAGCAGAAGCTGTTCGCAAGTGCCGGTCGGTCAGATCCAGAGATTGCTACTACCGAATACTACTCAAGACTTCTAAAAGCTAAGTACCCGTTGAGGACTCTTTCTTGCCTCAGCCGATGTCAGAAAAAGTCAATAACTGTTTAACTTGTGGGAAACAAATACCTCATAAAGATTTCCACTCTTACTGTTTGCCTTGCTTAGGCCCAGACCACGACGTAGCAGCCTGTTCGCCTGTGCCTCCTTCAACCGACGAACGCTTAGGCGTCGGTCGGAGTTTGCTGAACAGTTTTTCGCTCAGATTTTGCATACATTATGCCGTCGGATCCTCCGACTACCCAAATTATTAAAAACGCAAAGAAAAGACCGACACTCGCGGTCCGCGGTTTCGCTGAAACCACGGTTAAGCAAGCATGAGTGTCTCGGTTTCGGCCGAAACCGAGAAAACTGGTTAATCTTCAGCCGAATCCATGACTACTACTGAGGCTCCTGCTACCTTATCTGAATCGGCCTCCGAACTTTTGCCTACAACTGTGGTTCCTACTGAGCTATCAGACACCATCCCCTTGGATATCTCTACCCCAGCACGTGGTGCTGCTAGGCCTCCTGCAGCCATGTCTATTAAGGCTTTTGCCAGGGCTAAAGCAGCTAAAACAGCTAAAACAGTGCCTGTTAAACCACCCTCACTCAGGCCCACTTCTAGTTCTCAAATGCTTACTCTGGCAGAAGATTTAATATCCTTAATTAGGGGATCCCAATCTCACCCAGACAGGGCCTCTCAGCCCCCAGAAAAGAGACCTAGAACAGAGCCCCCCCGAGCCTGTGTCCTCTGATGATTCTGCGGATGACTCAGACATTACAGACCAGCCAGAGGCTCCTTTTTCCAATTATGAAGACTCAGATGCTGAAGATTCCATTCCAGCTGCCTCTCCACCAGAGGAATTCTCCTTTGGGGAAACCTTACATGCCATGAGAGAACAATTCCAATGGCAGGGACAAGATTTCTCAGATTCTAGAAAAGGCTTAGGACCTTTCTGCACTTGCCACAACATAGGCCCTTAGCTATACCTCCAGTACTGCCTGTTGTGGATGATGCATTTAATGATGTTTGCACCGCTCCTGATACTTTACCTCCGGCCCCTGCCAAACCAGATAGATTCTACAGGGTGCCAGACACTCATCACCACCTATTCAAGGCCCCACTTGCAGACCCGAATCTATATCCCCGGGGCCTAAGGCAGTAGCCTCGACCACAGCAAAAAACCCTATTCCTTCTGAAAGGGAATCCAGGTCCTTAGAGAGATGGGGGAAAAAAGTATACACCTCTGCTACTCTCTCTGCCAGAGCTTTAAACTGTCAGTTTCACATGATCCAATACCAAGAGTTTATGCTTGATCAGTTAATTAAAAAGCTGTCCTCTGATGAATCTTTAGATAAGAAATATGTATTAGAAATGCTAAATAACATCCAGCAGGTCAGTAACCATTCTTTAAAATGTGGCTATGATGCACTGGAGGCTTCATTTAGATCAGCCATGACTGGCACAGTGATAAGAAGACATGCATGGTTGAAAGAACAGGTCTTGCGGATCATGTTAAAGCTAAGCTATTGGATGCTCCTATGGATAAAGCCAGTCTATTTGGGGAACCTGCCCAGCAGGTAATGAAGAAAATGGAAGAGAAGGCAAAATCTGTACAAACAGTTAAAGATTTCCTACAGGTTCAGCCCCCAAGGTTCAGCAGGAACTGGCCTGCCAAAAATTGGTCCTTTCCTGACTCCACAAGGTCCCAAAGGGGCAGGAACAGACGCTCTAGGGGCAGAAATCAATCCCGAGGAGGTGCCTACAGAGGACGACAGTGGCAAGGTAATAACCGAGGCACAGAAGCAACCACTGCCACTGCAACTGGACAATCACAGTGACTTGACCCTGAATCCGCCTACCAAGGAGCAAATAGCAGCACCATTAGGCAGAAAGTTAGCCTTATTCTCGAAAAATTGGCACTATATTACAAAAGACAAGTGGATTTTGCAAACCATAAACCATGGCTACCGGTTCCACTTCCACACTTTACCAGTAAAAAGAGGAATGCCAAACCTGCCCCCAAATCAAAAAATAGAAGCCCTGCACCAGACAGCAGAACTAATAAAGATGAGAGCTGTGGAAAGGGTACCAATAACAGAACAGGGCAAAGGATTCTACTCCAGACTCTTCCTAGTACCAAGAAAAGAAAAAACCTGGAGACCTATTCTCGACCTGTCCATCTTAAACACATACATCATTGTCCCAAAATTCAAAATGCTGACCCTACAGCAACTTCTTCCCATGCTGGGCAAGGAGTGTTGGCTGGTAACTCTAGATCTCAAGGAGGCATACCTGCACGTCCCCATTCGACCAAATTGCAGAAGATACCTCAGATTTCTTGCAGGATCAGAGCATTATCAATTCTCAGCATTGCCCTTTGGCTTATCTACTGTGCCCAGAGTATTCACAAAATGCCTGGCATCAGTAATCGCTCACTGCAGACTACAGGGAATCCAAATTTATCCATACCTGGACGACTGCCTGTTACAAGCGGACAACAAAAGCAAGCTGACAACAGATTTACAAAGGGTCATTTACTTGCTACAAGCCCTGGGATACACAGTCAATTTACAAAAGTCAAGGCTGATACCATCCCAAACAAGAACATTCTTGGGCGCGGAATTGGACACAGTAAAACAAATGGCATTCCTAACTGCAGAAAAACAAAAAGAACTCCCTCTTTACTTCTTGGCATTAACAAAGCAGAACAAACTAACAGCAAGAAAAGTTCTGCAGGCCTTGGGCTTCATGGCATCATGCATAATCTTGGTCCCACATGCCAGACTGCATATGAGAAAGCTACAGTGGTACCTAAAGAATTTATGGTCTCAGCACAGTCACAGCTTAGAAACAGAAATTCCACTAATCCCATGCCTAAAACAGGAGTTCCTATGGTGGGCTCAAGCATACCAGGCAAACCCAGGCTTACCCTTCCACAACTTTCGAGCAAGCCAAACCATAACAACGGACGCCTCAGACCTAGGATGGGGGGCGCACATGCTGGACAAATGCATACAAGGATTGTGGACTCAAGACCAGCTGCACCTGCACATAAACCAAAAAGAAATGCTGGCAGTAAAACTGGCAATCCAAAAATTCAGACCATTCCTCAAAGAAGGCCATTTGATGATAAGGACAGACAACACCACAGTCATGTGGTACATCAACAAACAGGGAGGCACTCATTCATACCCCTATGCAGAATGACTTTGGACCTTTGGAATCTGGCTCTCAGCTACAACATCCAGTTACAGGCAATATTTGTGCCGGGAAAAGAGAACACCCTAGCAGACATGTTAAGCAGAACCACCTCGGATGCTCACGAATGGATGATACACCCGGACATCTTCAAGGCCATCACAAAGAAATGGGGAATGCCACAAATAGATCTATTCGCTTCCCCACTCAATCACCAGCTCAAAAAATCTGCACAAGGACATTCCACCCACTTGCATGGAAGGTGGACTCTCTATCCTTCAGCTGGAAAGGCCTGACAGCATATGCATTTCCACCTCTTCCCTTGATGCACAAGGTACTACTGCAAATCAAAGAGGAACGTCCAAGGATAATCCTGATAGCTCCGAATTGGCCAAGACAACACTGGTACCCATTACTGAGGAGCATGTCTCGGGAGAGAATGTGGTCAATACCCCTGATGCCTTTGATGTTAACTCAGAACAACTACAACATCATGCATCCAAACCTAAAACCTTGCAACTGACGGCCTGGAACATCACATAGCAGCAACCAACCCAGACCTTTCCCAAAGGGTTAAAGACATTATCCTTGAAGCCCGCAGACCTTCAACAAGAAGGAACTATGCAGGAAAATGGAAAAGGTTTGTCATTTGGAGTACTGAAAGAGGAAAAGATGTGTCGAACATAGATATTGCTAACATTCTGGAGTACTTGGCAGAGCTTCTACATACAGGCCTGTCCTATTCCTCCATCAAGATACATGCATCAGCTATTTCAGCAGAATACAGCTTCGATCCACCTGTCTTTTCGCATCCTCTACTCAGGCAGTTCCTCAGAGGGATCAAGAATGTAAAACCTCCTAGGAGACCACCATTACCAGCATGGGACTTGAACTTTGTGCTAGAAAAGTTGACACTCCCTCTGTTTGAACCAGCAGCAACAGCAGATCTACAACACCTGTCATGGAAAACTGCTTTCCTACTGGCAATTACCTCAGCAAGGAGGGTTTGAACTACAGGCCTTAATGGCAGTGCAACCCTTCCTAATCTTCCATCAAGATAGGGTGTCCATGAGAACTAATCCTACATTTATGCCTAAGGTGGTATCCAGAGTGTCTTTAAACCAGGCAATCCACCTACCTACCTTCTTTCCCAATCCACAAAACAGGGGAAAGACTGCTGCATACCTTGGATGTACATAGACAGTTACGCTACTACCTGGACAGAACCAAAAGTAACAGAAAAACTGACCAGCTTTTAGTAGCCTATGCAACAGGAAGGGAAGGAAAAGCAATTTCCAAACAGACAATCTCCAAATGGATAGGAAATTGCATAAGATTCTGTTACTCCTTCCATGGAAAACCAATTCCACAGAACATAAGACCTCATTCTACAAGGGCTACAGCCACTACCACAGCTTTCTTACGAGGAGTGGCAACCAAGGACATTATTGAGGCTACTTGGACCTCCGTGCATACATTTGCCAAGCATTATAATTTACCTCTATACTCTAGATCCCGAGCAGGGTTTGCCACTGCTGTACTGCAAGGGATCCTAACTACACCATAATTTTTCTTCCTCCACCCCTAGTTTGGCTATGGTATTCTACCCATTTGTTATGACTGCAGATGCATCCATGAAGGACATAGTACAGTTTTGTACCTACCATAAATGTAGATGTCCGAACTGGATAGCATCTGCAGTCAGGATTACCCACCCTCCTTCCCCTATGTGGTACTCCTAGGGTATTTACCCTCCTAATAGCTAGCTGGGGGGGAGTCTCTTATGGTGTATTTGTTTGTATATATGTACATACATGCTTATTTTTTGTGTTTGCCTTCTACTTTTTTGGAAACATTGGCATTTATCCAAAATTTAGCCTTCCAAGAGGGCAACTGGCATCTGGGGCAAGAAACACTGAGGAAAATGGCGTCGGCTGATGCCTTTATACCCGAAGACCAGCAGAGATGACGTCGGGTGAAGTGCGACATCAGCCGAACCCAGACTTTGGAATCCGGCCGACCGAAGGGCTGCCTGACGACAGGACAACCCATTTGTTATGACTGCAGATGCTATCCAGTTCGGACATCTACATTTATGGTAGGTACAAAACTGTACTTTCTGCAGACCCAGAAACTATTTCTCAGGGCCCTAAAGGGGTTGCAGCCGCTACTGCCAAAAATCCTCTACCCTCTGAAAGAGAGTCTAGAGCTTTAGAGAGATGGGGAAAGAAGGGTGTATACATCTGGAACTCTTTCTGTCAGGGCATTAAACTGTCAATTTCATAAGATACAGTACCAAGAGTATTTGTTAGATGAACTGAATAAGAAACTTTCTTCTCCTGAACCCCTAGAACGTAAATCCCTTCAGGATTTGGTACATAACTCACAACAGGTTAGTAATCATTTCTTAAAATGTGGCTATGATGCACTGGAGGCCTCATTTAGATCAGCTATGACTGGGGCAGTTATTCGTAGGCATGCCTGGCTGAAGGAGCAATCTTTGCCAGACCATGTCAAAGCTAAACTCCTGGATGCTCTAATGGAGAAACAAAATTTATTTGGCTCCTCTGCTCAGGAGATCTTAAAAAAGGTTGAAGAAAAAGCAAAATCTGTGCAAACAGT
Organism: Protopterus annectens; assembly: GCF_019279795.1. NCBI lineage: Eukaryota > Metazoa > Chordata > Ceratodontiformes > Protopteridae > Protopterus > Protopterus annectens. The sequence goes on along the minus strand of NC_056737.1, from coordinate 1,101,450,826 downwards.
TAAAGATTTCCTGCAAGTTCAACCACCGAGATTCAGCAGAAACTGGCCAACAAAGAATTGGTCCTTTCCAGACTCAGACAGAGCCCAGAGAGGCAGGAACAGGCGCTCTAGAGGCAGAGGTCAATCAAAGGGCTCCTACAGAAGCCGTCCGTGGCAGCCTGCCAACCAGAGGAGTAGTGCAACAGCTACAACGACAACCACTACTACAGGACAGGCTCAATGACTTGACTCTGATTCCGCCTACCAGGGATCAACTGGAAGCACCCTTGGGCGGAAAGCTGGCTTTATTCTCAAAAAACTGGCATTATATTACAAAGGATACATGGACACTGCAAATAATAGACAAAGGATACAGGTTTCACTTCCACACATTGCCAAAAAGAAGCGGAATAACAAAACCTTCCACCAAATCAGAAGGCAGAGGCTTTAAGACAAATCAGCAATTTACTTCAGATGAAAGCTATAGAAAAGGTACCATGTTCAGAACAAGGCCAAGGATTTTACTCCAGACTATTCCTTGTACCAAGAAAAGAAAATCAATGGAGGCCTATTCTCAACCTGTCCGCACTGAACACTTATCTCATTGTGCCAAAATTCAAAATGCTGACCCTACAGCAACTTCTTCCCATGTTGGGCAAGGAGTCTTGGCTGGTGACTCTAGATCTCAAGGAGGCATACCTGCACGTCCCTATTCGACCAAGTTGCAGAAGACACCTCAGATTTCTTGCAGGATCAGAGCATTATCAATTCTCAGCATTGCCCTTTGGCTTATCTACTGCGCCCAGAGTATTCACGAAATGCCTGGCATCAGTAATTGCACATTGCAGACTACAGGGAATTCAAATTTATCCATACCTGGACGACTGCCTAATGCAAGCGGACAACAAGAAAAATTTGATAAAGGACTTGGCCTATGCCATACACCTGCTACAGACCTTGGGATACACAGTCAACATCCAAAAGTCAAGACTAGTACCATCCCAAAGGATAACCTTTTTGGGTCCAGATCTGGACACAAACACCCAAATGGCCTTTCTCACAGAAGAAAAGCAAAAACAACTTCCAGATTACTTCATGAACCTGACAAGACAAACTCTGCTTACTGCAAGGAAAATCCTGCAGGCCCTGGGTTACATGACATCCTGCATAATTCTAATCCCATATGCCAGTCTGCATATGAGGAAATTACAATGGTACCTAAGGAGTGTATGGTCTCAACACAGTCACAGTTTAGAAACCATGATACCAATCATTCCATGCCTTCAAAAGGAATTCCTGTGGTGGGCTCAGGCCTGCCAGTCCAACAGAGAGTTGCCTTTCAACAAACCAAAAACAAGGCAGACCATCACCACGGACGCCTCGGACCGAGGATGGGGAGCACACATGGAGGACAAATGTATCCAAGGCCTATGGCCTCAAGAACAGCTAAGCATGCACATAAACCAAAAGGAAATGCTGGCAGTGAGGCATGCAATCGAGGCATTCAAACCCTTCCTCCAACAAGGACATCTGTTAATAAGGACAGACAACACCACGGTCATGTGGTACATAAACAAGCAGGGAGGCACACATTCTTACCCTCTATGCTGGATGGCTATGAATCTGTGGGAACTATGCCTGAATCTCAATATCCACCTAGAGGGCCAATTCGTGCCGGGGAAAGAAAATGCACTGGCGGACAGCTTAAGCAGAACTATTATGGATGCACACGAATGGATGCTGCACCCAGACATCTTCAAACTCATAACAAACACATGGGGAATGCCGGAAATAGATCTGTTCGCCTCCCCACTCAACCATCAACTGAAGACATTCTGCTCAAGGACAATACCGCCCACAAGCTTGGAGGGTGGACTCTCTCTTTCAGCTGGAAAGCCCTAACAGTATAAGGTTCTACTGAAGATCAGGGAGGAACAGCCAAAAGTGATACTAATAGCTCCGGACTGGCCAAGACAACACTGGTATCCATTATTGAGAAGCATGTCTCAGGCAAAATCATGGCCTCTCCCCCTATGGCCTCTTCTTCTGACGCAGAACAATTTCAAGACCCTGCATCCCAACTTGAAAACATTGCAGCTAACTGCCTGGAAAATTCCTTAAATCCTAATCAAACTGTTTTATCTCAGAGGGTGAAGGACATTATCCTGGAGGCTCGCAGGCCTTCCACAAGGAAGACATACTCAGCTAAATGGAAGAGATTTCTCATTTGGAGCACAGCAAAGGGCACATGTCAGTGGCAAACCTAGCACATATCCTAGAATACTTAGCAGAATTGTTCCACAATGGCCTGTCCTATTCTTCCATTAAGATTCATGCTTCAGCAATTTCAGCAGAATACAATGTGGATCCACCTATCTTCTCACACCCTCTCCTCAGACAATTTCTGAGAGGGATCAAAAATATTAAACCTCCAAGAAGACCCCCTCTACCTGCCTGGGATCTCAACTTTGTGCTGGAGAAACTGACACTACCTCCTTTTGAACCAGCAGCATCAGCGGATCTACAGTTTCTATCTTGGAAAACTGCATTCCTTCTGGCAATCACTTCAAGAAGAGTATCTGAATTACAAGCATTAATGGCAGTGCAGCCTTTTCTTATTTTCCACCAGGACAGGGTGTCACTAAGAACCAATCCTACTTTTATGCCAAAGGTGGTATCTAGGGTATCCTTGAACCAAGCTATTCAATTGCCTACGTTCTTCCCTAATCCACAGAATAGAGGGGAAAAACTTTTGCACACCCTGGATATACACAGACAACTACGCTACTACTTGGACAGAACAAAAAACTAGCAGAAAAACTGACTAACTTTTTGTAGCATATGCAACTGGGGTGCAAGGAAGAGCAATTTCCAAACAGACAATTTCAAAATGGATAGGAAATTGCATTCGCTTTTGCTACTCCTTTCATGGAAAGACAGTTCCTGAAAATATCAGGCCTCACTCCACAAGGGCCACGGCCACCACTTCAGCCTTCCTACGGGGGGGTGGCTACCAAGGACATTTTAGAAGCTGCTACTTGGAGCTCCGTAAATACATTTGCCAAGCATTACAGTCTACCTTTATACTCTAGATCCAGAGCAGGGTTTGCAACTGCAGTTCTGCAGGGGATCTTAACTACACCATCCTTTTCTTAGTACCTCCTCCCCCAGATTGGCTATGGTATTCTACCCATATGTTATGACTGCAGATGCATCCTTGAAGGACATAGTACAGTTTTGTACCTACCATAAATGTAGATGTCCGATAGGTATGCATCTGCAGTCAGGATTACCCTCCTTCCCTCTGTGGTATTCCTAGGGTGCTTACCCCTCTTTTAGCTAGCTGGGGGAATCTATTTTGGTGTATTTGTTTGTTTATTCATGTATATAATTTGCAAATGTTTGGAACTTTTCAGCATTTATCCAAATTTAGCCTTCCTAGAGGGCACCTGGCATCTGGGGCAAGAAAACTGAGGAAAATGGCGTCGGCTGATGCTTTTATACCCCAGATGCTCTGACGTCGGGGAAAGTGCGACATCAGCCGAGGCCAGACCCAGACTTTGGAATCCGGCCGACCGAAGGGCTGCCTGAGGCAGGACAACCCATATGTTATGACTGCAGATGCATACCTATCGGACATCTACATTTATGGTAGGTACAAAACTGTACTTTTTCGTTTTCGAGTTTCAGAACCGAAGTCTTCAACTAAAAGCTAAGTACCCCGTTGGGGAAACTTTTTCTTGCTCCTTACCGATGTCAGTAAAAGTTGTTAATTGCATTACTTGTGGGAAGCAAATACCTCATAAGGATTTAAATTTATACTGTATTCCTTGCCTAGGCCCTGACCACAACGTGCCTTGCTGTTGGTTGTGCTAAATTTAATCAGCACATGATTAAACGTCTGTATACTTTTGCTTCTAAATATTTTGGCTCAAGATTTAATTATCCAGAAATGTCATCTGTTAGCAATCCGACTGCTGTAATACCTAAAAAAACGCACAGAAAAAGACAGAGACAGACCTTCGAGGTCCAAAACCGACAACGCTTCTCCTAAGCCAGTCGCTGGATCACCGGTACTCAGGTGCTTTTGCAGCCCCTGATGCCCGCTACTTCTGATTCGCGGGCCTCTGCTGAGACCCATTCGGTGTCTGGTATGCCGCGAGATGCTTCAATTATGGAACCAGCGAATGTCTCTACCTCAGATGGGTCTGGAGCCGCTGTGCAGGCACTGGCTACTGAGGGTGCTTTCAGGCCTACAGATTTGTATATTAGACCAACACCATCTTCCAAACTACGCCCAAATTCTAAATCTGTCTAAAAAATTGATGCCTGGGCCACATGTGTATCCCCCTATGCCTAAAAAACAAATTATCAAAATGGCTGAAGATTTAATTACTCTGATCAGGGGTAGCCAACCCCCTCCTTCTAAGAGGCCTAGGCAAGACATTGACTATGAATCTTCTGAACAGGATTCCATTTCTTTTGACTCTTCTAATGAACAGGATTTGTCTATTCCAACTTATGAGGACTCTGATGTATAAGATTCCATTCCTTCTGCTTCTCCCCCTGAGGATTTTTCTTTTGGGGAAACTTTACATACCTTGAGGGAACATTTCCACTGGGAAAGTCAGGATTTCTCTGAATCTAAAGAGAGACTTGGGGATTTTCTTCTTCCTCAGCACAGGCCTCTGACCATACCTCCTGTTCTAGACATGGTTGATGTTTTTTTCAGAATCTAGTATGACGGCTGATTCTCTGCCTCCGGCTCCTTGTAAGCCAGACAGATACTACAGGGTTCCTGACTCCCACAAATTCCTTTTCAAAACTCCTATGAAACAGGGTCCCCAAAAAGTAAGGGCACCTCTACTGCTAAAAATCCTACTCCTCCTGATAGAGATTCTAGGGAGCTGGCTAGATGGGGTAAGAAGGTTTACACGTCTGCAACCTTTCATGCTTAAATATCAACAGCATATCATGGGACTACTTAAACAGAAAATGATGTTAATCTCTGACTGTGTGGAAAATAAAGATTTGCAGGATTTATTACATTCAGCTGAACAAGTTGGAAAACATACTTTGCAGTGTGGTTTTGATTCCTTGGAGGCCTCTTGCAGGGCTGCTGTAACTGGATCTGTGCTAAGAAGGTATGCTCGATTCAAAGAGCAAACTCTGCCTAACCATGTTAAAGCAAAATTGTTGGATGCACCTTTACAACAGGACCGTCTCTTTGGTAATAAGGGTGAAGAAGTGTTAAAAAAGATGGAAGATAAAGCTAAATCTATGTAAACTGAAAGATTTCTTACAAGTGCAACCGCCAAGATTTAGTAGACACTGGCCTACTAAAAACTGGTCCTTTCCAGTCCCCTCGAAAGCCGTTCAAGTCAAACCAAGACACTCCAAAGGCTCCAGGTTTCAGTCACAAGGAACATTTAGAGCAACACAATGGGGTGCCTCCACCTCCAAATAAGGAAGCAGCAAGGCACCTCCCTATGGTAAACAGTCTCAATGACTTCCCCCTGTAATCACCAAGCACTTGCCTTTTAGAGCCTCTTTGGGGGGGGGGGGGACGGACGGACTGGCACTTCATGCACGAAACTGGCACCTTATTACCCAGGACAAATGGGTTTTAAATATAGTATCCCAGGGATACAGATTTCATTTCCACACGTTCCCAATCCCAAACGGATGGCCGGTTCTGCCCCCAAATCAGTGGGCAGAGGCCCAGAAACAAGTTCTGTCCCTCATGAACATGGGAGCTATTCAACCAGTACCAGAAGAGGAAAAGGGACAAGTTTTCTATTCAAGACTTTTCCTGCTACCCAGAAAAGACAAGTCATGGCATCCAATTCTAGACTTATCCACTCTAAACACATTTCTGGACATTCCAAAATTCAAGATGCTGACTCTTAAACAGTTACTACCTATGCTAGGCAAAGATACCTGGTTGGTAACTCTAGACTTAAGAGGCTTACCTGCATATCCCAATCATGGAATCTTGCAATCGATACCTCCGCTTCAAAGCAGGCTACTTACATTACCAGTTCTCTGCACTGCCGTTTGGCTTATCTGCTGCGCCCAGGGTTTTCACAAAGTGCCTGGCACCAGTAATTGCATTTTGCAGGCAAAGAAATATTCAAATATATCCATACCTGGACGATTGTCTAATTCAGGCAGAAAACAAGGTCATTCTTCTAAAGCATATGGCGTTTGTAAAAAGGGTTCTAACTTGTTTAGGGTACACCATAAACGAAAAGAAATCACAACTGGTACCCTCTCAAAAATTTACATTTCTGGGTGCAAGCTTGAATACAACTGCCCAGATGGCTTACCTTACACCAGAAAAGCAAATTCAATTGGTGACTTACTTCAAACAGGTGGCCACAAAAATCCTGCTATATCTGCAAGACAAATTCTGCAAGCCTTGGGGTTCATGGCCAACTGCATTCTTCTAATTCCATATGCAAGACTGCATATGAGGAAACTTCAGTGGTACTTAAAAAGTTTATGGAGTCAACATTGTCACAGCCTGGAAACAATGATTCCTATTATACCTTGCCTGCAACTAGAGTTCCTTTGTGGACAGAGGCCTGCCACCAAATCAAGGGACTGCCATTCACACCATTCCCTGCTGCCCAAACCCTGACTACAGATGCATCAGACTATGCTTGGGGGGCTCATCTGGCAGGGAAGTACATTCAGGGCAAATGGAGCCCAAATCAAATGCACCTACATATCAATCAGAAAGAGATGCTAGCTGTACAGAATGCACTGACAGCCTTCAAGGACTACCTTCATCAGGACAACTACTGATAGACAGACAGCACCACAGTTATGTGGTACATAAACAAGCAGGGGGGGGTACACATTCCTATATTCCCTTTGCAGACTAGCCATGGCATTGTGGAACACAGCCTTGACCTACCAAATACAACTACAAGCTCAATTCCTGCCAGAAAAGCTAAATACTCTGGCAGACGAACAAAGCAGAAGTCTTATGGACCCACATGAATGGAAACTGGAACCACAAGTTTTCAACATGGTGACACGCAAATGGGGGAGCCCAAACATAGTTCTGGGGTGAGGCAAAAAGATCTATCAGTTGGACAAATTCTGCTCAAGAATTCATCACAAAAAAGCTTGGAAAGTGGATGCTGTATCATTCAGCTGGAAAAACCTATCAGTCTATGCTTTTCCCCCCCTCTGCCTCTGCTCTCCAAAGTTCTACTAAAGGTCAAATTGGACAAACCAAAAATGATTCTGATTGCTCCAGACTGGCCACGCCAACACTGGTACCCACTCCTGCGCAATGTGTCACACCTTCCTCCGTGGCACCTGCGTAGACACCTTACCTACTGTCTCAGAACTGCCAAATTCTGCACACTCTGCTTCACACTTTGAGTCTTCCATCATGGCTAATCAACTAATTTCACTCTAGTAGGCACCACTCAGCAAACCTGTGATGGATGTCATTTTGGAGGTTAGAAGGTCTAGTACTAGAAAATCTTATGCTGACAAATGGAAAAGATTCTGTGCCTGGAACCAATCGCAAGGAATAAGCACAGCAATGCCCAATATTCCCCAGATTCTGCAATACTTAACTGAGATGCTTCACAAGGGCCTATCTTTTTCTTCCATAAAAATCCATGCCTCTGCCATTTCAGCTCATTACAACACAGAACCCCCCCTTCTCTCATCCTCTGCTAAAGTAGTATCTCAGAGGGGCCAAAAACTTAAGACCTCCTAGGAGAGCACCATCTACTGCATGGGACCTCAGTTTTGTTTTGGAAAAACTCACTCTCCTTCCTTTTGAGCCAGCTGCTATAGCAGATCTAAAATTTCTCTCCAGGAAAACAGCTTTCCTTTTAGCAGTCACTTCAGCTAGAAGGATTTCAGAATTACAGGCTCTTATGGCAGTGGAGCCTTCCATTATTTTTTATCCGGACAGGGTGGCTCTCGGGACCAATCCATCTTTCATGCCTAAGGTGGTATCCAGTGTGGCTCTTAATCAGACCATTCATCTGCCAACTTTCTTTCCCAATCCACAGAACAAGGGCGAGCGGATTGTGCATTCATTGGATGTACACAGACAACTTAGATTCTACTTAAACAGGACAAAATCTCTAAAAGTAGCAGAGTCCAAATCCAGCTCCAGACAAGTGGAGTACCTCAGGGTTCAGTCCTGGGACCACTCTTGTTTCGCATCTACTTCTTTATACCCCTGACGTCATGGAAGAAGGGACAGCAACCGACGCAGGACCCCAGACCGACTGAGGGCAACCTGCCAGCAGATTACCCAAATGTAATGACTGCAACAGTGGATACACTCTAACATCTGCATTTATGGCAAGTGTACACAACTACTTTGTGTACACTTACAATAAATGTAGATGTTCCAGTGTATTCACTGTTGCAATCCTAGTTACCCTCCCTCCAGCCCCCTTCTTTTTTTGGATATACCTCTACTTTCATTTGCTGTCTTGAAAAGCTTTTTGGTGTATTTGCTTTTTTGTTGGAGATATAACCTTGTATATTTATAGATTTAATTGCTTCCCATTAAGGGGGCACCTGACATCTGGGGCAAGAAAAACTGATGTAATGGCGTCAGCTGCAAGTTTTATACCCCTGACCACCTGAATTCATGGAAGAAGGGACCGCGACTGACGCAGGGCCCAAGCCTTTGTTAATCAGGCTGACTGAGGGCTACTGCAAGCAGATAACCCAAAAGTGATGACTGCAACAGTGAATACACTCTAACATCTACATTTATGGTAAGTGTACACAACTGTGCTTTCTAAATGGATATCTAACTGTATCCAATTCTGCTACCACTTCCATGGGATAATTCCCCCCAAGCCAGTCGAAAGCCATTCCACTAGGGCAGCATCTGCTTCCACTGCTTTCCTCAAGGGGGTGGGGGGTTCCTACCAAGGACATCCTAGAAGCCTCTTTTCTCCAAAACCCGAGCAGACTTTCCTTTGCAGTCCTGCAGGGCATGCTAGGCGCTACTTAGAACTGTGCAAGCCTTTTCTTCTATTCCTACCCTTCTACCATCCACCCTACGTTCAGCTTTAGGAATCTTCCCACAACTGATGACTGCAACAGTGAAACATGTAAAACCTAGTACAGTTGTGTACACTTAACCATAAATGTAGATGTTCAAATGTATTCACTGTTGCAGTCTTGTTTTCCCTATCTCCTTCTCTCTCTCTGTTTGCTTCTCACCTATCTATGCCTGTGGTTATCCCCCAGGATGGCCTTCCTCAGGCCTTCTGGGCTGGGCTCCTATAGGTTGGGGCAGGAAAAACTGATGTAATGGCGTCGGCTGCCCTGTTTTATACCGCTGACAACCTGATGTCAGTCCCAGGCAACTTGCAGCCGATGCAGGAGGGACAATCTTTACTCTAGTATTTGGGCCTGCTGAGGGCTACCCAGCAGGGATAACCCCCAAGTGATAACTGCAACGGTGAATGCACTCTTAACATCTACATTTATGGTAAGTGTACAGAACTGTACTTTTTGAAACTAAATGCCAGAGAATGCTTTATTGTATCCTTTGGGAAATCATGTACTCCAGAAAACTACCACGTTGACAGTATGCTGCTAAGAGTTGACCAAGTTTGGTATTTGGGGACTTGTGTGGTCAGTAACTGAACTTTTGACCATGTGTCTACTGTTGTCGGAACGTCCTATATTTGCACAGCCTATAAACAAAGGGATTATGTCTTCATCTAGGGCTGTCATTGTTCTCATTATGTCTAGAACTTGGGGCTTGTCATTGTCCTTGTTATGTCTAGAACTAGGGCTGTCATTGTCCTGGTTGTGTAGAACTAGGGCCGTCATTGTCCTCGTGTCTAGAACTAGGGCCGCAATTGTCCTCATGTCTAGAACTAGGGTTATCATTGTCCTCATGTCTAGGGCTGTCATTGTCCTCATGTCTAGAACTAGGGCTGTTATTGTCCTCATTATGTCGAACTAGGGCGGTCATTGTCCTCATGTCTAGAACTAAAGCTGTCATTGTCCTCATGTCTAGAAGTAGGACTGTCATTGTCCTCATGTCTAGAACTGAGGCTGCCATTGTCCTCATGTCTAGAACTAGGGTTGTCATTGTCCTCATGCCTAGAACTAGGGCTGTCATTGTCCTCATGTCTAGAACTAGGGCTGTCATTGTCCTCATGTCTAGAACTAGGGCTGTCATTGTCCTCGTGTCTAGAACTAGGGCTGTCATTGTCCTCGTGTCTAGAACTAGGGCTGTTATTGTCCTCGTGCCTAGAACTAGGGCTGTCATTGTCCTCATTGTGTCTAGAACTAGGGCTGTCATTGTCCTCCTTTACTCTGTTCTAATTAGGCCATTTACTGAATATAATGTCCCCTTTGGCATGTCTCTCTCCAGACACTTGCTACAACTGGAATGCCCACAGAGTTACCTTACTAAAAGGGTCCAAGGCCTAAACAATGTGTCCTACATGGACTGACTCAAAGCCCTGTCACTATACTCTGTATCCTACAGACTACTAAGAGGTGACCTGTGTCTGGGATGCAGGGCATCCTCTGACCCATTACTGATGGATTTGCTGCAGATTAGCAAGTCGAATGGCATCAGAAATACTCTGTCTTAGGATCTAACCCTCTTCTGCAATGTCAGCAGAACGGTTTGAAGATGAAGGAATAGGTATGTTTTGCCGAAATAAGACAGGTTCTTTTCAGAGCAAAAAGAGAAATTGGCTAGGCTTAAAATGACCTGCAAGGGTAGCCTAGTCATTACATATCAACCCTTGAACAGTGGCTTTCTTTTCACAAGTCCAGTACTCACAGTACCAATTTTGGCAGTTGCAGAATAACTTGACAGTACCGTCCAGTTCAATTACCTCTCTCTTAACAGGTTACATCCAAATCCAACTTGTTCTTTTGGATTTATCTGACCTTGTACCCTTCTGAGAAACCAAAAATATAGCCCATAGCCACAGGTTGCACAGAATGTTTAGAGGAGCATCTTCCAGAAATGCTTTATTTACAAACATAGTGAAACATTAAAGAATTAATTTATTCCTTAAGAAGTTAGGGCTCTGATATAGGTTCATTGTTGCATACCAGGCTTAAGACCATCAGAGCATTTATAAGCCTGGCCATGTACAGCAACCCAGTTGTGTCCCTATGTGTCATGGGCATTTATTAGGCGGGGATATTTTAGGAAATTTCTAGAGGTTATGTGGCGGGATATATTGGCTATTACTATCCGTCTGTCACAGACATGGGGGCCAGATATGGGGTGAATTTCCGATTTCCCTTCCATTGGTCAAAGTTATACTTAAATATGGTTAGGGATGGACTTCAAATGGATGTAGAACCTCTGTTACAAAGCATGGGTCTCCTTTGAGACATGGGTCTGTCATGCCAGCATGTCTTATTTATGTCACAAGCAAAATTTAAATCCTTGGATTTAGTGTTTCTGATGTTTGTTTTGCAGAGTTGCAAAAGGTCCATCAGAGCTGGATCTGTGGACGCCTTGTATGCCAGTCATAGATTGCCTCTTGGTAACCTGTAAGAGACATTTATTGAGAGAATGCTTTAAAGTGATCTGTATAGGACATTTTGCTTATACCCTAGATTCTGCTAGTAAGGAACCTTTGTGTGTGTTCCAGCTGTTGAAAATGTGTGGCAAGTTGAGTGCCAAAGAGGCGATGTCCTTCAAGGATGCATCTGCAGTCATAACAAATGGGTTGTCCTGTCGTCAGGCAGCCCTTCGGTCGGCCGGATTCCAAAGTCTGGGTCTGGCCTCGGCTGGTGTCGCACTTCACCTGACGTCATCTCTGCTGGTCTTCGGGTATAAAGGCATCAGCCGACGCCATTTTCCCCAGTCTTTCTTGCCGCGTGGCGCCCGAAGCAGAAGCTGTTCGCAAGTGCCGGTTGGTCAGATCCAGAGATTACTACTACCGAATACTACTTCGAAGACTTCTAAAAAGCTAAGTACCCCGTTGGGGACTCTTTCTTGCCTCAGCCGATGTCAGAAAAAGTAAATAACTGTTTAACTTGTGGGAAACAAATACCTCATAAAGATTTCCACTCTTACTGCTTACCTTGTTTAGGCCCAGACCACGACGTAGCAGCCTGTTTAGCCTGTGCTTCCTTCAACCGACGAACGCTTAGACGTCGGTCGGAGTTTGCTGAACAGTTTTTCGGCTCAGATTTTGCGTACATTATGCCGTCGGATCCTCCGACTACTCAAATTGTTAAAAAACGCAAAGAAAAAGACCGACACTCGCGGTCCGGTTTCGGCGAAACCACGGTTAAGCAAGCGAGTGTCTCGGTTTCGGCGAAACCGAGCAAACGGGTCAATCTTCAGCCGAATCCATGACTACTACCGAGGCTCCTGCTACCTAGTTGAATCGGCCTCTGAAGTTTTGCCTACTAATGTGGTTCCTAGTGAATTATCAGACACCATCCCTTTGGATGTCTCTACCCCAGCACGTGGTGCTGCTAGGCCTCCTGCAGCCATGTCTATTAAGGCCTTTGCCAGGGCTAAAGCAGCCAAAACTGCTAAATCTGTGCCTGTTAAGCCCCCCTCACACAGGCCCAGTTCCAGTTCACAAATGCTTACTCTGGCAGAGGATCTCATCTCTTTAATTAGGGGATCCCAATCTCACCCAGACAGGGCCTCTCAGCCTCCAGAAAAGAGACCTAGAGTAGAGCCCCAGAGCCAGTGCCCTCTGATGATTCTTGGATGACTCAGACATTACAGAACATCCAGAGGCTCCTTTTTCTACTTATGAAGATTCCGATGCTGAAGAATCTATTCCATCTGCCTCTCCACCAGAGGAATTTTCCTTTGGGGAACCTTACATGCCATGAGAGAACAATTCCAATGGCAGGGACAAGATTTCTCAGATTCAAGAAAAAGGCTTAGGACCTTTCTACACTTACCACAACATAGGCCCTTAGCTATACCTCCTGTTCTGCCTGTTGTGGATGATGCATTTAATGATGTTTGCACTGCTCCTGATACTTTACCTCCAGCCCCTGCCAAACCAGATAGGTTTTACAGGGTACCAGACACTCATCACCACCTATACAAGGCCCCACTTGCAGATCCTGAGACTATCTCCCAGGGGCCTAAGGCAGTAGCCGACCTCAGCAAAAACCCTCTCCCTTCTGAAAGGGAATCCAGGTCCTTAGAGATGGGGAAAAAGTTTACACCTCTGCTACTCTCTCAGCTAGAGCTTTGAACTGTCAGTTTCATATGATCCAATACCAAGAGTTTATGCTTGATCAGTTAACTAAAAAACTGTCCTCTGATGACTCCTTAGATAAGAAATATGTTTTAGAAATGGTGAATAACATTCAGCAGGTTAGTAACCATTCTTTAAAATGTGGCTATGATGCACTGGAGGCTTCATTTAGATCAGCCATGATTGGCACAGTTATAAGAAGGCATGCATGGTTGAAAGAACAGGTCTTGCGGATCATGTTAAAGCAAAGCTGTTAGATGCTCCTATGGATAAGGCCAGTCTATTTGGTACTCCTGCTCAGCAAGTAATGAAGAAAATGGAAGAGAAGGCAAAATCTGTACAAACAGTTAAGGATTTCTTACAGGTTCAGCCCCCAAGGTTTAGCAGGAACTGGCCTTCCAAAAATTGGTCCTTTCCAGACTCCTCAAAATCTCAGAGGCAGGAATAGACGTTCCAGAGGCAGAAATCAATCCAGAGGAGGTGCCTACAGAGGACGTCAGTGGCAAGGCAATAACCAGCGAGGCACAGACACAACCACTGCCACTGCAACAGGACAATCACAGTGACTTGGCTCTGACACCGCCTACCAGGGAACAAACAGCAGCACCTTTAGGCGGAAAGTTAGCCTTATTTTCAAAAAATTGGTACTATATCACAAAAGACAAGTGGATTTTGCAAACCATAGACCAAGGCTACAGGTTTCACTTCCACACCTTACCAGTAAAAAGAGGAATTCCAAACCTACCTCCAAATCAAAAAACAGAAGCTCTAAAGCAGATAGCTCAATTAACAAAGATGAGAGCTGTGGAAAGAGTACCACTAACAGAACAGGGCAAAGGATTCTACTCCAGACTTTTCCTAGTACCAAGAAAAGAGAAAAGTTGGAGACCTATTCTCGACCTGTCCATCTTAAACACATTCATCATTGTCCCAAAATTCAAAATGCTGACCCTACAGCAACTTCTTCCCATGCTGGGCAAGGAGTGTTGGCTGGTAACTCTAGATCTCAAGGAGGCATACTTGCACGTCCCCATACGACCAAATTGCAGAAGATACCTCAGATTTCTTGCAGGATCAGAGCATTATCAATTCTCAGCATTGCCCTTTGGCTTATCTACTGTGCCCAGAGTATTCACAAAATGCCTGGCATCAGTAATCGCTCATTGCAGGCTACAGGGAATCCAAATTTGTCCATACCTGGACGACTGCCTGATACAAGCGGACAACAAAAGCAAGCTGACAAAAGACTTACAAAGAGTCATTTGCTTACTACAAGCCCTGGGATACACAGTCAATTTAAAAAAGTCAAGACTGATACCATCCCAAACAAGAACATTCCTGGGTGCGGAATTGGACACAGTAAAACAGATGGCATTCCTAACTGCAGAAAAACAAGAACAACTCCCTCTTTACTTCTTGGCATTAACAAAGCAGAACAAACTAACAGCAAGAAAAGTACTGCAGGCCTTGGGCTTCATGGCATCATGCATAATCCTGGTCCCCCATGCCAGACTGCATATGAGAAAGCTACAGTGGTACCTAAAGAATTTATGGTCTCAACACAGGCACAGCTTAGAAACCGAAATCCCACTAATCCCATGCCTGAGTTCCTATCCTGGGCTGAAGCATGCCAGTCAAACCCAGGCTTGCCCTTCCACAACTTTCAAACAAGTCAAACCATCACAACGGACGCCTCAGACCTAGGCTGGGGGGGCACACATGTTGGACAAATGCATACAAGGATTATGGACTCCAGACCAGCTGCACCTGCACATAAATCAAAAAGAAATGCTGGCAGTAAAACTAGCAATCCAGAATTTCAGACCTTTCCTCGAGGAAGGCCATTTAATGATAAGGACAGACAACACCACAGTCATGTGGTACATCAACAAACAGGGAGGCACTCATTCATACCCCCTATGCAGAATGACTCTGGACCTTTGGAATATGGCTCTGAGCTACAACATCCAGTTACAGGCAATATTTGTACCGGGAAAAGAAAACACCCTAGCAGACATGTTAAGCAGAACTACCTCGGATGCTCACGAATGGATGCTACACCCGGACATCTTCAAGGCCATCACAAAGAAATGGGGAATGCCACAAATAGACCTATTCGCATCCCCACTCAATCACCAGCTCAAGAAATTCTGCACAAGGACATACCACCCACTTGCATGGAAGGTGGACTCTCTATCCTTCAGTTGGAAAGGCCTGACAGCATATGCATTTCCACCTCTTCCTTTGATGCACAAGGTACTACTGAAAATCAAAGAGGAACGTCCAAGGATAATTCTGATAGCTCCGAATTGGCCAAGACAACACTGGTATCCATTGCTGAGGAGCATGTCTCGGGGGAGAATGCGGACACTACCCCTGATGCCTTTGATGTCAACTCAGAACAACTACAACATCATGCATCCAAACCTAAAAACTCTGCAACTGACTGCCTGGAACATCACATAACAGCAACTAACCCAGACTTATCCCAAAGGGTTAAAGACATTATCCTTGAAGCCCGCAGACCTTCAACAAGAAGGAACTATGCAGGAAAATGGAAAAGGTTTGTCATTTGGAGTACTGAAAGAGGAAAAGATGTGTCGAAGATAGATATTGCTAACATCCTGGAGTACTTGGCAGAGCTTCTCCATACAGGCCTGTCCTATTCCTCCATCAAGATACATGCATCAGCTATTTCTGCAGAATATAGCTTAGATCCCCCTGTCTTCTCACATCCTCTACTCAGGCAGTTCCTCAGAGGAATCAAGAATGTAAAACCTCCTAGGAAACCACCATTACCAGCATGGGACCTGAACTTTGTGCTAGAAAAATTGACACTCCCCCCATTTGAACCAGCAGCAACTGCAGACCTTCAACACCTATCATGGAAAACTGCTTTCCTACTGGCAATTACTTCAGCAAGGAGGGTTTCGGAACTACAAGCCTTAATGGCAGTACAACCCTTCCTAATCTTCCATCAAGATAGAGTGTCCATGAGAACTAATCCTACATTTATGCCTAAGGTGGTATCCAGAGTGTCTCTAAACCAGGCAATCTACCTACCTACCTTATTTCCCAATCCACAGAACAGGGGGGAAAGACTGCTGCATACCTTGGATGTACATAGACAGTTACGCTACTACCTGGACAGAACCAAAGGTAACAGAAAAACTGACCAGCTTTTAGTAGCCTATGCAACAGGAAGGGAAGGAAAAGCAATTTCCAAACAGACAATCTCCAAATGGATAGGAAATTGCATAAGATTCTGTTACTCCTACCATGGAAAACCAATTCCACAGAACATAAGACCTCACTCTACAAGAGCTACAGCCACTACCACAGCTTTCTTGAGGAGTGGCAACCAAGGACATTATTGAGGCGGCTACTTGGACCTCCGTGCATACATTTGCCAAGCATTATAACTTACCTCTATACTCTAGATCCCGAGCAGGGTTTGCCACTGCTGTATTGCAAGGCATCCTAACTACACCATAATTCTTCTTCCTCCTCCCTAGTTTGGCTATGGTATTCTACCCATTTGTTATGACTGCAGATGCATCCTTGAAGGACATAGTACAGTTTTGTACCTACCATAAATGTAGATGTCCGAACAGGATAGCATCTGCAGTCAGGATTACCCACCCTCCTTCCCTCTGTGGTACTCCTAGGTATTTACCCTCCTAATAGCTAGCTGGGGGTCTCTTATGGTGTATTTGTTTGTATATATGTACATACATGCTTATTTTTTGTGTTTGCCTTCTACTTTTTTGGAAACATTGGCATTTATCCAAAATTTTGCTTTCCAAGAGGGCAACTGGCATCTGGGGCAAGAAACACTGAGGAAAATGGCGTCGGCTGATGCCTTTATACCCGAAGACCAGCAGAGATGACGTCGGGTGAAGTGCGACACCAGCCGAGGCCAGACCCAGACTTTGGAATCCGGCCGACCGAAGGGCTGCCTGACGACAGGACAACCCATTTGTTATGACTGCAGATGCTATCCTGTTCAGACATCTACATTTATGGTAGGTACAAAACTGTACTTTATATTTAATGATGGTTCTGCTAAGGGCCATTTCAAGTGCCAGTGCAACTTCCTTGGACCTGCATGGCATGTCCTTATTTAGAAGATGGGCAACATAGAATGATGATGATCTTAGTGTTTCACTGTTGCAGTCAACACACTTGGGTTATCTGCCTGCAGGAAGCCCTCAGTTGGCCCGAATACCAGAGTCTTATTGGGATTTCTGCATCGAATGCTGTCGCCTCTTCCATGACGTCGGGTAGTCAGGTGTATAATACAGGCAGCCGATTCCATTACATCAGCTTTTCTTGCCATGCGGGAGCCCGAAGCAGAAGCAGTTGGCAAGTGCCGGTTGACTGCTACCTGAAATTTTCGTTTTTCGAGTTTCAAACTTGAAGTCTTCTAAAGCTAAGTACCCCAATGGGGATCCTTTTTTCTTGCTCTAACCGATGCCAGAAAAAGTTAACAATTGTCTTGCCTGTGGAAAGCAAATACCTCACAGAGATTTTCATTCTTACTGCGTCACCTGTTTAGGCCCAGACCACGACGATGTTCATCATGTTTCACTGTTGTAGTCATGACTGTAGGGTTCTCCCCTGCCCGGCAGGCAGCCCTCGGTCCACCAGAATCCCAAAGTCTGGGTCCAGCGTCGGCTGTTCAGCCATGCTCCCTGACGTCAGAGCGCCAGGAGTACAAAGCTGACAGCCGACGCCATCTTCTCCAGTCTTTCTTGCCGTGCAGTGATAGCAGTTTGCAAGTGCCGGTCGGCTGACTCTTGACGATTTTTTCTGAAACTTCAGTCCGAAGATTTTCTTTTCCACTCAAAGCTAAGTACCCCGTTGGGGAAACTTTTTTCTTGCTCCACTCCGATGTCAGAAAATGTTAATAATTGTATTTCATGTGGGAAGCAAATACCTCATAAGGATTTTCATTCTTACTGTATTCCTTGCTTAGGCCCTGACCACGACGTAGCTAGTTGTCGGTTTTGTGCTAGATTCAATCAATGTACAATTAAGCGAAGGTACGATTTTGCTTTTCATTACTTCGGTAGGCGCTTTAACTACAAAATGTCGTCGGATATGGTTCCGGCTACCGGAGTTCACAAACCTCTCAACCATAAAGACAGGCCTCTGACGTCCAAATCTGATGATAGCGCTGGCGGAGCCAGCTTCAGGTTCGGCCGTCGTCAATGAGGCGCTTTTGCAGCCCCTGTCGTCGGCCATTTCAGAACCGATGGCTGAAACGGACTCTCATGAGGAGCCAACCAGGCCTTTAAATATTTCTATTGCAGGACCTTCGGACAATGCTCCTTCGGATGGGTCCAGAGCCGTTGTGCAGGTACCGGCTTCCGAAGGGGTTTTCAGGCCTACTCAGCTTCTAATAAAGGCAAAGCCAAAGACAAAGGCAAAGACTCCTTCTAAATCAAAGACTGCAACACAGGCCTCTTCTGAACCGGCTCCCAAGTCACAGAAACAGTTACTCAAGATGGCTGAAGACGTACTTACTATGATTAGGGGTTCACATCCCCCTCCAGACAAAAGGCCAAGGCAGGAAGTGTATTATGACTCCTCTGATCAGGCTTCTGTTTCTTCAGTTTCTTCTTCTGACCAGGAATATTCTTTCCCTCCTTATGGGGATTCTGATGCTGAGGAATCCATTCCTTCAGCTTCTCCCCCTGAGGATTTCTCTTTTGGGGAAACTTTGCATGAAATGAGGGAACATTTCCACTGGGAAGGACAGGAGTATTCGGAATCTAAGAAAAGACTGAGGGATTGTCGTCTTCTTCCCCAATATAGACCCCTGGCTATTCCTCCTGTTTTGGATATTGTAGATGATGCCTTTTCGGAGGCTAACTTAACCCCTGACTCTTTTTCCTCCTGCTTCTGTTAATCAGCAATTTCTCTTGTCTGTTTTAAAACAAAAGCTTACTTCCATTTCTGCCTGCGCAGATAAGGAATTACATGACTTATTGCATGCCACTGAACAAGTTGGGAAGCGTGGTTTACACTGTGGATTTGATGCCTTGGAGGCTTCTTGTAGGGCTGCTCCTCCGGCACAGTCATTAGAAGGCATGCATGGCTAAAGGAACAAAATTTGCCTGAACAAGTAAAGGCTAAATTATTGGATGCTCCTGTTCAGCATAATGTTTTGTTTGGCTCAAAAGCTGAAGAGGTGATTAAAAAGATGGAGGATAAGGTGAAATCCATGCAAACAGTTAAAGATTTCTTAGAAGTACAGCCACCTGGATTTAGCAGGAATTGGCCTTCAAAAAATTGGTCCTTTCCCACTTCAGACAGGCCTCAGAGGGGTAGATATAGACTCTCCAGAGGAAGGCCTCAAGCACAAGCTTCTTATAGACCAAGACAGTGGACTGCTTCCACCCCTAGGGGAGGAGAGGACCGGTCACAAACTCGAAGGAAACAAACTCAATGACTCCCTCTGTTGGGCTACAGTAACTTCTTGCCTGGAAGCCCCCTGGGAAAACTCTCTTTTTTATCAAAATTGGACTCAAATAACCCAAGACAAGTGGGTTTTGGATGTGGTTTTAAGAGGTTACAAATTCCAGATGTCCTTCAAGGATGCATCTGCAGTCCTTACAAATGGGTTGTCCTGTCGTCAGGCAGCCCTTCGGTCGGCCGGATTCCAAAGTCTGGGTCTGGCTTTGGCTGGTGTCGCACTTCACCCGACGTCATTGCTGCAGTTACTCGGGTATAAAGGCATCAGCCGACGCCATTTTCCTCAGTCTTTCTTGCTGCGTGGCGCCCGAAGCAGAAGCTGTTCGCAAGTGCCGGTCGGTCAGAACCAGAGATTACTACTACCGAATACTTCTACTACTACCGAAGACTTCTAAAAAGCTAAGTACCCCGTTGGGGACTCTTTCTTGCCTCAGCCAATGTCAGAAAAAGTGAATAACTGTAACTTGTGGGAAACAAATACCTCATAAAGATTTCCACTCTTACTGCTTACCTTGTTTAGGCCCAGACCACGACGTAGCAGCTTGTCTAGCCTGTGCTTCTTTTAACCGACGGACGCTTAGACGTCTGTCGGAATTTGCTGAGCAGTTTTTCGGCTCTGATTTTGCTTATATTATGCCGTCGGATCCTCCGACTTCACAAATATCCAAAAGCAAGGAAAAGGACCGACACTCGGTCCGCGGTTTCGCCAAAACCGGTTAAGACAACTGAGTGTCTCTGTTTCGGCTGAAACCGAGCAAGCGGTTCTTCCTTCAGCCAAAGCTTACCTTCTACCGAGGCCTCTTCCAACCTGCTGGAATCGCTTCTGAAATCCAACCTGCAGTTGTGGTTTCTCAGGAATTATCAGACACTATTCCCTTGGATATTTCAACCCCTGCACGTGGAGCTGCTAGGCCTCCTGCAGCCATGTCCATTAAGGCCTTTGCCAGGGCTAAAGCAGCTAAAGCTACTAAATCTGTGCCTGTTAAGACCCCTCTCACAGGCCTAGCTCCAGTTCCCAAATGCTTAGTTTAGCAGAGGATCTCATTTCTTTAATCCCGGGATCCCAACCTCTCCCAGACAGGGCCTCTCACCCACCTCCAGAGAAGAGGCCTAGAGCAGAGCCCCCGAGCCAGTTTCCACAGATGATTCCTCTGATGATTCAGATAATACAGACCCTCCAGAGGCTCCTTTTTCCCCTTATGAAGACTCTGATGCTGAAGAGTCCATCCCTTCTGCCTCTCCACCTGAGGAATTTTCCTTTGGGGAAACCTTGCATGCTATGAGGGAACAATTTCAGTGGCAGGTCAAAATTTTTCAGACTCCAGAAAAGGCTTAGAACCTTTTTGCATTTACCACAACATAGGCCTTTAGCTATACCTCCAGTTCTGTCTGTTGTAGATGATGCATTTAATGATGCTTGTACTGCTCCTGATTCATTACCTCCGGCCCCTGCTAAGCCCGATAGGTTCTACAGGGTCCTGGACACATCACCATTTATACAAGGCTCCTTTTGCAGATCCGAGACTATCTCCCAGGGACCTAAGGCTGTAGCATCTACCTCTGCCAAAATCCCTCCCTCTGAAAGGGAATCCAGGTCCTTAGAGATGGGGTAAAAAAGTTTACACTTCTGCTACTCTGTCAGCTAGGGCCTTGAACTGTCAATTTCATATGATCCAGTATCAAGAATTTATGCTAGACCAGTTAACCAAAAAACTGTCTTCTGATGAACCTTTAGACAAGAAATATGTTCAGGAAATGGTACATAACATTCAGCAAGTTAGTAACCATTCTTTAAAATCGGCTATGATGCACTGGAGGCTTCCTTTAGATCAGCCATGACTGGCACAGTTATCAGAAGGCATGCATGGTTAAAAGAGCAGGCCTTACCGGACCATGTCAAATCAAAACTATTAGATGCTCCCATGGACAAGGTCAATTTGTTTGGCTCTCCTGCACAACAGGTGCTGAAGAAGATGGAAGAGAAGGCAAAATCTGTCCAAACAGTGAAAGATTTCTTACAGGTCCAACCTCCAAGGTTTAGCAGGAATTGGCCCTCCAAGAATTGGTCCTTTCCAGACTCCTCCAAAGCACAGAGAGGCAGGAATAGGCGTTCAAGAGGCAGAAGCCAATCCAGAGGGGCCTATAGGGGACGCCAGTGGCAGGGTAACAACCAGCGAGGCACAGACACAGCCACCACCACTACTACAGGACAATCACAGTGACTTGGCTCTGGCACCGCCTACCAGGGAACAACTAGAAGCACCCTTAGGCAGGAAGCTAGCTGTATTTACAAAGAACTGGCATTACATCACAAGGGACAAGTGGATTTTGCAGACAATAGACCAAGGTTACAGGTTTCATTTCCATACTCTACCAGGAAAGAGGAATGCCAAACCTACCTCCAAATCAAAAGGCAGAAGCTCTACAACAAGTAAATCAATTATTAAAGATGAGAGCTGTGGAAAAGGTACCACATATGGAACAAGGAAAGGGCTTTTACTCCAGACTCTTCCTAGTACCAAGGAAAGAAGGCAAATGGAGACCTATTCTCGATCTGTCCGCTTTAAACACATTCCTCATTGTTCCAAAATTCAAAATGCTGACCCTACAGCAGCTTCTTCCCATGCTGGGCAAGGAGTCTTGGCTGGTAACTCTAGATCTCAAGGAGGCATACCTGCACGTCCCCATACGACCAAATTGCAGAAGATACCTCAGATTTCTTGCAGGATCAGAGCATTATCAATTCTCAGCATTGCCCTTTGGCTTATCTAATGCCCAGAGTGTTCACGAAATGCCTGGCATCAGTAATCGCTCATTGCAGGCTTCAGGGGATCCAAATCTACCCTTACCTGGACGACTGCCTAATACAAGCGGACAACAAAAACAAGCTAGCAGAAGACTTGAAAAGAGTCATTTACCTTCTACAAGCCCTGGGATACACAGTCAATATAAAAAGTCAAGGCTGATACCATCCCAAAAGATAACTTTTTGGGTGCGGAGCTGGACACATCCAAACAAATGGCATTCCTAACAGTAGAAAAACAGGAGCAACTCCCTCTCTACTTCTTGGCATTAACAAAACAAAACCATCTAACAGCAAGAAAAGTCCTACAAGCATTGGGCTTCATGGCATCCTGCATAATATTGGTCCCACATGCCAGACTGCATATGAGAAAACTACAGTGGTACCCAAGGAATTTATGGTCTCAGCACAAGCACAGCCTAGAAACTCAAATTCCAATAATTCCATGCCTGAAGCAAGAATTCCAATGGTGGGCTCAGGCCTGTCAATCAAATGAAGGATTGCCCTTCCACAGCACTCAACCAGGCCAAACCATCACAACGGGCGCCTCAGACCTCGGTAGGGGGGCCCACATGATGAACAAATGCATACAGGGTTTATGGACTCAAGAGCAGCTGCACCTACACATAAACCTAAAGGAAATGCTGGCAGTAAAACTGGCAATTCAGGCTTTCAAACCATTTCTTCGACGAGGCCATTTGATGATAAGGACAGACAACACCACAGTTATGTGGTACATCAACAAGCAGGGAGGCACACATTCGTACCCTCTTTGCCGGATGGCCCTGGACCTCTGGAATGTGGCTCTGAGTTACAACATTCAGTTACAAGCAATCTTTGTACCAGGAAAAGAAAACACTCTAGCAGACATATTAAGCAGGACTACCACGGATGCCCACGAATGGATGCTGCATCCGGACATCTTCAAAACCATTACAAGAAAATGGGGTCTCCCAGAAATAGACTTATTTGCATTCCCACTCAATCACCAATTAAAGAAATTCTGCACCAGGACGTACCACCCACTGGCATGGAAGGTGGACTCCCTATCCTTCAGCTGGAAAAATCTGTCAGCATATGCATTCCCACCACTTCCTTTGATGCACAAGGTGCTATTGAAGATCAAAGAGGACCGTCCAAGGATCATTCTGATAGCTCCAGATTGGCCAAGGCAACAGTGGTACCCATTACCGAGGAGCATGTCTCGAGAACAGATATGGCCCTTACCCCTAGTTCCCTTGCTGTTAACTCAGAACAATTACAACACCCTGCATCCAAACCTGAAAACTCTGCAGCTGACTGCCTGGAACATTGCATAAGACAAATTAACCCAAATTTATCCCAAAGGGTTAAGGACATTATCTTAGAAGCTCGCAGACCTTCAACAAGGAAAACCTATTCAGCAAAATGGAAAAGATATCTCATTTGGAGTACTGCTAAAGGGGAAGATGTGTCACTGGTAAACATAGCCAACATCCTGGAATACTTGGCAGAGCTATTCCACAAAGGCCTGTCCTACTCTTCCATTAAGATTCATGCCTCAGCTATTTCAGCAGAATACGACTTGGATCCTCCAGTTTTCTCATCCTCTGCTCAGGCAGTTTCTGAGAGGAATTAAAATGTAAAACCTCCTAGGAAGCCACCATTACCTGCATGGGACTTGAACTTTGTGCTAGAAAAATTGACACTACCTCCTTCGAACCAGCAGCATCAGCAGAATTGCAATACTTATCATGGAAAACTGCTTTCCTGCTGGCAATCACTTCAGCAAGAAGGGTTTCTGAGCTACAGGCATTAATGGCAGTACAACCCTTTCTGATCTTCCATCAAGATAGTGTCCATGAGAACAAATCCTACTTTTATGCCTAAGGTGGTCTCCAGAGTATCTTTAAATCAGGCTATCCACCTACCTACATTCTTCCCCAATCCACAGAACAGGGAGAAAGACTGTTGCATACCTTGGATGTACACAGACAATTACGCTACTACCTGGACAGGACCAAGAGCAATAGAAAAACTGACCAGCTACTGGTAGCATATGCAGCAGGAATGGAAGGGAAAGCAATTACAAAACAGACAATATCTAAGTGGATAGGAAATTGCATTAGATTTTGTTACTCCTACCATGGAAAGAAAACTCCAGAAAACATCAGGCCTCACTCTACAAGAGCTACAGCCACTACCACAGCTTTTCTCATGAGGAGTGGCTACCAAAGACATTTTAGAGGCTGCTACTTGGAGCTCCGTGCATACATTTGCCAAGCATTATAATTTACCTTTATACTCTAGATCCAGAGCAGGTTTTGCCACTGCTGTTTTGCAAGGGATCTTAACTACACCATAATTCTATCTTTCCTCCTCCCCCAGTTTGGCTATGGTATTCTACCCATTTGTAAGGACTGCAGATGCATCCTTGAAGGACATAGTACAGTTTTGTCCCTACCATAAATGTAGATGTCCGATAGGAATGCATCTGCAGTCAGGATTACCCACCCTCCTTCCCCTCTGTGGTACTCCTAGGGTATTTGCCCCTCTTATAGCTAGCTGGGGGAATCTATTATGGCGTATTTGTTTGTATATATGTCCATACATGCTTATTTTTTTTGTTTGCTCTCTAATATTTTGAACCATTGGCATTTATCAAAATTTAGCCTTCCTAGAGGGCACCTGGCATCTGGGGCAAGAAACACTGAGGAAAATGGCGTCGGCTGATGCCTTTATACCAGAGTAACTGCAGCAATGACGTCGGGTGAAGTGCGACACCAGCCGAAGCCAGACCCAGACTTTGGAATCCGGCCGACCGAAGGGCTGCCTGACTACAGGACAACCCATTTGTAAGGACTGCAGATGCATTCCTATCGGACATCTACATTTATGGTAGGTACAAAACTGTACTTTTCATACCTTGCCAAGGCCAAGCGGATGGCCAGACCTTCCAAAACATCAATGGATGGAGGCCTTAAACCAGGTGGAAGCTCTTTTAGCTATGAATGCCATAGAACTGGTTCCACTTTCAGAGATGGGACAAAGTTTTTACTCAAGGCTCTTTCTAGTCCCCAGGAAGCAAAACTCATGGATACCCATTCTGGATCTGTCGGTCTTGAACACCTTTCTAGAGATTCCAAAATTCAAGATGCTTACTCTACAGCAGCTACTTCCAATGCTGTCCAAAGATGCATGGATGGTAACTTTGGATTTAAAGGAGGCATATTTACACATTCCCATCAGGCAGGATCGCAGAAAATACCTATGGTTCAAGGCCGGATTGAGGCACTTTCAATTCTCTGCGCTGCCCTTTGGATTGTCTACTGCACCCAGGGTCTTCACCAAATGCCTGGCTCCAGTTGTAGCTTACTGCAGACTCAAGGGAATTCAAATTTACCCTTGTCTGGACGATTGTCTAATTCAGGCAGACAGCAAGGATGTCTTACTCCAGCATCTAGAATTTGTACAGAACCTCTTCAAGTTCCTGGGATTTTCTGTAAACATAAAAGTCCAATTTCACACCATCACAACAATTAACTTTTCTGGGTGCTCTTCTAAACACCACAACCCAGATGGCATTTCTGACATCCGAAAAACAATTACAGCTGGCTTCAACGTTCAAGACCTTGGCAACTTTAACTCAACTATCTGCAAGGAAATTCCTGCAGGCTTCGTGTTACATGGCCTCCTGCATCCTTCTCATACCATATGCAAGACTACACATGAGGAAAATACAGTGGTACCTAAAAAGTGTATGGTCTCAGCATTGCCACAGTTTAGACATACTGATCTCCGTCCTTCCTTGCCTTCAAAAGGAATTTCTTTGGTGGTCCAGGGCATGTGCTCTAAACAAAGGGAAACCCTTCCGTCTGCCTCCTGCCACTCCGATTCTAACCACGGATGCCTCGGATTATGCTATTCCTCCTGTTTTGAATGTCATTGATGATGTGTACTCTGAGTCTAGCATAACCCCTGACACTCTTCCTCCGGCCCCTGTCAAACCCGATAGGTACTACAGGGTCCCGGACTCGCATCATTTTCTTTACAAGGCCCACTCTGCTGATCCAGAAACTATTTCCCAGGACCCTAAAGGGGTTGCAGCTGCCACTACTAAAAATCCACTCCCCTCTGAAAGGGAGTCCTGCGCTTTAGAGAGATGGGGTAAAAAAGTGTATACTTCTGCTACTCTTTCTATGAGGGCATTAAATTGTCAATTTCATATGATACAGTACCAAGAGTATTGTTAGATGAATTGCATAAGAAACTGTCTTCTCCTGAACCCCTAGATCGCAAATCACTTCAGGATCTGGTTCATAACTCCCAGCAGATTAGCAACCATTTCTTGCAGTGTGGTTATGATGCATTGGAAGCTTCATGTAGGTCAGCTATGACAGGTGCAGTCATACGTAGGCATGCCTGGCTGAAGGAACAATCTCTGCCAGGCCATGTTAAAGCTAAGCTTCTGGATGCTCCACTGGAAAAGCAAGTTATTTGGCTCCACTGCTCAGGAGGTCTTAAAGAAATTTGAGGAAAAGGCAAAATCTGTACAAACAGTAAAAGATTTTCTACAAGTCCAACCACCAAGATTCAGCAGAAATTGGCCTACCAAGAATTGGTCCTTTCCGGACACAGAAAGATTTCAGAGAGGCAAGAATAGGCATGCCAGAGGTAGAGGGCAAGCTAGAGGCTCCTACAGAGGACGTCAATGGCAGGCTCCCAACCAGAGAGGTAGTGCAGGACCTACAACTGCTGCACAGGGACAGACTCAATGACTTTGCTTTGGCTCCGCCAACCAGGGCTCAATTAGAAGCACCTTTGGGCGGAAAGCTTTCTTTATTCTCAGAAAATTGGCACAGTATTACAAGAGACAAATGGACACTGCAAATAATAGACAAAGGATACAGGTTCCATTTTCACACACTGCCAATAAGAAAAGGCATGCCAGACCTGCCACCAAATCAAAGGGCACAGGCTTTGAAACAAATCTTCAACTTAATGCAAATGAAAGCTATAGAAAAGGTTCCTCTTTCAGAACAAGGCCAAGGATTTTATTCCAGACTATTCCTTGTTCCAAGAAAAGAAAATCAATGGAGGCCTATTCTCGACTTGTCCGCACTGAATACTTATCTCATTGTGCCAAAATTCAAAATGCTGACTCTACAGCAACTCCTTCCCATGCTGGGCAAGGGGTCTTGGCTGGTGACTCTAGACCTCAAGGAGGCATACCTGCATGTCCCTATCAGACAAAGTTGCAGAAGACACCTCAGATTTCTTGCAGGTTCAGAGCATTATCAATTCTCAGCATTGCCCTTTGGCTTATCTACTGCGCCCAGAGTATTCACGAAATGCCTGGCATCAGTAATTGCACACTGCAGACTTCAGGGGATTCAAATATACCCATATCGGGACGACTGCCTTATACAAGCGGACAGCCAACAAACTTTGGTAAAGGACTTGAATTATGCCATCCACCTACTCATACCTCTCAACTGTCTGGTAAATAGCTGAGGATGAGTCATTAAATAATGAAAAAAAATATTTGAGTTTAAGACTCCCCTCAGAAAATGTATGTATGCTATGCAAAACTACTCTATTATCGTTCTTCTAGCTTAAGAGCAATAGTTAAGAGTTAAGATGCCTATTCCCCCCATCATTTTAGGGCTTAAGCAGATTTTCTGCTCTAAGAGGTTGAGAGGTATGCACCTACTGCAGGCCTTGGGATATACAGTCAACATTCACAAATCAAGACTTGTTCCATCCCAAAGAATAATTTTTCTGGGTGCGGATCTAGACACAACCACCCAAATGGCTTTTCTCACAGAAGAAAAACAAAGACAACTACCGGATTACTTCAAGAATCTGACAAGACAAACTCAGCTGACTGCAAGGAAAATCCTGCATGCCCTGGGTTACATGGCATCTTGCATTCTTCTGATTCCACAAGCAAGGCTGCATACGAGGAAACTACAATGGTACTTAAGGAGTTTATGGACTCAACACAGTCACAGCTTAGAAACTTTGATCCCACTCATTCCATGCCTCCGAAAGGAATTTCTGTGGTGGGCTCAAGCAAGCCAGTCAAACAGGGGTCTGCCCTTCAGCAAGCCAATAGCCAGCCAAACCATTACAACGGACGCTTCAGACCACGGTTGGGGAGCACACATGGAGGGCAGATGTATTCAAGGACTATGGTCACAAAAGGAACTGCGCATGCACATAAACCAAAAGGAAATGCTGGCAGTGATGCATGCAATCGAGGCCTTCAAACTCTTTCTGCATCAAGGCCACCTGCTAATAAGGACAGACAACACCACAGTTATGTGGTACATAAACAAGCAAGGAGGCACCCATTCCTACCCTCTTTGCATACTGGCAATGAATCTATGGGAACTTTCCTTGAAACTCAATATAGAGCTGCAATCCCAGTTTGTGCCAGGAAAAGACAATATACTGGCGGACAGCTTAAGCAGAAATATCATGGATGCACACGAATGGATGCTGCACCCAGACATCTTCTTACAGATAAAACAATCGTGGGGAAGGCCAGACATAGATCTTTTTGCCTCCCCCCACAATCATCAGCTGAAGAAATTCTGCTCAAGGACATACCACCCACAAGCATGGAAAGTGGACGCCCTATCTTTCAGCTGGAGAACTCTTAACAGTGTATGCATTTCCACCTCTTCCATTAATGACCAAGGTCTTACTGAAGATCAGGACAGAGCAGCCAAAAGTGATTCTGATGGCTCCGGACTGGCCAAGACAGCACTGGTACCCACTGTTAAAGAGCATGTCACGCACGAAAATATGGCCTCTTCCTCAATGGCCACTTCTCCTGACACAGCACAATTACAAAACTCTGCATTGCAACCTGAAAACCTTGCAACTAACAGCCTGGAAAATACCTTGACTCCTCCTCAGGATAAGTTATCCAAGAGAGTGAAGGGATATCATCATGGAAGCTCGCCGGCCTTCCACAAGAAAGGCATATTCAGCAAAGTGGAAAAGATTTCAAACTTGGAGCACCACAAAGGGCCTAGATGCGACAGTGATGAGCATGGCACATATCCTGGAATACTTGGCAGAAATGCTCCACAATGGCCTGTCTTACTCTTCCATTAAAATTCATGCTTCAGCAATTTCAGCAGAGTACAATACTGATCCACCTGTCTTTTCTCATCCTCTCCTAAGACAGTTTCTAAGAGGAAATAAAAACATCAATCCTCCAAGGAAACCTCCAGTGCCTACTTGGGACCTTAACTTCGTGTTGGAAAAACTAACTCTGCCTCCCTTTGAACCAGCAGCATCTGCAGAACTACAGTTCCTGTCTTGGAAGACCGCCTTCCTTCTGGCCATAACCTCAGCAAGAAGAGTATCTGAGTTGCAGGCCCTCATGGCAGTACAGCCTTTTCTTATTTTTCATCAGGACAGAGTTTCATTGAGAACCAATCCTTCATTTATGCCAAAGGTGGTATCCAGGGTCTGCCTACCTTCTTTCCAAATCCATAAAACAAAGGGGAGAAACTTCTGCACACCCTGGACATACAACAGTTGTGCTACTACTTGGACAGAACTAAAAGCTACAGAAAAACTGACCAGCTGTTGGTAGCATATGCTGCTGGAGCACAAGGAAAAGCAATTTCCAAACAGACAATTTCAAAATGGATAGGGAATTGCATTCGTTTTTGTTATTCCTTTCATGGAAAAACTGTGCCAGCTAACATTAGACCTCATTCCACCAGAGCCACAGCCACCTCCACAGCCTTCTTAAGAGGGGTGGCTACCAAGGACATTTTAGAATCTGCTACATGGAGCTCCGTGCATACATTTTCCAAGCATTACAATTTACCTTTATATTCCAGATCCAGAGCAGGCTTTGCTACGGCAGTCCTGCAGGGCATTTTAGCTACACCATCCTTTACATAGATCCTCCACCCCCAGATTGGCTATGGTATTCTACCCATATGTGATGACTGCAGATGCATCCTTGAAGGACATAGTACAGATGTCCTTCAAGAATGCAACTGCAGTCCTGACATATGGGTTGTCCTGCCTCAGGCAGCCCTTCAGTCGGCCAGATTCCAAAGTCTGGGTCCGGCGTCGGCTGATGTCGCCTCCTCTCCGATGTCAGAGCGGCTGGGGTATAAAGGCATCCACCGACGCCATCTTCTTCAGTCTTTCTTGCCGCGCAGTGCCCGAAGCAGAGGCAGTTCGCAAGTGCCGGTCGGTCAGCTCTTGTGTTTTCAGTTACCGAAGTCATCTAAAAGCTAAGTACCCCGTTGGGGGAACATTTTTTCTTGCCTCAGCCGATGTCAGAAAAAATTGAAAAAGTTAATAATTGTTTGTCTTGTGGTAAACAAATACCTCATAAGGACTTCCATTCTTACTGCCTCCCTTGCCTGGGCCCAGACCACGACGTCTCGGCCTGCGCTCGCTTTAATAAGCGCACACTCAGGCGCCAGGCAGAATTTGCCGAAGACTTTTTTGGCGAATCTTACGCTTATATCATGCCATCAGAACAACCGACAGCACAAACTACCAAAAACCGCAAGGACCGGGACCGACATCCTCGGCCAGCGTCACCCACCGATACCACACCTAAGCCCTCCGCGAGTGCATCGGTCCCTTCGGAAGCGGTAATTCAACCGCTCCAGGCCGACGGCACCGCTTTATCGCGTTCTTTGGTCCCGGAGATTTCACTGGTGCCGGTTGTTGATTTTCCTCCAGAAACCGAAGCTCTAGATCTACCCGACACCATTCCTGTGGACAAGGTTACCCCTGCACGTGGGGCAGCAAGGCCTCCAGTATCCATGTCCATCAAGGCCTTTGCACGTGCTAAGGCTGCCAGCCAGACCAAGGACCATCCTAAATCTACTTCTCAGGGCCCTTCTTCTGATAGACAGATCATGACTTTAGCTGCAGATCTAATCTCTCTTATCAGGGGTTCTCAGCCGCACCCAGACAGAGGTTCTCAGCCGCCTGCAGATAAAAGGCCTAGAACTGAGCAGGCAGACACCCTCTCTTCAGATGAAGCCTCTGGGGATTCAGAGCACTCAGTTACCCAAGAGGAATCCTTCCAGGCCTATGAGGACTGTGATGCTGAGGAATCAATTCCCTCTGCCTCTCCTCCAGAGGATATTTCTTTCGGTGAAGTTCTCCACTCCATGAGAGAACATTTTCAGTGGCAGGGTCAGGAATTTTCTGATTCCAGGAAAAGGCTACGTACCTTCCTTAAGTTACCCCAGCACAGGCCTTTAGCTGTACACCCAGTGTTAGATGTATTGGATGATGTGTACTCAGACTCCAGTGCTTCCCCTGATTCTCTCCCTCCTGCTCCTGTCAAGCCAGACAGATATTACAGGGATGTCCTTCAAGGATGCATCTGCAGTCTTTACAAATTGGTTGTCCTGTCGTCAGGCAGCCCTTCGGTCGGCCGGATTCCAAAGTCTGGGTCTGGCTTCGGCTGGTGTCGCACTTCACCAGACGTCATTGCGGCAGTTATTCCGGTGTAAAGGCATCAGCCGACGCCATTTTCCCCAGTCTTTCTTGCCGCGTGGCGCCCGAAGCAGAAGCTGTTCGCAAGTGCCGGTCGGTCAGATCCAGAGATTACTACTACCGAATACTATTTCGAAGACTTCTATAAAGCTAAGTACCCCGTTGGGGACTCTTTCTTGCCTCAGCCGATGTCAGAGAAAGTTAATAACTGTTTATCTTGTGGGAAACAAATACCTCATAAAGATTTCCACTCCTATTGTATACATTGTTTAGGCCCAGACCATGACGTAGCAGCTTGTCTAGCCTGTGCTTCTTTTAACCGACGGACGCTTAAACGTCGGTCGGACTTTGCTGAACAGATTTTCGGCTCCGTTTTTGCCTACACTATGCCGTCGGATCCTCCGACTATGCAAATTACCAAAAAACGCAAAGAAAAGGACCGACACTGCGGTCCGCGGTTTCGCCGAAACTGCGGTTAAGCAAACCACGAGTGTCTCGGTTTCGGCGAAACCGCAAAGCGGTTCTTTCTTCAGCCGATATCATGCCTTCTACCGAGGCCTGTTCTAACCTGGTAGAAACGGCTTCTGAAATCCAACCTTCTGTTGCGGTTTCACAGGATTTATCAGACACCATTCCCCTGGATGTTTCAACCCCTGCACGTGGAGCTGCTAGGCCTCCTCCAGCTATGTCTATTAAGGCCTTTGCCAGGGCTAAAGTAGCCAAAGCATCAAAACCTGTGCCTGCCAAACCCCCTTCTCACAGGCCCAGCTCCAGCTCCCACATGCTTTCTTTGGCTGAGGATCTCATCTCTTTAATTCGTGGAGCCCAGCCTCATCCAGACAGGGCCTCTCCCTCCTCCAGAAAAGAGACCTAGAGCAGAGCCCCCTGAGCCAGTATCCACAGATGATTCCTCTGATGACTCAGAACATACAGACCCTCCAGAGGCTTCTTATTCTCCTTACGAAGATTCTGATGCTGAGGAGTCCATCCTTTCAGCCTCTCCTCCTGAGGAATTTTCCTTTGGGGAAACCTTGCATGCTATGAGGGAACAATTTCAGTGGCAGGGCCAAGATTTCTCAGACTCTAGAAAAAGGCTTAGGACCTTTCTACATTTGCCACAGCATAGGCCTTTAGCTATACCTCCAGTTCTTTCTGTTGTTGATGATGCATTTAATGATGCTTGCACTGCTCCTGATTCCTTACCTCCGGCTCCTGCTAAGCCCGATAGGTACTACAGGGTTCCGAATACTCATCACCACTTATATAAGGCTCCTTTTGCAGATCCAGAGACTATCTCCCAGGGTCCTAAAGCTGTAGCCGCTACTTCTTCTAAAAACCCTCCCTCTGAAAGGGAATCCAGGTCCTTAGAGATGGGGTAAAAAAGTTTACACCTCTGCTACTTTGTCAGCTAGAGCTTTGAACTGCCAATTTCATATGATTCAATATCAAGAGTTTATGCTTGACCAGTTGACTAAAAAGCTGTCCTCTGAAGAATCTTTAGATAAAAAGTATGTTCTAGAAATGGTACATAACATACAGCAGGTTAGTAACCATTCTTTAAAATGTGGCTATGATGCACTGGAGGCTTCCTTTAGATCAGCCATGACTAGCACAGTTATCAGGAGGCATGCATGGTTGAAAGAACAGGCACTACCAGACCATGTCAAATCTAAGCTTTTGGATGCACCTATGGACAAGGTCAATTTATTTGGTTCCCCTGCACAACAGGTACTAAAAAAGATGGAAGAAAGCAAAATCTGTGCAAACAGTGAAAGATTTCTTACAAGTTCAACCTCCAAGGTTTAGCAGGAACTGGCCTTCCAAGAATTGGTCCTTTCCGAATCCTCTAAGGCACAAAGAGGCAGGAACAGGCTCTAGAGGCAGAAACCAATCCAGGGGTGCCTACAGGGGTCGCCAGTGGCAGGGTAACAACCAACGAGGCACGGATACAGCTACCACCACTACAACAACTCAATCACAGTGACTTGGCGGTGGCACCGCCTACCAGGGAACAACTAGAAGCACCCTTAGGCGGAAAGCTAACCTTATTTTCAAGAAACTGGCACTGCATTACAAGAGAAAAATGGATTTTGCAAACTATAGACCAAGGTTACAGGTTCCTTTTCCATACTCTACCAGAAAAGAGAGGAATGCCAAACCTTCCACTTACTCAAAGAACAGAAGCTCTAAAGCAAATATCTCAATTATTAAGAATGAGAGCTGTGGAAAGGTACCATCTATGGAGCAAGGAAAGGGATTTTACTCCAGACTCTTCCTGGTACCAAGAAAAGAAAACAAATGGAGGCCTATTCTAGACCTGTCCGCTTTAAACACATTCCTCATTGTTCCAAAATTCAAAATGCTGACCCTACAGCAGCTTCTTCCCATGCTGGGCAAGGAGTCTTGGCTGGTAACTCTAGATCTCAAGGAGGCATACCTGCACGTCCCCATAAGACCAATTTGCAGAAGATACCTCAGATTTCTTGCAGGATCAGAGCATTATCAATTCTCAGCATTGCCCTT
The DNA here is from genome assembly GCF_019279795.1 of Protopterus annectens. NCBI lineage: Eukaryota > Metazoa > Chordata > Ceratodontiformes > Protopteridae > Protopterus > Protopterus annectens. The sequence goes on along the minus strand of NC_056737.1, from coordinate 1,101,416,338 downwards.
TGGCTTATCTACTGCGCCCAGAGTGTTCACGAAATGCCTGGCATCAGTAATCGCTCATTGCAGACTTCAGGGATTCAAATCTATCCCTACCTGGACGACTGCCTAATACAAGCGGACAACAAAAACAAACTAACAGAAGACTTACAAAGAGTCATCTTCTTGCTGCAAGCCCTAGGATACACAGTCAATACAAAAAAGTCAAGGCTGATTCCATCCCAAAGAATAACCTTTCTGGGTGCAGAACTGGACACATCAAAACAAATGGCATTCCTAACTGCAGAAAAGAAAGAGCAACTTCCTCTCTACTTCTTGGCATTAACAAAGCAGAACCATCTAACTGCAAGAAAAGTGCTGCAAGCTCTAGGCTTCATGGCATCCTGCATAATACTAGTCCCTCATGCCAGGCTGCATATGAGAAAGCTACAGTGGTACCTAAAGAATTTGTGGTCCCAGCACAAGCACAGCCTAGAAACCAAAATTCCAATGATCCCATGCCTGAAACAGGAGTTCCTATGGTGGGCTCAGGCCTGCCAATCAAACACAGGATTGCCCTTCTGCAAAAGCCAACCAAGACAAACCATCACGACAGATGCCTCAGACCTCGGATGGGGGGCACACATGCTGGACAAGTGCATTCAAGCCGTATGGACTCAAGACCAGCTGCATCTGCACATAAATCTAAAAGAAATGATGGCAGTAAAATTGGCAATCCAGGCATTCAGACCCTTTCTCCAAGAAGGCCAGTTGATGATAAGGACAGACAACACCACAGTTGTGTGGTACATCAACAAACAGGGAGGCACACACTCATACCCTCTATGCCGGCTGGCACTGGACTTATGGGATGTGGCTCTGAGCTACAACATTCAGTTACAGGCAATTTATGTACCAGGGAAGCAAAATATTCTAGCAGACATATTAAGCAGAACTACAACAGATGCCCACGAATGGATGCTGCATCCGGACATCTTCAAAACCATCACAAGAAAATGGGGATTACCACAAATAGACTTGTTTTGCATCCCCTTGCAATCACCAGTTGAAGAAATTCTGCACAAGGACTTACCACCCACTAGCTTGGAAGGTGGACTCCCTATCTTTCAGTTGGAAAAGCCTGACAGCATACGCATTCCCACCACTTCCTTTGATGCACAAGGTGCTTCTGAAGATCAAAGAGGAACGTCCGAGGATCATTCTGATAGCCCCAAACTGGCCAAGACAACATTGGTATCCACTGCTGAGGAGCATGTCCCGGGAACAAACATGGACGCTGCCCCTGATCCCATTACTGCTAACACAGAACAACTACAACATCCTGCATCCAAACCTAAAAACTCTGCAGCTAACTGCCTGGAACATTACATAACAGCATTTAACCCAAATTTATCCCAAAGGGTTAAAGACCTAATCCTGGAGGCTCGTAGACCTTCAACAAGAAAGAATTATGCAGCAAAATGGAAAAGATATCTCATCTGGAGTACTGCAAAGGGGCAAGATGTGACAATGGTGAACATAGCCAACATCCTGGAGTACTTGGCGGAGCTCTACCATACAGGCCTGTCCTATTCTTCCATCAAGATGCATGCATCAGCTATTTCAGCAGAATACAGCTTGGATCCTCCTGTCTTCTCGCATCCTCTGCTCAGACAGTTTCTGAGAGGAATTAAAAATGTAAAACCTCCCAGGAAACCTCCATTGCCAGCATGGGACTTGAACTTTGTGCTAGAAAAACTGACTCTTCCTACTTTCGAACCAGCAGCAACAGCAGAATTACAATACTTATCCTGGAAGACTGCTTTCCTGCTGGCAATAACTTCAGCAAGAAGGGTCTCTGAACTACAGGCATTAATGGCAGTGCAACCCTTCCTAATCTTCCATCAAGATAGAGTATCCATGAGAACAAACCCTACATTTATGCCTAAGGAGGTATCCAGAGTCTCTTTAAATCAGGCTATCCACCTTCCTACATTCTTCCCCAACCCACAGAACAGGGGAGAAAGGCTCTTGCATACCTTGGATGTACACAGACAATTACGCTACTACCTGGACAGGACAAAAAACAATAGAAAAACTGACCAGCTTCTGGTAGCATATGCAACAGGAAAGGAAGGAAAACCAATTTCTAAACAGACAATCTCCAAATGGATAGGAAATTGCATTAGATTTTGTTACTCCTACCATGGAAAGAAAACTCCAGAGAACATCAGGCCTCACTCCACAAGGGCTACAGCCACTACCACAGCTTTCTTACGAGGAGTGGCTACCAAGGACATTATAGAGGCTGCTACTTGGACCACCGTGCATACATTTGCCAAGCATTATAACTTACCTCTATACTCTAGATCCCGTGCTGGTTTTGCCACTGCTGTTTTGCAAGGGATCCTAACTACACCATAATCTCTTCTCATTCCCTCCTCCCCTAGTTTAGCTATGGTATTCTACCCATTTGTAAGGACTGCAGATGCATCCTTCAAGGACATAGTACAGTTTTGTACCTACCATAAATGTAGATGTCAGAGAGGAATGCATCTGCAGTCAGGATTACCCACCCTCCTTCCCCTCTGAGGTACTCCTAGGGTATTTGCCAATCTTCAGCTAGCTTGGGGGGGATCTACTATGATGTATTTGTTTGTATATATGTACATACATGCTTATTTGTGTGTTTGCTTTCTACTATTTGGAAACTTTGGCATTTATCCAAATTTAGCCATCCAAGAGGGCATCTGGCATCTGGGGCAAGAAACTGAGGAAAATGGCGTCGGCTGATGCCTTTATACCCGAATAACTGTTGCAATGATGTCGGGTGAAGTGCGACACCAGCCGAAGCCAGACCCAGACTTTGGAATCCGGCCGACCGAAGGGCTGCCTGACGACAGGACAACCCATTTGTAAAGACTGCAGATGCATTCCTCTCGGACATCTACATTTATGGTAGGTACAAAACTGTACTTTCCTGAAACTCATAAGCATCTCTTTAAGGCCCACTCTGTGGATCTAGAAACTATTTCTCAGGGGCCCAAAGGAGTGGCTACTTCCTCGGCCAAAAACCCTCTGCCCGCTGACAGGGAAGCTAGGTCCCTGGAGAGATGGGGCAAAAAAGTTGCCATGAGGTCACTTAACTGCCTTTTTCATATGTTTCAGTACCAGGATTACTTAATGGATGATTTGCAGAAAAGGTTAGCCTCTCCTGAGCCTATAGATAAAAAGGCATTGCAGGATTTGGTTCATAATACTCAGCAGGTTAGCAATCATTTTCTTCAGTGTGGTTATGATGCATTGGAAGCTTCATGTAGGGCAGCTATGACAGGGGCCGTTATACGTAGACATGCTAGGTTGAAAGAACAGCCACTGCCAGACCATGTTAAAGTAAAGCTCCTGGATGCACCTCTGGAAAAACAGAAGCTTTTTGGTGCTAATGCACAGGATGTGTTGAAGTCTATTGAGGAAAAGGCAAAATCAGTACAGACACTCAAGGATTTCCTCCAGGTTCAGCCACCCAGATTCAGCAGGAATTGGCCTTCAAAGAATTGGTCCTTTCCAGACTCTGACAAGTTTCAAAGGGGAAAAAACAGGCATGCTCGAGGTAGAGGGCAATACCGAGGCTCCTACAGGGGCTGCCAATGGCAACCACCAAATCAGAGAAGTGGCGCAGGGAGTTCAGCTGCACCACAGGGACAATCACAATGACTTGACTTTCACTCCGCCTACCAAGGCTCAAAGAGAAGCACCTCTAGGCGGAAAATTATCCTTATTCTCAAAGGACAAATGGATTCTGGACATAATAGACAAAGGTTACAGGTTCCACTTCATACCTTACCAACGGGACAAGGCATGCCAAACCTGCCACAAAATCAAAGGGCAGAGGCACTCATAGAAGTTTCAAAGCTGTTACAAATAAAAGCAATAGAAAAGGTTCCTCCTCAGGAAGAAGGCCAGGGATTCTATTCAAGACTGTTCCTTGTTCCAAGAAAAGAGAAACAGTGGAGGCCTATACTGGACTTGTCCGTTCTAAACACTTTTCGCATTGTGCCAAAATTCAAAATGCTGACGTTGCAGCAACTCCTTCCCATGCTGGGCAAGGGGTCTTGGCTGGTTACTCTGGACCTCAAGGAGGCATACCTGCATGTCCCAGTCAGACAAAGCTGCAGAAGATGCCTCAGATTTCTTGCAGGAACAGAGCATTATCAATTCTCAGCATTGCCGTTTGGCTTATCTACTGCGCCCAGAGTGTTCATGAAATGCCTGGCATCAGTAGTGGCACATTGCAGGCTCCAGGGGATTCAAATATACCCTTACCTGGACGACTGCCTCATACAAGCAGACGGCAAACAAACCTTGATAAAAAACTTGGATTATGTCATTCAGTTGCTACAGGCTTTGGGATACACAGTCAACATTCAAAATCAAGACTATTGCCATCCCAAAAGATTATTTTTCTAGCAGCAAAACTGGACACACAATCACAAATGGCTTTCCTCACAGAGGAGAAACAAGAGCATTTACCAGATTACTTCAAAAGCCTAGCAAAGCTTACCCAGCTGACCGCAAGGAAGACCCTGCAGGCCCTGGGGTTCGGGTTCATGGCATCTTGCATTCTTCTGATCCCTCTGGCAAGACTACACATGAGAAAACTACAATGGTATCCTTTGCTACTGAGCATAACTCACACCAAACCGTGGCCCTTGCCTCAATGGCCTCTGCTCCTAACTCAGCACAATTACAGGACTGTTAATCAAAACCTGCAACCATTGCAGCTGACAGCTTGGAGGGTTCCATGACTTTGACCCATGTCTCCCTCTCCGAAAAAGTTCAGGAAATCTTGCTGGAAGCACGCAGGCCTTCCACCAGAAAAACCTATTCGGCCAAGTGGAAGAGATTCATCGTCTGGAATGCCAACAAGGGCCAGAATGCATCAGTGATGAGTATACCTCAGATATTAGAATACTTGGCAGAAATGTTTCATAGTGGCCTCTCATATTCTTCCATTAAAATTCACGCTTCAGCAATCTCATCAAATTACAACTGTGACCCACCTGTGTTTTCGCATCCCTTGCTAAGACAGTTTCTAAGAGGGATAAAGAATATCAAACCTCCCAGAAAACCACCACTTCCTGCATGGGACCTCAATTACGTCTTGGAAAAAATTTACTCTTCCTCCTTTTGAACCAGCAGCATCTTCAGAAATGCAATTTCTCTCCTGGAAAACGGTATTCCTGTTGGCAGTTACCTCAGCAAGAAGAGTCTCGGAGATACAGGCCCTCATGGCAGTACCTCCCTTTCTCATTTTTCATCAGGACAGAGTTTCTCATTTTTCATCAGGACAGAGTTTCTCTAAGGACCAATCCTTCATTCATGCCAAAAGTGATATCCAGGGTGTCTCTAATCAAGCAATCCACCTGCCTACTTTCTTTCCCAATCCTCAAAATAAAGGGGAAAAGCTGCTGCATACTTTGGACATATACAAACAATTACGCTACTTGGACAGAACAAAGACCACCAGGAAGTCTGACCAACTATTTGTAGCCTATGCTGCTGGAGTGCAAGGAAAAGTAGTCTCCAAACAAACAATTTCAAAATGGATTGGACACTGCATCAGATTCTGTTACTCTTTCCATGGAAAAGGTGTGCCAGCCAATATTAGGCCACACTCCACCAGAGCTATAGCCACATCCACAGCCTTTCTTAGAGGAGTGGCTACAAAGGACATTCTAGAGGCTGCTACATGGAGCTCCGTGCATACATTTACCAAACACTACAACCTGCCATTATACTCCAGATCCCGAGCAGGCTTTGCTTCGGCAGTCCTGCAGGGCCTTTTAGCTACACCATCCCTTGCTTAGATCCTACCACCCCCAGCTTGGCTATGGTATTCAACCCATATGTCAGGACTGCAGTTGCATTCTTGAAGGACATAGTACAGTTTTGTACCTACCATAAATGTAGATGTCCGATAGATATGCAACTGCAGTCAGGTTTACCCTCCCTCCTACCCCTCTGCTTTTTTTCCTTGGGTCCATTCCCCCCTTTCCTATATTAGTTGGGGATATCTGTTATGGTGCATCTGTTTATTACTGTTGTGCATGTCTGGAATTTTTTGCTTATCCATTCACAAAATTTAGCCTTCCTTTGAGGGCACCTGGCATCTGGGGCAAGAAACACCGAGGAAGATGGCGTCGGCTGACGCTTTTATACCCCAGGCGCTCTGACGTGGAAAGGGTGACATCAGCGCGGACCCAGACTTTGGAATCCGGCCGACCGAAGGGCTGCCTGAGGCAGGACAACCCATATGTGATGACTGCAGATGCATACCTATCGGACATCTACATTTATGGTAGGTACAAAACTGTACTTTCATCATGTTACCCTGCTGCAGTCATCACACTTGGGTTATCCTGTCGTCAGGCGGTCCCGCAGTCGGCCAGAATTCCAAAGTCTTGGTCTGGCGTCTGTTGCTGTCGCTTCTTCCCTGACGTCAGTGCACCAGGGGTATAAAGAATGCATCCGACGCCATTTTCTTCAGTCTTTCTTGCTGCGCAGTGCCCGAAGCAGAAGCAGTTCGCAAGTGCCGGTCGGCCGACTCCTGAGATTTTCGAACTCGAATCTCAGACCGAAGTCTTCAGTAAAGCTAAGTACCCCGTTGTGGAAACTTTTCTTGCCTCAGACCGATGTCAGGAAAAAGTTAACAATTGCATTTCTTGTGGGAAGCAAATGCCTCATAAGGATTTTCATTCTTACTGCATACCTTGCCTAGGCCCAGACCACAACGTCACTAGTTGTCGTTTTTGTGCTAGGTTTAATAAGCATACTATAAAAAGACGCTTTGATTTCGCACGACACTACTTCAGTAGAAAATTTAACTACACTATGCCATCGGAGCAACCGACTGCCGGCGTGCACAAAAAATGCAAGGACAGGAGCCTAGACCCAAGCCAGACTCCGAGGCCTCGGCTGGTCCGGTCTCCGGTTCACCGGTCTTCAGTGAGGCTCTGACGCAGCCCCTGACTACCGCAGATGTGGAACCCGAGACCGCTTCGGAACTTTTGGTGGAAAGTACCAGGCCGACACAGCCATTTTGTTCAGCCCCTACCGACGACACCACTGAAAAAGATATCGGTGCTGCAGAAACACCTTCACTTTCTGAAGGCGTCTTCAGACCGACGCTCACCATTAAAACGTACCCTAAGACGAAGACTCCTATTAAACCTAAAAAGACTGCACTTCAGTCTCCTGTTCAAGGCCCCATGCCTAAGAAACAGATGCTCAAAATGGCTGAAGATTTGATCTCTCTAATCAGGGGTTCCCAACCCCCACCTGACAAAAGGCCTAGACAAGAGGAAGATTATGCATCCTCTGAACAAGTGTCCATTTCCTCAGGCTCCTCAGAGGACCAAGATTACTCATTCTCCCCTTACGAAGATTCTGATGCTGAGGATTCCATTCCCTCAGCTTCTCCTCCTGAAGACTACTCCTGTGGGGAAACTTTACACACTATGAGGGAACATTTTCACTGGGAATGTCAGGACTACTCTGACTCAAAGAAAAGGCTCAGAGAGTTTCTTTTACTCCTCCAGCACAGACCACTTGCCATCCCCCCAGTTTTAAACATTGTGGATGATGTTTACTTAGAATCCAGTTTGAACCCAGACTCTCTGCCTCCTGCTCCAGCCAGACTTGACAGGTACTATAGAGTGCCTGATTCCCACAATTTTCTTTATAAAAGCCCTGTTGCTGATCCTGAGACCATCTCCCAGGGTCCCAAAGGGGCTAAGGCATCTATGGCAAAAAATCCTGTACCCTCTGAAAGGGACTCCAGAGCACTAGACAGGTGGGGGGAAAAAGGTTTACACCTCAGCCACTCTAGCTATGAGGGCACTAAATTGCCAATTTCACATGTTAAAGTATCAGCAATTTCTTATATGTCAGTTAAAACAAAGAATGAGCACACTCCCTCAACAGTCTGAATTGAAAGAAATGCAGTATCTGTTGCACGCAACTGAACAGGTGGGCAAACATACTTTACAATGTGGGTTTGATTCTTTGGAGGCTTCCTGTAGAGCAGCTGTCACTGGGTCTGTTATACGTAGGCATGCTTGGTTAAAGGAACAAACTCTGCCTGATCATGTTAAAGCAAAGCTTCTAGATGCTCCATTGCAGTAGGAGGATGTTCTTTTTTGAGTTAAAGCAGATGAAGTCTTAAAGAAAATGGAGTATAAGGCAAATTCTATGCAGACAGTCAACAATTTCCTACGGGTACAGCCCCCTCGCTTCAGCAGAAGTTGGCCAACAAAAAATTGGTCCTTTCCAGCAACTGACAGACCACAGAGGGGTAAATACAGATGTCCAAGAGGCAGAGGACAACCACAAGCCCAGTACAAACCTCGCCAATGGGGCACTGCAACACAGAACGGGAGGAGAAGACAGGTCTCAATCCACCAGAAGGCAATCTCAATGACTTGCACCTCTTCCAGCCAAGCAACACTCTCTTGGCAGCCCCCTTGGGAGGAAAACTTGCACTTTTTTCAGACAACTGGCACATTGTCACAAAGGGCAAATGGGTCTTAGACCTAATTTCACGAGGATACAGATTCCATTTTCACACCTTGCCAATGAAAAGAGGAATGCCAAACCTGCCACAAAATCAATGGGCAGAGGCACAAAAACAAATTACAGCTCTCATGGACATGAGAGCCATTCAACTGGTACTTACTCCAGAGCAAGGCCAAGGATTTTACTCGGGACTCTTTCTAGTTCCCAGAAAGGACAATGCCTGGAGACTAATTCTGGACCTTTCAATTCTAAACACCTTCTTACAAGTACCCAAATTCAAGATGCTCGCACTACAGCAGCTTCTTCCCATGTTGGGCAAGGAAGCATGGCTAGTAACGTTGGACCTCAAGGAGGCATACCTGCATGTCCCTATCAGACAGTTGCAGAAGATACCTCCGTTTCATTGCAGGTTCAACCCATTACCAATTCTCTGCACTGCCCTTTGGCTTATCTACTGCGCCTAGGGTCTTCACAAAATGCCTGGCACCAGTAATTGCATACTGCAGACAAAGAGGAATTCAAATATACCCACACCTGGACGACTGCCTCATCCAAGCAGAAAGCAAGGACATCCTCTTACAACATCTGGCTTTTGTAAAACACCTTCTAAGTTGCCTGGGGTACACAGTAAACGAAGGAAATCAAAGCTAGTACCCTCACAAAATATGACCTTCCTGGGTGCCAGCTTGAAATCAACGGCCCAGAAGGCTTATCTGACGCCAGACAAACAACTACATCTGACTCAGTATTTCAAAACAATGGCAAGAAAGACCCAGCTACCTGCAAGAAAAATTCTGCAGGCCTTGGGCTTCATGGCATCTTGCATACTACTAATACCATTTGCAAAGCTACATATGAGGAAATTACAGTGGTACCCAAAAAGCGTATGGTCTCAACACAGCCACAGCTTGGACACAATGATATCTCTCATTCCCCGCCTACAACAGGAGTTTCTATGGTGGTCACAGGCATGTCACCTCAACAAGGGTCAGCCTTTCTGCTTGCCCCCAGCCAGGCAAACTATGACAACAGATGCATCGGACTACGCCTGGGGGCACACATGGCAGGACAGTGTGTTCAAGGTGTATGGACTGCAGATCAAAGGAATCTGCATATCAATCAAAAAGAGATGCTAGCTGTACAGAATGCTGTGACAGCCTTCAAGAATCTATTACATCCAGGACAACTTACAGTAAGGATGGACAACACCACAGTAATGTGGTACATAAATAAACAAGGGCATACACACTCCTACCCTCTATGCAGGCAAGCAGTGACCTTGTTGGAGCACAGCTGTGGCTTACCAAGTTCAGTTACAAGCTCAGTTCCTGCCAGGAAAGAACACCACATTGGCAGACTTCCTCAGCAGAAACATCATGGATCCCCACGAGTGGAAACTGGATCCACAAGTATTTGCAATGATAACTCAAAAAATGGGGCCTTCCAGACATAGACCTGTTTGCCAGTCCTCAAAACTATCAGATAACAAAATTTTGTACAAGGACACTCCACCATCAAGCTTGGAAAGTGGACGCACTCTCATTCAGTTGGAAAAACCTGACAGCATATGCCTTCCCTCCATTGCCTCTCCTCACAAAGGTGCTTCTGAAAGTCAGAAAGGAGAGACCACGACTGATACTCATAGCCCCAGACTTGCCACGCCAGCACTGGTACCCACTATTGAGGAATATGGCCCAGGGCCCAACTTGGATTTTACCACAAATTACCCATTTGCTCACACAGCAAAACAATCAGATTCTTCACAGCCAGCTCAAAACCTTAAATCTGGCTGCATGGCAGATCACGTAAGCATCCAGCCAGCTCCTCTTTCCCAAGCAGTTATGGATGTTATTCTGGAAGCTAGGAGGCCCAGCACCAGGAAGGCTTATTCGGACAAATGGAAAAGGTTTTGTGCCTGGAACCAAGCTAAAGGCCAAAACACAATTCAGCCTCACATGCCTCGCATCCTACAGTATTTAACTGAGATGTTGCACAAAGGACTTTCTTTTTCTTCCATTAAAATCCATGCATCAGCTATTTCAGCCCACTACAACACGGCTCCACCCTTATTTTCGCATCCACTTCCAAGGCAGTTCCTCAGAGGGGCAAAAAACATTAGGCCCCCCAGGAGACCATCTACACCAACATGGATGGGACCTCTATTTTGTTCTGGAAAAACTTACGCTACCTCCTTTTGAACCCGCTTTCTCTGCAGATCTACAGTTCCTATCATGGAAGACTGCCCTGCTGCTAGCAATAACTTCAGCTAGAAGAGTCTCAGAGCTGCAGGCACTAATGGCAGTGGAACCTTTCTTCATTTTCCATCAAGACAGAGTTTCTTTACGAACTAATCCTTCCTTCATGCCTAAGGTGGTTTCCAGTGTGGCTTTAAATCAAACCATCCACTTACCCACCTTCTTCCCAAATCCACAGAACAAAGGAGAAAGACTCCTGCATTCCTTGGACATTGACAGGCAACTTCGTTACTGCTTGGATAAAACTAAGGCTTTCAGAAAAACTGACCAGCTCTTTGTATCCTATGCTACAGCTTCACAAGGAAAGGCTATATCAAAACAAACCATTTCCAAATGGATAGGACATTGCATTCATTTTTACTATACCCATCATGGAAAACCAGTCCCTGCTACCATCAGGCCCCACTCTACCAGGGCAACTGCTACATCTACAGCCTTCCTCAGGGGGGTTCCAACCAAGGACATTTTGGAAGCTGCAACTTGGAGTTCAGTACACACCTTTACCAAACACCATCACTTACCACTTTATTCTAAGACTAGGGCTGGCTTCGCCACTGCAGTTCTGCAGGGCCTTCTAGCCTCCTCTAACCCTCTATGACTCCTCCACCCATCCTTAGCTTTGGGATTCTACCCAAGTGTGATGACTGCAGCAGGGTAACACAATGAACATAGTACAGTTTTGTACCTACCATAAATGTAGATGTTCGAGTGTACACCCTGCTGCAGTCCAGGTTACCCTCCCTCCATCCCCTCTGATCTAACTGGCTAAATCTCTACAATACCTTCCTGATGTATTTGCTTATAGCTGGAGGGATTTTGTGTTTGTGCAAAATTTACTTAATTTGGTACTAATTACTGACCACCTTTTTGGGGGCACCTGACATCTGGGGCAAGAAAAACTCAAGAAAATGGCGTCGGATGTATTATTTATACCCCTGGCGCACTGACGTCAGGGAAGAAGCGACAGCAACTGACGCCGGACCAAGACTTTGGAATTCCGGCCAACTGTGGGACCGCCTGACGACAGGATAACCCAAGTGTGATGACTGCAGCAGGGTGTACACTCGAACATCTACATTTATGGTAGGTACAAAACTGTACTTTCATCACACAGGCAGACTTATGAACAAACTGAATTTTTCCTGTTGAAGCTCATTTGCATTTTGGAGAATTTTGATGGTTTATATTTTGTATGGTAGACTGTGTGGTCTGTGTAATTGGTTAGTTGAGGTGTGCTATAAAATGTTTCTGCACTGGGAAGAGCAGTTTATTATGTTGTTGGCTACTGTAAATATCTTGTGCAATGATTATGTTTTCTACATAGTCTTTGCAAACTAGTATTCTGAGGTGTATTAGTAGTGATCATAATTTAAATTATGCCATCTAAGTTTCCATTATGTTTGTCTGCTTGTTTTAGGATACTCTCATAGTATGGTCTGAAGCTGAAAACTACGATTTGGCACTTAGCTTTCAGGAAAAAGTAGGCTGTGATGAAATATGGGAAAAAATTTGCCAGGTAAGTTTTAAAAATGCAATCTGGAGAATTTCAGAGGGGTACTCCTCTGATTCTTGTATTTATTATGCAGTATTTCAACTCCCTGCTAATTCTTTTTTTTTTTTTAACAGAAGCTTCTCTTTTTAGACTTCACTAAAAACTTGACCAGAGCTGATCTGTCACTTAGATCTGTCCTGTACCATTTCTTTTTTTGTCTATTCTGCATTACTAATACCTGACAGGGGGAAGGTGAGGTCTACCCTGCAGTCCAGACTGAATAGTCATAACCTATTGTATTACTTTGCCCTGCACAGTTATTTTCTCTCAAAAGCTTGGTTTATTTGCGGAGTTCCTTCAGTAACTTACCCCCCGGCTATTTTCTGCTGCCTACTTTCAAGCATTTGTGTTGGTAAAACTCCTTTCCAATTTCCACACTGGTTTGTTTAGATAATTTTTGCCTGCCTTGTATAGTATTTTGCATTTTTTGTTTTATTTTCCGTGAGGACTTCCATCCAGAATTCCTAGTAATCTTTTGTACATCCTTTTCCACTTAAATTTATAACTTTCTGCTTGAGTTATGTATATGAGCTTAACTGTATAACAGTAAAGTATCCCTTCAGATCAAGTAACCTGAAATCATTCTTATTCAGTGTGGAGACTCGGGTCTTTCCCTATAACTGATATAATTTTTTCTGTAAATATTTTGTCTTTTTTCCTTCTAAATTAATTCAGCACTTTAATTATCCAGACATTCTGCTCTGTTTGATTAAAAGGAAGTCTGACGTGTATGTGAGACTAAGGGAACTGCAGTCTTGTTAATTGCTTGTATCTTGCCATTTGTATCCAAAATCATTACCTTCTGTTTTCTTAGTTTTTCATTTTCATTTTTGTTTCTTCCCACATATCCTTAGCTGGTGTAACAAATTCCTTTTACTTTACCGTATGTCCCCATAAGTATGATTTATTGCTGAACCAAATGATTAGGGAGTAGATAGTTTACAAGTATAGCCTTTGTTTTAGCTACTTCTGTTTTAAACCCCAAAAAGACATGAAGCTGTCTCAAATATTCCGCAATTCCAAAAATGTCTGTTTCTGGATTTATCAAGTACAAAATAGTATTTACAAATAATAACGTACTTTTTTTTAAGATAACTTTTCTTGAGTACTAAACCATTTCTTTCTTTGCTGGCAGAGAGGAATGTGATACCAGATTTGCTTCTTTTCAAAGAGAGAGAATCCTGGAATGTGTTAAGGCAGCTATCTGATTCCATGTGTCTAGGTGGCATCCTATGAATTCCAGTGACTTATTGGGATTTAGTTGACTTTTTTAGGATGTTGACTGTTACACCCAATCTGTGAAGTGGCTGGAGTCGAGGGAAAACCTGGAATCCTTGCAGCCTGAGGTAGGCTGTGACTACTGCCATGCATTTGTTGAACAGCTCATGGGGGCTGTGGTGAGACCAAAGGCTAAGGCTCTGAATTGATAATGATTGGCTCCCAACCCGGAATGGAGGAGTCTCCTTGATTGCTTGTTCATTTTTACATGATAATGAGAATCCTGGAGATCTATTCAGCACATCCAGTCATCCTTCTGAGTACAGGTAGGGTGGACTGAACTATAACCTTCTGGAATTTTGTCTGCTTCACAAATTGTTTTAAGTAACTCAGGTCCAGAATTGACCTTGGGTCCCGTCTGTTTTTAGAACTAAAAAGAACCTGGAGTAGGTCTAGATCTTATCTGGTCTGTTGGGACCTGTAGGATGGCTTGCTTTTTCTAATGGCTGTTTGACTTCTGCTGTGGTGGATTCCACATGTTAGGATGACTGTAGGGGATCCTTTTTCTTTGTGTGGGAGAGTAAAGGAAGGGAATTATATATTCTCTGCAGATTACCCACAACACCCATCAGTCTGAAGTGATGGCCTGCCAGGTTTGATGGTGCAGAGATGAACACCCCCTCCCCCAACTGTTTCCAGAGTGGGAAAGTCAGGCAACACTTCAGGAGCACTGGAAGTATTTCTTGGAAAAGGGCCCATAAAGTTCTTGGTTTTGCAAGCTGCCTCTGCCCATAGGGTGACATCCATTGAAACCTCCCTTGTCACCCGGGTTCCCCTCCCTCCCCAGTGATTTGATTAGAAATGTCCTTTGAAGAGTGGGGAAATGGATTCCTATGATACAGGGTCTTAAGGTCCTGCTCCAACCTGGTTAATGTGTCCTTAACCTTTGGCCCAAAGAGAGTGGGACCATCAAAAAGGGGCATTAAGGAAGGGCATTTTGAAGCCTTTTGCAAAATCATTCAGTCGCATCCTGTAGTGACTGCAGATGGCTGTGCCAGTGCCTACTGCTCTCATCAGCTGCATTTGAGAGCAAATGCATAGAGGCGTTGGAAATAGAATTCAGGGTAGCTATCTGGGATTCCACTTTTTTCTGGATATCCTCCAATAAATCACTGTAGAGAGAATTGGTAAGCTCTTTGGTCAATTTTGTTTGGAAGCATGTGACATGAGCTCAGTAGTTCAGTGCTCTAAGGGGAACCTAAGAGTCATATATTGTGTATGTTTTCATTTTTGTATTCGTCTTATAAGCATTAGACATTTCTCTTTAATTTTATCTTTATGCATTAAGCATCAGTTCTTCAGTGAATTCATTACTTGGTGCTATTGACTTTAATTGGGCGGGTATTTATATGCTTGTTCAGTGTCTGGTTTGTATTCTGAGGAAGTCCAGCCATTTGGCGGATGAAAACGCTAATTAAACTGTTTTTCCTAATGTGTTGGTGTCTTTCACAGTTGCATTTTATATTTCTGGTTTGACTTTTCGTTTTGATTTGGTTGGCTTGTGTGCAAGGCGCTGTGTCTGCCATTGACATGGAGGAGAAGATTAATTCCTTATCGGATGCACTTAATTTAACTGCTCTGGTTCAAAGACTTACTGGACAAGTCAATGATTCAGTTCGTTTGAATCATTGTGGACAACCTTTAAACTGTCAACCTTTGGTTTCCGGTTCAAGACAGAGCCAGGATGATGAGATTCCACCTGGGCAACGTACAGGCATGCCCAATACTCAGGCGGATGTTAGAACAGGACAGAGCTTTGTTCCAGTTGCCAGTACCAGTAACCAGGTCCATGATTTTTCCAATTTTAGTCTTAAGACCTGGTTAAGAGTGGTTGTCTTTACATTTGGCTACAGATATTCAGTCTAACAATTTTTGCAGTTTGGATAAACAGTTAAAAACATTTCAAGACATGGTGGTGAAATACAGGAAGTTTTAGCTTGAGTGTGACTATTTGCGTGAAAGCATCAAAGTAGAAAGGATACCAAAAGGTCTTCATTCATGGAAATACCCATCTGGACTCGTTCATGATTCAGACTTGCACCGTGAGTTGGTTTCTCTTTTTAATAAACAGGGCTGCGAACTGTTGCAAGTTTTGATATGGCACTATGAGAAACAAATGGCGATTTAAACAAAGCCATAGAGACTTTAGACAGTTTTTTTAAAAGTGATTTATTATTTGATGTTAAATTTGAACAATATAGGCATGTCTTTATTAAAACTGATCGTTTGTTACTTGATTTAAAAGCAAAAAAAGTTAAGAAAATTAACCTTGATGAACAGGAGTATGTGAAAGGCGTGGCTTATCCACGACGTTGTACATCAAACTGTTTATGAAGGTGATATTGTTGGTGTAGACAGTGATGCTGGTGTGATGGTTAATGAATTGGAAGGCCAGGATAATTTCAATGATGACACCTTTAGACACCCCCCCCCCCCCAAACTGTTTATGAAGGTGATATTGTTGGTGTAGACAGTGATGCTGGTGTGATGGTTAATGAATTGGAAGGCCAGGATAATTTCAATGATGACACCTTTAGACACCCCCCCCCCCCCGAGGAGATCCGAGAGATTAATGAATCAGAGGGGGGAGAACAATCAGAACTTCTGTCAACAATACCCACCCAGACATTCCCCCAACAAGCATGGACCAGGGGGAAGGGGAGAGAGAAAGGGAGATCGGGTTGGCAGCAGCCGTATTGGAATTGAACACAGATACTGTGGTTAAAATTATTTTTAACACTACAGGGGATTATAAAGTGCTTAATTATAGCCATGTTGATGTCACTGAGGACTGGGCCAATTTATTTGAGAAAGGTTTTAACATATGTTCCTGCATAGAAAGCCAAATTGGTCCAGGTTTTGGTTCAGTTCAAGCTGTTTTTGAGGAAACTCAATTTTAACATTCTTTTTTATGACGGCTTGTATAACACAGATTTACATAGGAACAAAAGGCCCAGTACATTTAACCCACCTCTGCATCCTTTAATACTTGTTTTTGAAAAACTTTGTGAAGATGAAATCAGAAGAATTGTTAGTATTTTGTCTTGTTGCCCTATTAACTTAAGCATGGATGAACATTTTTATTACAGCACATTCGTAGTAAGTCATCTATTCGTATCATGCAGCCAGATAAAGGTGGGGGACTGGTGGTCATGAGTACGAATGATTACATTAATAAAATATTTTCTATTTTATTTTCGGATCTGTATGAAGAAATATCTCTAAATTAGTTAAATGGGGCTCCTCATAGAATTGATTTGGCCCTTGAGGATCTTTTTTTAAACAATCAAGTCTCACTTAGTGAAATGGACTATATTAAGGTCCAATTTCCCAGAACACCTACCATTTTTGGTCTTCTCAAGGTTCACAAATGCCTTGAGGGATCCCCCATTGAGGCAAATAGTTGATGCCAAAGGGTCCAAGACATTCTTTATTGCTAAATATATCAATC
The DNA here is from genome assembly GCF_019279795.1 of Protopterus annectens. Classification (NCBI taxonomy): domain Eukaryota; kingdom Metazoa; phylum Chordata; order Ceratodontiformes; family Protopteridae; genus Protopterus; species Protopterus annectens. The sequence goes on along the minus strand of NC_056737.1, from coordinate 1,101,399,255 downwards.
AGGAGACCAAGAGTGTGTTTAATAATTATCCTGCTTTGTTAAAGGATTCGTGGGATTTTTTTATCTAATGTCAATGACAGTTTATATAGAGAAGATATTCTTTTTGTATGCATTGATGTCAAAGATTTATATTCCAGCATTCCACACGAAACTGGCATTGACTGTTTTTTTCAATATTTAGTGCCTATTCTTGGACATGACAAAAGTTTGGCTATCAGTAGTCTCATGGATTTAGTTTTGCAGAATAATTTCATTAGTTTTCAGGGCCATTTATTCAAGCAAATCCAGGGTGTTGCCATGGGTGCTGCTTGTGCACCTGTATTTGCCAACATAGTTATGGCCTTTTGGGAAATTAATTTTTATTTTTCCTTCTGAGTTTAAAGACTGTTTGTGTTTATATAAACGCTTTATTGATGACATCATTATTTTTTGGGTCGACACTGAGTAAAGACTTGAAGCTTTTTTTGAATTCATCAATTGTTCTACCAATATTTTAAGGTTGTCAGTTGATGCCACACAGGTCAATTTTTTGGATGTCACTCTTTCCAAACAAACAGGGAATCGGGTAATTTTGATTCCACATTATATAGGAAACAGACCTTTTCAAATTCTTACCTGCATTTCCAGAGTTGGCATCCTGTCCATCAAAAGAAGGCCATTGTTAAAGGCCAATGTGTCAGATTGGCCAGGATGGTTAGTCAAGAAAGTTTATTTCTAGAGGAATGCAGTAAGTTATTTGATATGTTTTTGAGGAGGGGTTATCCTGAGGATTTTTTAACAGAAATCTTTAATGAAGTCACGGGGAAGAGATCATCTGGGTTTTATACCCCCCTTCTTGGCAAGTCCCTAGTTCAAGTTGTTAATCCTGTTGATTCTGGTTTGGTATTGACCAACTTGTCACATGGCAAGGCCTTGATTTTGCCATTTAATTTACAATGCAGAGAAATGAAGTGCATCATCAATAAATGTTGGGAGATTTTCAGATGTGATGGGAATATTTTTAACAAACTTGGTGAAAGACCGTTGGTGGTTTATCAAAAAGATACCTGTTTTAAAACTATGATTGAAAGAATAGTGTCCAATTCATATACAGGTAGAGTAAATAAATGTGGTCACTGTTCTCAGTGTAAATTTATTCTTGAGGGTACTAAATGCTTTGTACATGGTTATGGTAAAATCAAGTACAAGAAGAGATTCAATTGTGATAGTAAGGGAATTGTTTATGTTGCTTTGTGCCAACGGTGTACTTGTTTTTACAGTGGCAAAACCATCAGACAGTTTAGGTACAGGATTTATCAGCATTATTATGACTTAGTAAAAAAGATGAGCGAAATGCCCTTTATAGACATATAAAGGGTTTTCCTTTGCATTCATTTAAATTTATTGTTTTAGACAATGTTGATGACCCGAGAGGTGGTCGCCGTGATATTTTTCTTGAATTCCTGGAGCTTAGATGGCAGCTTAGGTGTAATGCTGCACGTTCTCCAGGTCTCGATGTCATTTCTATTGCCAGTCTCCTCAAGTTTAAATCTGTTTGCCATTTAAACACATTTTTTTTTATACATTTGTATTGTGTGTACTGCTCATGTTGTTGTTTATATGTACTTTGGAGATTTATATATTCAATTTATATATATGTGTATATATATATATATATATATATATATATATATATATATATATATATATATATATATATATAATATAGGTCATATATTGTGTATGTTTTCATTTTTGTATTTGTCTTATAAGCATTAGGCATTTCACTTTAATTTTGTCTTTATGCATTAAGCATCAATTATTCAATTAATTCATTACTTGGTGCTATTGACCTTAATTGGGCGGGTATTTATATGCTTGTTCATTGTCTGGTTTGTATTCTGAGGAAGTCCAGCCATTTGGCGGATGAAAGCGCTAAATAAACTGTTTTTCCTACTGTGTTGGTGTCTTTCACAGTTGACTTTTATATTTCTGCTGTAAGGGGAAATGGTTCCTGAAGCATATGTTCATTAGTGTGTACTAAGCTGATGGCCCTGGAGCTTTTACAAGCCTATCCCATAGAAGTGCCCTGGCATCATGCTACCCGATGTTAGTTCCTAGTGCCTCTATCAAGTAGAGCCACTGGAGTGATCCCCGGGGTGAACTTTCTATTACCCATCCACTCATCAAGATCTCTCTTGAAGAGGGACGGCTAGGTGTTCTGCTTGACATGTATGGGAAGTCTATTCCAGAGCATGGGCAGTCTCTAGGTGAGGATCCTGTCCCTCCTGCATGTTCTGTTGATTGTGGTAAGGAGGCTGAGGTCTCTGGAACGTGTGGTGCGGAGGGATTTGGATTTCTTTAGATGTAGCATTTCTAACAGCTGGGTCAGACATGGCTTTGTAAGTCAAGCAGAGATTGCCTCTAAGTAGGCTATATTTGACAGAGAATAGCTGGAGTTTTTTGAGTCTGCCCTTGTAGGACGTGTTTAATGCCTGGAATCCTCTTCGTTAGATGCATGTTCTTCGTGTTTCACTGTTGCAATCATCACATTTGGGTTATCCCTGCCTGGGTAGCCCTCAGCCAGCCTGAATACTGAGACTTGGTATTTCTGAGTTGGTTGCTGTCACTTGAGGACTAACGAAAGGTAGTCAGTGGTATTAAGGAAGGCAGCCAACGCCATTACATCAGTCTTTCTTGCCGTGGAGCCCAAAGCAGAAGCGGTTCGCACTGGTGCCGGTCGGACATTACCTGAGTTGCGTTTCTGAATTGAAGTTAGTCTTCGAAAGCCAAGTACCCCGTTGGGGATCCTTTTTTTTTTCTTAATTGTCTCGCGTGTGGAATGCAAACACCACACTGGGACTTCCACTCTTACTGCGTCACTTGTCTAGGCTCAGACCACGACATCCCTCACTATCTGGTCTGAGCTTTAATGCCAGAACTATTCGTCATCTGGCCCTTATTGTAGTCAGATATTTCCGATTACAGTCCTCGAATTCCGATATGGCTTATGTAAGCCGCCCGACAGCAGATGATCTGAAAAAACATAAAGATAAAGTCAGAGACAGACCACACAGGACCAAACCTTCCAACGACACTACCACCAAGCTGGTAGTCCTCCGGAATTCAGTGAGGCGCTTTCACAGCCCCTGATGCCCGCTTCAATTCGCAGGCCGCTACCGAGACCCTTTCAGAGTTTGGTATGCCGCAGAACTCTTCGTCTAAGGATCCTGTGGTCATCTCTACCTTGGATGGGTCCGGAGCTGCTGTGCAGGCACCGGCTTCCGAGGAAGTCCTTCGCAACACCGAATCTAGACATAAACCGATGCCTTCTTTCATAGCTACCGCTCTTTCTAAAACAACCGAGTTCCTTAGGCCCAGGGATCGAACCGCCCCCAAGAAACCAACTACCAGCCAATATCTGACACCTGCTCCCTTGCCTCAGTCACAAATGCTTAAAATGGCAGAGGATCTTACCATGCTGATTAGGGGAAGCCAAGCCACTCTCTCAGAAAGGAAGAGAGCTGTCTCCAGTAGTTTTGTCTGAACAAGAGTCAGATGAATCCGATGCATCTGACTATGAAGACATGTAGCCTTGTTCTAAATATGAACATCTACATACTTTAAGGGAGCATTTCAGATGGGAGTAAAAACTACCCACAGTCTAAAAAGAGATTCTGAGAGTTCCTGGACTTGCCACAGCACAGGCCCTTAGCCATCCTCCCAGTCCTAGATGGTGGTGGATGATGTCTTCCTTAAATCCAGCATTGACTCCAGACGCCCTCCCTCCTGCTCCCAGAAAACCAGACAAGTACTACAGAGCCCCTGATGCTCACAAATATCTTTTTAAAAACTCAGCAGTGGACCCTGAGGTCATTACTCAAGGCCCAAAAGGAGTTAAAGGTACTTTAGCCAAGAATCCCACCCCCTCAAACAAGGATTCCAGTGCAATGGACAGATGGGGAAAAATGTATACACCACAGCTACTCTTGCTATCGGGGCACTAAATTGTCAGTTCCATATGCTTAAATTTCAGCAGCATATCTTGGAACTCCTTAAACAAAAAATTTCCTCGTTTCCTGCATGGGCAGAATCTAAAGATTTACAGGAGTTAATGCACTCTGCAGGTCAAGTAACTAAACACACTTTGCACTGTAGTTTTGACTCCCTAGAAGCTTCTTGTAGGGCAGCAGTCACTGGATCTGTCATTAGAAGACATGCATGGCTTAAGGGACAACCCCTGCCAGACCATGTCAAATCAAAATTGGTGGATGCACCATTGCACAAAGATAACTTATTTGGTACTAAAGCAGAAGAGGTGTTAAAGATGGAAGAAAAAGCAAAGTCTATGCAGACTGTTAAAGATTTCTTACAGGTGCAGCCCCTAGGTTCAGTAGGCATTTTCCTTCCAAGCACTGGTCCTTTCCTGCACCTAGTAAACAGGGCCAGCCTAGGCCCTGTGGAAACGGACCTCATAGCAGTCCCAGGGGTTGCAGAGATCAAAGCAGTGGACAGCCTCCACTTCAAAACCAGGGAATTCTAAGCCACCCTCTTATGGTAAGAACTCAGTGACTTAACCCATCCCGACCTCGCCTCGGCCCACCATCACATACCCCTCGGAAGAAAATTCCTTTCACTCAAGCACCTGGACCACCATTACCAAGGACCAATGGGTTCTGAACATTGTATCTCAGGGGTACAAAGTTTCCTTCCACACCCTTCCATCCCCAAAAGGGTTCCCAGATCTACCACCAAATCAGTGGGCAGAGGCTCAAAAGCAAATCCGTACCGTGCTCTCCTTGGGAGCAGTAGAACACGTTTTTGCAGAGCAGATAGGCCAAGGGTTCTACTCCAGACTTTTTCTGGTACCCAGAAAAGATGGCTCCTGGCAACCCCTCTTCGATCTACCCATTCTAAACATCTTCCTGGTGATCCCACAATTCAGAATGCTCCCCTCCAGCAGCTGCTACCCATGCTGTCCAAGGACCCTTGGCTAACCACCCTGGACCTAAAAGAGGTATACCTCCACATTCCCATCAGGGAGTCCTGCAGAAAATATCTTCGCTTCAGGGCAGGATCTTGACACTTTCAGTTCTATGTGCTTCCCTTTGGCTTATCTACTGCTCCCAGAGTTTTCAAAAAATGCCTGGCTCCAGCCATTGCTTTTTGCAGAGAAAGAAATATTCAAATTTACCCCTACTTAAACGATTGCCTTATTCAGGCAGACAGCCAGGAAAAACTGCCCAAAGACCTGGCCTTTGTAAAGGACCTACTAACCTCCTTGGGGTACACAATCAGCAAAAAGAAATCCAAACAAGTACCCACCAAAAGAATAATCTTCCTGGGAGCGAGTCTGGACACAGCATCCTAGATGGCATGCCTAACACCAGAGAAGCAAAGTTTTCCTATCAGCTTACTTCTCTCAACTGGCCACCAGGCCCCAGCTTTCTGCAAGGGAAATCCTGCAAGCCCTGGGGTTCATGGCATCTTGCATAATCCTTATTCCATATGCCAGACTGCATATGAGGAAACTTCAATGGTACCTAAAGAGCCTTTGGTGTCAACACTGTCATGATCTGGAAACTCTTACCTATTATTCCTTGCCTGAGGAAGGAATTTCTTTGGGCAACAGCCTGCTCCCACTACAAGGGACTGCCCTTCTCCCCACACCCCGCCGCCCAGGACCTCACCACAGACTCATCAGACTACGCTTGGGGTATACACCTGGACGGCAGGTGCATACAGGGCCAATGGAACCCCCCAGCAAATCCCCCTGCACATCAATCAAAAAGATGATGGCTGTGCAGCAGGCCTTGATAGCTTTCAAACCCCTTCTCTCTCCAGGGGTTCTCCTGATCAAAGCAGACAACACCAGAGTGATGTGGTACATCAACAAGCAGGGAGGGACTCACTCGTACCCCACTGTGCAGGCTGCCTGTGACCCTTTGATTCACAACCTCTTCCATGCAACTACACCTGTTAGCACAGTACATGCCAGGCTCTCTCAGCTCCCTGGCAGACCAATTAAGCAGAAAACTTTTGGACTCCCATGAGTGGCAGCTCAACAGAAACACCTTCTTACTAATCATTCAGAAATGGGGAACCCTGGAGATCGACCTCTTTGCCTCCCACACCAACCATCAGCTCAGCAAATTCTGCACCAGGGAGCATCACTGCATGGCATGGAAACTGGATGCCCCGTCCTTGACTGGCCCAGACAGTACTGGTACCCCTTGCTTTGCAACCTGTCCCCACTGCCCCCATTGAATCTTCCTCAGATTCCCAACCTCCTAACCTAGAGGGAAGGGGAATTCATGTCCCCCCAGTTGCAGACACTCAGTTTGGCAGCTTGGCTTATACCCTAACCCTTGACGAGTCTGCCATCCTCAGTAAACAGGTCATGGATGATATCCGAGAGGCCAAATGCCCTAGCACCAGCAAGTCTTGCCCAGATAAATGGGAAAGGTTCTGCACCTGGATCCAGGCTAAGAGGACCAACACAGCACAGCCCTCCATCCCTGTCATCCTGGATTACTTAGCTGACCTACTACACAGTGGGTCTATCTTTCTCCTCTATAAAAATTCATGCCTCTGCTATTTCAGCTCATTTTCCCACTGAGCAGCCTCTTTTTTTCACACCCTCTGATCAAACAGTTCCTCAGAGGGGCTAACAACTTGAGGTCCCCCCGAAGAGCACCAATACCAGCTTGGGACCTTAACTTTGTCTTGGAAAAGCTCACCCTGCCTCCTTTTGAACCAGCTTCTTCTGCAGAGCTAAAGTTTCTCTCCTGGAAGACAGCCTTCCTCCTGACCATCACTTCAGCCAGAAGAGTCTCTGAGCTGCAAGCACTCATGCTAGTGGAACCCTTCATCATCTTCCATGCAGACAGGGTATCCCTCAGAACTAATTCATCCTTCTTGCTCAAGGGTGGTGTCCAATGTGGCTCTCAACCAATCCATCCATTTGCCCACCTTCTTTCTTAACTCTCAAACAAGGGGGAAAGGATTCTGCACTTTCTAGATGTGCACAGACAGCTCAGATACTATATGGATAGGTCTAAACCCTTCAGAAAATCTGATCTGCTGGTTAGCTTTGCTTCAGGTGCAGAGGGTAAAGCCATCTCCAAGCAAACCATTTCCAAATGGGTAGCACACTGCATCCATTTCTGCTACAAACAGCATGGCAAGCCTCCCTCCAGGGGGGTCAGGACACACTCCACCAGAGCAGCATCCACCTCTGCAGCTTTCCTTTGAGGAGTCCCCACCAGGGACAATCCTGGAGGTTGCCTCCTGGACATCTGTTCACACCTTTACCAAACATTGCAACATGCCTGTCTTTTCCAAATACAGAGCAGGGTTTGCCTCTGCAGTCTTGCAGGGCATGCTAGCCAGCCCCTAGCTTCCTTGATTGCCTCCACCCATTTCCTCAGCTTTGGGAGTCTACCCAGATGTAATGACTGCAACAGTGAAACATGAAGAACATTAGTACAGTTGTGTACACTTACCGTAAATGTAGATGTCCGAGTGTATTCACTGTTGCAGTCCTGGTTTCCCTCCCTCCTTCCCCCTTTTTCTTTTTGTTACCTTTCTTCCTTGTAGTCATCCTTTCCTTATAAGAGACATATTGGTATTTATTTTCCACTGGTGGGGTTCTGCCACCAGAGCCTGGCCTCCTGTTTTAGGGGCTCCTGACCGGTTAGGGTAAGAAAAACTGATGTAATGGCGTCGGCTGCCTTCCTTTATACCAAAAACAAATAAGCTGGAGGACGCCAACAACTGCAAAAAGCTGCAAATACGACTGCATTAATCCACGAAGACCTCTTTATTCAACGTGAAGCACTTTTCGTCTCGCTATTAGCGAGACTTCTTCAGACTAAAAGCATTTACACATACTCTGTATTTAAATAAGCTAACAATAAATTACCCCAACCACCAATCAGAACAAGGACTGCTTACAGTAACCTTTCTACCAACTCTGATCTATACATCATAAATTAGTGCATATGTCCACACCATATCTACAGTAGTCTTATAATATATATAAAAAAATATAAAACATATATATTAAACATGTTTAAAAATACTTAAAATGTTTAAAAACATTGTTATGATGTTAATATCGCAATTTATTAGCCCAAGTTATTATATACTCTGTATTCATCAATGCAAGAATTTGAATTCATCATTACAAAAATGATAGGTAAATTCAGAATAGCAACCCCTTGTGACACTTCGTATCAATTCCACATGCATAAAAACCTGATGTAATGGGATCCTATCTCGCCTACATTCATGACAGATGGGTTCGGAGCCGATCCGTCGGCTCCGACTCGGCCACTATACACTAGAACGAAGTCTCTCATTGGCTGGGCTTCCCCTTATCCCAGAATGCACCACGCCTGCTTCCACAGATCTCGTTTGCCGCTTTTCAAGCTGGACGTGGTCTCGACTTGGCTGGAGCTAAGTGTATTTTCTTGACCTTTTTGGTCTTTTTGGCTAGGGTTCTGTCAGCTTTTAAACAAACAGCTGTTTTAACAGCTTTGTGAGCGTTTGTGGTCGGTTTTTGTGAAAGTTAGAATTTTTATAATTTTCGCGCTTCTAGTATACTGGGCAAGGCCCGTTTAAATTAGAGGGCCTTCGCCCTTATTGTGTGTTTTTTTTTCTTGTTGTGTGACTGAAATAGTTTCTTTGTTTTACCTGTTGTATCGGGCTAAGCCCGTTTAAGTTAGAGGGCTTTAGCCCATATATTAGTTTACTTCGGTGTATTTTAGCTATCTGTTATCTGTTTCTATTTTGTTCAGAATGTCTAAGGAGCAGAAATCAGGATTTAAAAAAAGTGCTAAATGTAATTATAAAATGTCTATCACAGACAGCCATGCTGTCTGCGTGTACTGTTTAGGACCTAAACATCTACAGGATACATGCAGTGTTTGTTACGCTTTTTCTTCCAGGGTCCTTCAGGAAAGAAAAAACAAGCTGATACTTAGAGGTCTTATTAAGCCTTCATTTGAGGAAGCGTTGGCTTCATCTCCAGCTTCTAAAAAGAAAAGATCGTCTGCTCCGACCAGCCTGTCGGGCCCGACACCCAAGAAGTATAGATAGTCGGCTCCGACCAGTCCGTCGGACCCGACATCTAAGAAACATAGATCGACCTCTTCTTCCTCGGCTCCAATGGCTTCGGAGGCTACCATAAATGTAGATGTTCGAGTGCTAATACAGCTGCAGTCCAGGTTTCCCTCCCTCCTTCCCCTCTTGGGACAGGCCTATTGGCTAACACCTCCTCATGCTACCCGATTGGGGTATTCATTCTTGTTGTATTTGCTTGCACTACTGTATTTTGATCATATTGCATTACTTTATCACATAAATGTATGTATTGCCTTCCTTCTGGGGGCACCTGACATCTGGGGCAAGAAAAACTGAGAAAATGGCGTCGGCTGGTTATTTTATACCCCTGGTGCACTGACGTCAGGGAAGAAGCGACGACAACCGACGCCGGACCTAGACTTTGGAATTTGGCCGACCGAGGACCCGCCTGACGGCAGGAGAACCCATCTGTTATGACTGCAGCTGTATTAGCACTCGAACATCTACATTTATGGTAGGTACAAAACTGTACTTTCTCTCTCTCGCTCGTTCTCTCTCTCGCTCATTCTCTCTCTCGCTCGTTCTCTCTCTCTCTCTTGCTCTCTCGTTTGCTTGCTCTCGCTCTCTCTTGCTCTGTCTCTTGCGCTCTCTCTCTCTCTCTCTCTCGCTCTCTGTTGCGCTCTCCTCTCTCTCTCTCTCTCTCCCTCTCTCTCTCTCTCTCGCCTCTCTCTCTCTCTCTCTCTCTCTCGCCTCCTCTCTCTCTCTCTCTCCTCTCTCTCTCTCCTCTCTCTCTCCTCTCTCTCCCCTCTCTGTCTCCTCTCTCAGCTCTCCCTCTCTCTCCCTCTCTCCCTCTGTCTCTCTCCCTCCCTCCCTCTCGCTCTCCCTCTCTCTCCCTCTCTCTCTCTCTCTCTCTCTCCCCTCTCTCTCCTCTCTCTCTCTCTCCTCTCTCTCTCTCTCTCTCTCTCTCTCCTCTCTCTCTCTCTCTCTCTCTCCTCTCTTTCTCTCTCTCTCTCTCGCTCTCTCTCTCTGTCTCTCTCGCTCTCTGTCTCTCGCTCTCCCTCGCCCTCTCCCTCTCTCCCTCTCTGTCTCTCTCCCTCTCTCTGTCTGTCTCTCTCTCTCTCTCTCTGTCTCTCTCTCTGTCTCTCTCTCTCTCTCTCTCTCTCTCTCTCTGTCCCTCCCTCCTCTCTCTCTCTCTCTCTCTCACTCTGTCGCTCCCTCTCTCTCTCCTCTCTCTCTCCTCTCTCTCTCGCTCTCTCTCTCTCCTCTCTCTCTCTCTCTCTCTCTCTCTCTCTCTCTCTCTCTCTCTGTCTCTGTCTCTCTCTCTCTCTCTCTCTCTCTCTCTCTCTCTCTCTCTCTCTCTGTCTCTCTCTCTCTCTCTCTCTGTGTCTCTCTCTCTCTCTCTCTCTCTCTCTCTCTCTGTCTCTCTCTCTCTCTCTGTGTCTCTCTCTCTCTCTCTCTCTCTCTCTCTCTGTCTCTCTCTCTCTGTCTCTCTGTCTCTCTCTCTCTCTGTCTCTCTCTCTCTGTCTCTCTTTCTTTCTGTCTCTCTCTCTCTCTCTCTCTGGTCTGTCTGTGTCTCTCTCTCTCTCTGGTCTGTCTGTCTCTCTCTCTCTCTCTCTCTGGTCTGTCTGTCTCTCTCTCTCTCTCTGTGTTTATTTAAACTGGAATCATTAGGTAAGTGCATTTCATAGATGAAGTCTTGATAGATTATTTTCAGTAGTGTCTGACGTGGTTGCAGAGAGATGGTCCATTACCACTGCATAGCAGCAGTTAAGGTTTTGGGTTCCCTGTTTTCCATTTGTTTTAAAACAGATGAGTAGCTTGTATGCCTTTTGGGATTAGGTACTCTCTCTCTTGCACATCATTAGTTTATTATTTTTATTATTTATTTGTTTGTTTATTTTTACGTGTTTGGTGCCAGTGCATATGTTACAGCCTGATATGCCTGTTTTACTTATGGGCAGTATGTGGATGAAGCCATAGAGCCATTGATTACAGTGAAGTGCTTATTGGTAAGTTGGGGTTGGGGACAATGATGTAGGGAAACACTTTACTGTGACCATTCTGTGTGCTGCTTGTAAAGCAGGATTGACATGTGCAAAATCCTTTTCAGTAAAATAGCTTCTTGACTCTGTTTTATTTAGTGTACTAGCAGAACTTTCATGACACCTTCTTATTGTAAATTCCATTGTGGAAAAGAACTACGTCATTGCAAACCAGTACTGAGGTGCACTGAAATCTTTCTGGAGAAGACAGCATTCCTTCTTACATTTTTTTTCTTGACTTTTCTTGGTATAGTTATCTAGAATTTTTTTTTTGTTTATTAATATTTTTATTTAGTTTTTGTAAATTGCCTTAGTGTAGGTGACATGGCTTCTTGTGTGCAGATCGATTTCTTCAGAGGTTACTGCAGTTTGCCATATAAGGTGAAATCAGAAGTAAAAAGCCCTCTGGTTTTCTTGAGTACGAAGATTTTCACTGAAATTGACTCTCCTGCCCTTTTTGGACTTCTAGATGGTAAGTCATTAGGTGGATGATGCTACGTCATGGGGGTGTGTGTAAGCAGTGGGTGATCTGATGACCGTGTAGACTGTACAGTAGGAAGTAGGGTGGCATCGACAAGGTTACATGCTGTAATGGGTATTCATGGTGAAAACACCATTGTGGGATACACAAGGCATGAGCTGAACAACGCATGCAAAAAGTTATGAAATATTGTATATCTGTATTAATATCTTTGCAGTGTGGTATTATTTAAGGGTTTGTACAGGTAATGGATGCTAATGGAAAATGGTAAACACTTGGGTAATAATGGATGTCAAGAAAAAAGTTTTGTTTGAGCTGCACCATATTAATATACATATTCTAATATTGAGATTGATATTTCATATACTGTAAATGGTACTTGACGCTAAAGTACCATTTGCAATGTGGTAGTGCATGGTAGGTATTCATAGTGAAAATATCACTGTAGAATGTATAAGGTTTGAGTTGGAATGCTGAAGGGAGTCTGCAAAATGTATGAAAATATGGTATTTTCCGTATCTCCATTTATAACAGACATGGATTGCAGTGCTATCAGGTAAGCGGTTGGTGACGGAAAAAAAATCTGGTAAAAGCACTGCAGTGTGCAATATTAGCATTGTTACATCATCGAGAATAATATTTCCTGACTGGGTTATGCTTTTAGGAAGCATGGTGGCATCAGTAAGCTTGACAGTATAGGGTAGGTAGTCCCAGTAAAAATGACATGGTGGGTTATACAGGGCTTGAGTGCTACATGCAGAAGGGAGTGAAAAATGAAACACTTGTACTTAGTTGCATTAGTGAATAAATGGTGTTATACTGTCCCGGGGGGGGGGGGGGGGGGATGAATCTGCACACCCTTGAATAAGACAGGCACAGAGGTTAATATTTGTTTTAGGTACACTTTATTAATAGTGACAGTATTCTGATATTGAGCCTAGTGTCTGAATTGTCAGCAATTCATTGGGGAGTGAAGGTGCCGTCTGCAGTCAGACATGATTGGATAGGTATGCTCAGTGAAACACCATTGGATATACAAGACTGAGTATTTGCAAAAGCTATGAAAATGGGACATTTTCCATATTTATATTATACGGATGTATCTTGGGAAAGCAATTGGTGTTAAGAATTAACATGTGGTGAATAATATGAAGCATCCTCCGATATAAATGTTAACATGAAGTACATAATCTGTATAATCATAGCAGTTGCTCTCCAGTCTTGTCAGGCATCACTGGAAAATTTTTGAACAGAGGGACTGTTTACCCACTGATACTTTGGGTATTTTTCCATGTGTACAGAAGTAAGACTCTGTCCGTACTGCTACTTACTTTCGGCAAGTAAAACATACTATTGTTTCATAAATTTGCGGCATAACTTTAACGTGACAGATAAATATTTGATATTCATACTAGTGTGTAGCCCATAGGCATTTTTGGTAATCTGAACCATTTATAAGATGTTGCGGATCGTACAGCCTGTCCTCAGCAGAGGATTTGGGAGTAACTTCACAGGAAGCATGTTGTTTATTGGCTTAATTATACAAGAAAAGGCACCATCAGCCTGCTGCTGTTAAAGGCTGAATTAACTAATGACTAACTTTCAGTCTCTCTGTCATTGTCCCGTTTTAGGGTATTCTCAGAGGTAACCTTTGAAATAGGCCATCTAGTTTTTGCCATTTTTTTTTTTATACCCAAAACAGTGTTTGAAGGATTTTTGCACATGACAGATGGACACAGACGAACTAGTATGATGTCTGGGTATAGCAAAAAAAAAAAAAAAAAAAGGGTAAAAGTAGCTCTGTGACCTTTAAAAGGAACATCTTTTGTTTCCTCACTGACTTGGTTGATGGCTTCATTATCTTTACTCCTTTGGCTTGATTGATCTGTTTGGAGACTAGGCGAGTCCGGCAACCCTGGGCTAGACAGTAGCCACACAACTCTGGGATGCCTTATAAGCCTGTTTATTGTCCACCATGGAAAGATTTGGGTGGTAGGGAGCAGAATTTTGCAGCCCTGTGGGATAACCTAGTCGGTTTTTTGAAGCATCCCACTTTGTAATGGCTCATTGAGCTCTGCTTTTCTGCTGCTAGCCTCTGGGAGCATGCCAGTACATGTAATTTTTTTACATGCATGCACATAAGAAGTACATGCAAGGGTGCAACACTTGGTGCCTAATGCAGGTGTCAGCCAGAACTGCTTTCTTCCCCTTAGCTTGATCAAGCTAACATTGGGTGCTCACTCCCATCCTCTTTTGCCAGCTCCTGTGGATGCCAAAAATATTCACAATCTGTTCGCCCGTATCAGTCAGGGCTTTATTCCACTACACAACAGAGGGGTAAACTAGCCATTTTTAATGAGGTTGTCTTTGTCATTAGTCTTTCACATGATGTGTGCTTCTACCTCAGAACTGTGTGGAAAGAACAGGATGCAGTGTGATGTATTGCTTGAATTCCTGGCATAAATGTTGCAATGGTCATCTTTATAAGTGGGGCACCTGGGTTTGTAATGGAAACTGTTTATAGCACTGCATTATTTCCCTGTCAGTAGTCATGAAACCTGTTCAATCCATGGGGTATCCCATTCCATCTGCTATGTAGTGTCTGTTAGAGCTGAGAGAAAATCTTGAGTTTAGAATTTCCGGAAACCTAATGTTCTTCGTGTTTTACTGTTGCAGTCATTACATTTGGGTAATCTGCTGGCAGGTTGCCCTGATTAACAAAGTCTTGGGTCCTGCTTCGGTTGCTGTCCCTTTTTCCATGACGTCAGGGGTATGAAACATGCAGCCGACGCTATTACCACAGTCTTTCTTGCTGCTCGGTGCCCGAAGCAGAAGCAGTTCGCAAGTGCCGGTCGGCCAACTCCTGAAATTTTCGATGTCCTTCAAGAATGCAACTGCAGTCATAACATGTGGGTTGTCCTGCCTCAGGCAGCCCTCGGTCGGCCGGATTCCAAAGTCTGGGTCCGACGTCGGCTGATGTCGCATTTCTCTCCGACGTCAGAGCGGCTGGAGTACATAAGCATCAGCCGACGCCATTTTCTTCAGTCTTTCTTGCCGCGCGGTGCCCGAAGCAGAAGCAGTTCAAGTGCCGGTCGGTCAGCTCCTGCATTCTTCGATACCGAAGTCATCAAAAAAGCTAAGTACCCCATTGGGGACCTTTTCTTGCCTCAGCCGATGTCAGAAATTACTGAAAAAGTTAACAATTGTCTTTCTTGTGGTAAACAAATACCTCATAAGGATTTCCACTCTTACTGTCTTCCTTGCCTTGGCCCAGACCACAACGTCTCGGCCTGTGTAGCCTGTGCTCGCTTCAACAAGCGCACTCTCAGGCGCCGGGCGGAGTTCGCTGAAGATTTTTTCGCCGATAAATTTGCTTACACCATGCCGTCGGATCTTCCGACATCGCAAACTCCCAAAAAGCGAAAAGACCGGGACCGACATCCTCGGCCCGCGTCTACCACCGACTCCACGCCAAAACCTAGCGTGAGTGCTCCGGTTCCGTCTCTCCACCGCTCCGAACCGAAGACACCGCATTACCGACGACTCCGATTCCGGACATCACTCCGCCAGTTATCGATTTTCCTCCGGATACCGAAACCGAGGAAATGCCCGAGACCATTGCTGTAGACAAGCTTACTCCTGCACGTGGAGCTGTCAGGCCTCCTATGGCCATGTCTATTAAGGCCTACACTAGGGCTAAGGCAGCCAGCAAAACAAAGCATATTACTTCTAAATCCTTACCTCAGCCTACTCCAGAGACACAAATTATGTTCATGGCTGCTGATTTAATTTCCATGATTAGAGGTTCACAGGCCCATCCTGAGAGAGGATCCCGGCCTCCTTCTGATAAAAGGCCCCGGGTTGAACCCTCTGACCCTATTCCTTCAGATGAAGATTCTGAGGGCTCTGTCCACTCTGATAGCCAGGAAGAGCTCTTCCAGACCTATGAGGACTCGGATGCAGAAGATTCCATCCACTCGGCCTCCCCTCCTGAGGATATTTCTTTTGGGGAAGTTCTGCACACTATGAGGGAACATTTCAAGTGGCAAGGTCAGGAATATTCTGATTCTAGGAAACGCCTTAGGACTTTCCTTAAGAAGCCCCAGCACAGGCCCTTAGCTATTCCTCCTGTACTTGATGTTCTGGATGATTTATATTCTGACTCTAGTGCTACCCCTGATTCTCTTCCTCCTGCTCCAGCCAAGCCAGACAGGTATTACAGGGTCCCAGAAACTCATTCCCATTTATTCAGGGCCCATACTGCTGATTTGGAAACTATTTCACAGGGGCCTAAAGGAGTTTCAGCCTCCACCTCTAAAAATCCATTGCCCTCCAACAGGGAAGCTAGGCCATTAGAGAGATGGGGCAAAAAGGTTTACACATCCACTACCTTATCTATGAGAGCTTTAAATTGCCATTTTCATATGTTACAATATCAGGATTACCTGTTAGAAGATTTACAAAAAAACATTAGCCACTCCTGATCCTTTAGACAGGAAGACTTTGCAGGAAGCTGTACATAACACTCAGCAAGTAAGCAATCACTTCCTGCAGTGTGGATATGATGCACTGGAAGCTTCATGTAGGGCAGCTATAACAGGGGCAGTCATTCGTAGACATGCTTGGTTAAAAAATCAACCTCTACCAGATCATGTAAAAGCAAATCTTCTGGATGCACCTTTGGAAAAGAACAAGCTTTTTGGTGCGAATGCTAAGGATGTGTTAAAGACCATCGAAGAAAAAGCAAAATCAGTTCAGACGGTGAAAGATTTCCTCCAGGTTCAGCCCCCCAGATTCAGTAGGAATTGGCCTTCTAAAAACTGGTCCTTTCCTAATCCAGAAAAGTTTCAAGGGGGTAAGAACAGACGTGGCCGAGGAAGAGGCCAATACAGAGGCCCTTACAGGGGACGACAATGGCAGACAATGGCAGCCAGGAAACCAAAGAAGTGACGCAGGGGTTTCACCTGCCCCACAATCTCAATGACTTTCCTCTACTACCGCCTACCAGGGAACAAATAGAAGCTCCCTTGGGCGGGAAATTATCTCTGTTTGCAGAAGATTGGCACAGTCTGACAAAGGACAAATGGATTTTGGGCATTATAGACCGAGGGTACAGGTTTCATTTTCATACCTTACCAAGAAAACAAGGCATGCCAAACCTACCACAAAACCAGAGGGCAGAGGCTATCAAGCAAATCACTCTGCTGACTCGGATGAAAGCAATAGAAAGAGTTCCACAACAAGAACAAGACCAGGGGTTTTACTCAACTGTTCCTTGTTCCAAGAAAAGAATCTCAATGGAGACCAATACTGGACTTGTCCGCATTAAACACCTTTCTCATAGTACCAAAGTTCAAAATGCTGACTCTACAGCAACTCCTTCCCATGCTGGGCAAGCGGTCTTGGCTGATTACTCTGGACCTCAAGGAGGCATACCTGCATGTCCCTATCAGACACAGCTGCAGAAGATACGTCAGATTTCTTGCAGGGCCAGAGCATTATCAGTTCTCAGCATTGCCATTTGGCTTATCTACTGCGCCCAGAGTATTCACAAAATGCCTGGCTTCAGTAATTGCTCATTGCAGGCTCCAGAGGATACAAATTTACCCGTACCTGGACGACTGCCTCCTTAAGCGGACGACAAATTGATGTTGACAAAAAACCTGGATTATGTCATACGATTACTTCAAGCTCTGGGATACACAGTCAACTTCCAAAAGTCAAGACTGCAGCCATCCCAGCAAATAATCTTCTTAGAGCCAAACTAGACACAGCCTCTCAGATGGCTTACCTGACAGAAGACAAGCAAGAGAAGTTAACTCATTACTTCAAAGGTTTAGCAAAACTCACCCAGATGACTGCAAGGAGATTCCTACAGGCCCTGGGTTACATGGCATCCTTCATTCTCCTGGTTCCATTAGCAAGACTACACATGAGAAAGCTTCAATGGTACCTAAAAAGCATTTGGTCTCAACACAGCAACAACTTGGAGACCATCATACCGCTCATTCCATGCCTACAAAAGGAATTCCTATGGTGGGCCTCGGTGAGCCAGGCAAACACAGGTATGTCATTCAAAAAACCACAGATAACACAGACCATGACAACAGACGCCTCAGACCTTGGATGGGGGGTGCACATGGAAGGCAGGTGTATACAAGGACAATGGTCTCCAAAGGAAACACATCTGCATATAAACCAAAAGGAAATGCTGGCAGTAATGCATGCCATCGAGGCCTTTCAACACCAACTCCAGCAAGGCCATTTACTGATACGGACAGACAACACCACTGTGATGTGGTACATAAACAAGCAAGGGGCACCCACTCTTACCCCTTTGCAGACTGACAATGCATCTTTGGGAGAAATCACTGAGCCTAAACATGCAGTTACAATCCCAGTTTGTTCCAGGAAAGACAATGTGTTGGCGGACAGCCTAAGCAGGAATTTCACAGATCCACACGAGTGGAGGTTACATCGAAGGCCTTCACACAACTCACTTCGACATGGGGCAAGCCAGAAGTGGACCTATTTGCCTCTCACCTCAACCATCTTCTACCAAAATTCTGCACAAGGACATACCATCCAAAAGCTTGGAAAATAGATGCCCTCTCATTTAACTGGAACTCCCTAACAATCTATGCATTCCCACCTCTGCCACTGATGACCTCAGTATTACTAAAGATCAAAGCAGAGACACCCAAGGGAATCATAATAGCTCGGACTGGCCAAGACAACACTGGTACCCACTACTACGGAGCATATGTCACACCAGGAGGTGGGCCCTTCCCCAATGGCCTCTACTTTTGACTCAACACAATTTCGAAACAGTGCATCCAAATCTTCATACACTGCAGCTAACAGCCTGGGAGATCCCATAAATAACTTCAGCCTATCTCTCTCCAAGGAAGTTCAGCGGATACTAACAGAGGCTCGAAGACCATCCACCAGAAAGGTTTACTTAGCAAAGTGGAAAAGATTCAGCAATTGGAATACCAGCAAGGGACATGATGCATCATTGTTGAACATCCCATTCATCTTGGAGTATTTGGCAGATATGTTAAAGAACGGCCTCTCATATTCTTCCATAAAGATACATGCATCTGCTATTTCAGCTAGATACAACATGGATCCTCCTGTTTTTTCACACCCTTTACTAAGGCAATTCCTCAGGGGAATCAAGAACATTAAGCCACCAAGAAAGGCCCCAGTGCCAGCCTGGGACCTCAATTTTGTCCTAGAAAAACTGACTCTACCTCCATTTGAGCCAGCAGCTTCAGTTGACTTGCAATTTCTCTCATGGAAGACAGCTTTCCTGTTGGCAATTACCTCAGCAAGAAGGGTTTCGGAACTACAGGCCCTAATGGCAATACCACCCTTCATTATTTTTCACAGAGACAGGGTTTCATTAAGGACCAACCCTACTTTTATGCCAAAGGTGGTATCTAGGGTTTCTTTAAATCAAGCCATTCATCTGCCTGCTTTCTTCCCCAATCCTGAGAATAAGGGGGAAAGACTGTTGTATACCTTGGACATTCACAGACAACTTCGATACTACCTGGACAGAACCAAGGCCAGTAGGAAGTCTGAACAACTTTTTGTAGCTTATGGTCCTGCAGTCCAAGGAAAAGCAATTTCAAAACAGACTATTTCAAAATGGATTGACCATTGCATCAGATTCTGTTATTCCTTTCATGGAAAGACTGTTCCAGCCAATGTCAGACCACATTCCACCAGAGCTACAGCCACCTCTACAGCATTCTTAAGAGGGGTGCGATTAAGGACATTCTAGAAGCTGCTACATGGAGCTCCGTGCATACATTCTCCAAACACTACAATCTCCCTCTATACTCCAGATCCAGAGCAGGCTTTGCTTCCGCAGTCCTGCAGGGTTTCATTGCCACACCATCTTTTCCTAGAGCATTCCTCCTTCCCAGCTAAGCTATGGTATTCTACCCACATGTTATGACTGCAGTTGCATTCTTGAAGGACATAGTACAGTTTTGTACCTACCATAAATGTAGATGTCCGATAGACATGCAACTGCAGTCGGATTTTCCTCCCTCCATACCCCTCTATGCCTAGGGTCCACTCCTATCCCTGTTACTCTTAGCTGGGGATATCTGTTATGGTGTATTTGTTTTATTGCTCATTTATTTGTTTGGAATCCTGTTTTGTCTTCCAATTTGATTACAGCCTTCCTTGGAGGGCACCTGGCATCTGGGGCAAGAAACACTGAAGAAAATGGCGTCTGCTGATGCTTATGTACTCCAGCCGCTCTGACGTCGGAGAGAAATGCGACTCAGCCGACGTCGGACCCAGACTTTGGAATCCGGCCGACCGAGGGCTGCCTGAGGCAGGACAACCCACATGTTACGACTGCAGTTGCATGTCTATCGGACATCTACATTTATGGTAGGTGTAAAACTGTACTTTTTCGAGTTTCAGAACCGAAGTCTTCAACTACCTCATTGGGGAAACGTTTTTTTGCTCTTACCAATGTCAGTAAAAGTTAATAATTGTATTACTTGTGGGAAGCAAATACCTCATAAGGATTTTCATGTGTACTGTATTCCTTGCCTAGGCCCTGACCACAACGTGCCTTGCTGCCGGTTTTGTGCTAAATTTAATCAATGCACTATTAAACGTCGGTATATTTTTGCTTCTAAATATTTTGGCTCTAGATTTAACAAGCCAGAAATGTCGTCGGTTAGCAATTCGACTACCGGAATACCTAAAAAAATGCAAAGAAAAAGACAGAGACAGACCGTTGAGGTCCAGAACAGACTAAGCTTCTCCTAAGCCAGTCGCTGGGTCGCCGGTACTCTGTGAAGCACTTTCGCAGTCCCTGATACTGAGACCCATTCGGAGTCCGGTATGCCACGAGATACATTAAGTATTGAACCCACTGTTGTCTCTACCTTAGATGGGTCCGGAGCCGCTGAGCAGGCACCGGCTTCTGAGTGTGTTTTCAGGCCTAAAGATTTGTATATTAAACCAACACCATCCTCAAAAATAAGGCCAAAAACTAATGCTTGGGCCACGTGTACAGGCCTCAATGCCTAAAAAACAAATGCTCAAAATGGCTGATGATTTAATTACTTTGATCAGGGGTGTACCCATCCCCCTCCTGCTAAGAGACCTAGGCAAGGCACTGACTATGAATCTTCAGATCAGGTTTCTATTTCTTCTGATCAGGAATTATCTATTCCTACTTATTAGGACTCTGATGCAGAAGATTCCATCCATTCTGCTTCTCCTACTGAGGATGTTTATTTTGGAGAAACTTTGCATACTACTTTAATTGGGAGAGTCAGAATTTTTCAGAATCTAAAGAGACTTGGGGATTTCCTTCTTCCTCAGCATAGACCTTTGGCTATACCTCCTGTTCTAGACATTGTTGTTGATTTCTCAGAGTCCAGTATGACTCCTGATTCCCTGCCTCCAGCTCCTAGTAAGCCTGGCAGATATTACAGGGTTCCTGACTCCCACAAATTCCTCTTTAAAAACATTACTGCTGACCCTGATACCATTTCTCAGGGTCCCAAAAGCGTTAAGACTTCTACTGCTAAAAAAACAACCCCTTCTAATAGAGATTCCAGGGCGCTGGATAGATGGTGTAAGAAGGTTTACACATCTGCAACCTTGGCAATCAGGGCTTTAAACTGCCAATTTCATATGCTTAAATATCAACAGCATGTCATGGGTTTACTTAAACAGTAAATGATGGTGATTTATGACTGTGTGGAAAATAGAGTTGCAGGATTTATTGCATTCAGCTGAACAAGTTGGAAAACATACTTTGCAATGTGGTTTTGATTCCTTGGAGGCCTCTTGCAGGGCTGCGGTAACTGGATCTGTGATAAGAAGGCATGCTTGGCTCAAGGAGCAAAATCTGCCTGACCATGTTAAAGCAAAATTGTTGGATGCTCCTTTACAACAGGACAGTCTGTTTGATAATAAGGCTGAAGAAGTTTTGAAAAAGATGGAAGATAAAGCTAAATCTATTCAAACTGTAAAAGATTTCCTACAAGTGCAGCCACCCAGGTTCAGTAGGCACTGGCCTACTAAGAACTGGTCCTTTCCAGTACATACTAGAGCCGCTCAGGTCAAACTCAGACATTCCAAAGGCTCCAGGTTTCAGTCGCAAGGAACTTATAGAACAAAGCAATGGGGTGCCTCCACCTCCAAATCTGGAAGCAACAAGGCAACCTTCCTACGGTAAACAGTCTCAGTGACTTTCCACTGCAATCACTAAGCACTTATCTTTTGGCCACCCCTTTGTGGGGAAAACTGTCACTTCATGCAAGAAACTGGCAACTGATTACCCAGGACGAATGGGTTTTAAATATAGTATCCCAGGGATACAGATTTCACTTCCACACTTTGCCAATCCCAAACGGATGGCCAGATCTGTCTCCAAATCAGTGGGCAGAGGCCCAGAAACAAGTTATGTCCCTCATGAATATGGGGACTATTCAACCAGTACCAGAAAAGGAAAAGGGACAAGGTTTTTATTCAAGACTTTTCCTGGTACCCAGAAAAGACAAATCATGGCGTCCAATTCTGGACTTATCCATTCTAAATACATTTCTGGACATTCCAGAATGCAAGATGCTGACTCTCCAACAGTTACTACCTATGCTAGGCAAGAATGCCTAGTTGGTAACTCTAGACTTAAAAGAGGCTTACTTGCATATCCCAATCAGGGAATCTTGCAGAAGATACCTCTGCTTCAAAGCAGGCTATTTGCATTACCAGTTCTCTGCACTGCCTTTTGGCTTATCTACTGCGTCCAGGGTCTTCACAAAGTGCCTGGCACCAGTAATTGCATTTTGCAGGCAAAGAAATATTCAAATTTATCCATACCTGGATGATTTTCTGATTCAGGCACAAAACAAGGACACTCATCTGGCGTTTGTAAAAAGGCTTCTGACTTGTCTAGGGTACTCCATAAATGAAAAGAAATCGCAACTGGTACCCCCTCACATAATTACATACCTGGGTGCAAGCTTGAATACAACTGTCCAAATGATTTGCCTTACACCAGAAAAAGATTCAGTTGATGACCTACTTCAAACAGGTGGCCACAAAAACCCAGCTATCTGCCAGACAAATTCTGCAGGCCTTGGGGTTCATGGCCTCCTGCATTCTTCTAATTCCATATGCAAGACTGCATATGAGGAAACTTCAATGGTACCTAAAAAGCTTATGGAGTCAACATTGTCACAGCCTGGAAACTATGATTCCTATCATTTCTTGCCTGCAGCTAGAGTTCCTATGGCGGGCAGAGGCCTGCCACCAAAACAAGGGACTGTCATTCATTCCACCCCCTGCCGCCCAAACCCTGATTACAGATGCATCAGATTATGCTTGGGGGGCACATCTGGCAGGGAGATGCATTCAGGGCCAATGGAGCCCAAATCAAATGCACCTACATATCAATCAGAAAGAGATGCTAGCCATACAGAATGCTCTGACAGCCTTCAAGGACTATCTTCATCCAGGACAACTACTGATAAAGACTGACAACACCACAGTTATGTGGTACATAAACAAGCAGGGGGGTACCCATTCCTACCCCCTTTGCAGACTTGCCATGGCATTGTGGAATACGGCCTTGACTTATCAAATACATCTACAAGCTCAATTCCTGCCAGGAAAGCAAAATACACTGGCAGACGAACTAAGTAGAAATCATATGGACCCATGGAAACTGGATCAACAAATCTTCAGTATGTTGACAACGCAGATGGGGGAGCCCAGACATAGATAGTTTTGGGGTGAGGCAAAAAGATCATTTGGACAAATTCTGCACAAGAATTCATCACAAAACAGCTTGGAAAGTGGATGCTCTATCCTTCAGCTGGAAAAACCTATCAGTCTATGCCTTCCCCCTCTGCCTCTGCCTCTGCTATCCAAGGTCTTACTAAAACTCCGACAGGAAAAACCAAAAATGATTCTGATTGCTCCAGACTGGCATCGCCAACACTGTTACCTGCTCCTCTGCAATATGTCACACCTTCCTCTGTGGTACCTGCCTCAAGCAACTTTCCTACTGTCTCAGCAGAACTATCAAATTCTACACACTCCGCTCCAAACTCTGAATCTTTATGGCTAATCAACTAATTTCACCAGTTACATCTCTCAACAAACCTGCGATGCATGTCATTTTGGAGGCTAGAAGGCCTAGTACTAGAAAGTCTTGTGCTGACAATTGGAAAAGATTCTGTGCCTGGAACCAAGCACAAGGAATAAGCACAGCAATGCCCAGTATTCCTCAGATTTTGCAATACTTAACGGAGATGCTTCACAAGCGCATTTTTTTCCATACAAATCTATGCCTCTGCCATTTCAGCTCATTACAACACAGAGCCTCCCCTTTTTTCTCTTCCTCTGCCAAAGCAGTACTTCAGAGGGGCCAGAATTTAAGACCTCCTAGGAGAGCACCAACTCCTGCATGGGACCTAAATTTTATTTTGGAAAAACTCACTCTACCTCCTTTTGAACCAGCTGCTACTGCAGACCTAAAATTTCTCTCTTGGAAAACAGCTTTTCTTTTAGCAGTCACTTCAGCTAGAAGGATTTCAGAACTACAGGCTCTTATGGAAGTGGAGCCTTTCATTATTTTTTACCCGGATAGGGTGGCTCTCAGGACCAATCCATCCTTTATGCCTAAAGTGATGTCTAGTGTGGCCCTTAATCAGACCATTCATCTGTCAACTTTTTTCCCAAATCCACAGAACAAGGGTGAGCGGATTCTGCATTCATTGGATGTGCACAGACAACTAAGATTCTACTTAAACAGGACAAAATCTCTAAGAAAATCTGAACAGTTACTGGTGGCATTTGCTGCAGGGGCAGAGGGAAAGGCTATTTCAAAGCAGACTATTTCCAAATGGATAAGCCATTGTATTTGTTTCTGATGTCCTTCAAGAATGCAACTGCAGTCATAACATATGGGTTGTCCTGCCTCAGGCAGCCCTCGGTCGGCTGAATTCCAAAGTCTGGGTCCGGCGTCGGCTGGTGTCGCCTCCTCTCTGATATCACAACGGCTGGAGTATAAAGGCATCGGCCGACGCCATCTTCTTCAGTCTTTTTTGCCGCGCGGTGCCCGAAGCAGAAGCAGTTTGCAAGTGCCGGTCGGTCAGCTCCTGTGTTTTCAGTACCGAAGTCATCTAAAAGCTAAGTACCCCGTTGGGAAACATTTATTCTTGCCTCAGCCGATGTCAGAACAAATTGAGAAAGTTAATAATTGTTTGTCTTGTGGTAAACAAATACCTCATAAGGACTTCCATTCTCTCTGCCTTCCTTGCCTGGGCCCAGACCACGACGTCTCTGCCTGTGCTGCCTGTGCTTGCTTTAATAAGCGCACTCTCAGGCGCCGGGCAGAATTCGCCGAGGACTTTTTTGGTGAATCTTTATGATATCATGCAGTCGGATCAACCGACAACCCAATCTGCTAAAACACAAGGACCGGGACTGACATCCTCGGCCCGCGTCCACTACCGATGCTACTCCTAAACCCTCTGCTAGTGCTCCAGTCCCTTCGGAAGTGGTAAATCAACCGCTCCAGGCCGACGACACAGCGTTAACACGACCTTCGGTCTTGGAGATCTCTCTGGTGCCGGTTGTTGATTTTCCTCAGGAAACCGAAGTTCTGGATCTACCCGACACCATTTCTGTGGACAAGGTTACGTCTGCACGTGGGGCGGCTAGGTCTCCTGTATCCGTGTCCATCAAGGCCTTTGCACATGCTAAGGCCGCCAGTCAGGCCAAGGCCCATCCTAAACCTACTGCCCAGGCTCCTTCTGATAAGCAGATCATGTCTCTGGCTGCTGATCTTATTTCCCTTATCAGGGGGTCTCAGCCTCATCCGGACAGGGGTTCTCAGCCACCTGCAGAGAAAAGGCCTAGAACTGAGCAGGCGGACGACCTCTCTTCAGATGAAGCCTCTGGGGATTCTGAGCATTCTGATACCCAAGAAGAATCCTTCCAGGCCTACGAGGACTCTGATGCTGAGGAATCAATTCCCTCTGCCTCCCCTCCAGAGGATTTCTCATTTGGTGAAGTCCTGCATTCCATGAGGGAACATTTTCAGTGGCAGGGTCAGGAATTCTCTGACTCCAGGAAAAGGCTTGACCTTCCTCAAGCTTCCCCAGCACAGACCTTTGGCTATTCCACCTGTTATGGATGTTTTGGATGATGTTTTCTCTGACTCCAGTGCTAACCCTGATTCTCTTCCTCCTGCTCCTGTCAAGCCGGACAGATATTATAGGGTACCTGACACTCACAAGCACCTTTTTAAGGCCCACTCTGTGGATCTAGAAACTATTTCACAGGGCCCCAAGGGAGTGGCTACCTCCTCTGCCAAAAACCCACTGCCAGCGGACAGAGAAGCAAGGCCCCTGGAGAGATGGGGTAAAAAAGTGTATATACCTCTACTACCCTAGCCATGAGGTCACTTAACTGCCTTTTTCACATGTTTCAGTACCAAGATTTTCTCCTGGATGATTTGCAGAAAAAGTTAGCCTCTCCTGAGCCTATTGATAAAAAGGCATTGCAGGATCATATACATAACACTCAGCAGGTTAATAACCATTTTCTTCAGTGTGGTTGTGATGCACTGGAAGCTTCATGTAGGGCAGCTATGACTGGGGCTGTGATACGTAGACATGCTTGGTTAAAGGATCAGTCTTTGCCTGACCATGTTAAAGTAAAGTTACTGGATGCACCTTTGGAAAAACAGAAGCTTTTTGGTGCTAATGCACAAGATGTATTGAAATCCGTAGAGGAAAAAGCAAAGTCAGTACAGACAGTCAAGGATTTCCTTCAGGTTCAGCCACCCAGATTCAGCAGAAACTGGCCCTCAAAGAATTGGTCCTTCCCCGGCTCTGACAAGTTTCAAAGGGGAAAAAGACGTGCCCGAGGTAGAGGGCAATACCGAGGATCTTATAGGGGCCGCCAATGGCAACCTCCAAATCAGAGAAGTGGTGCAGACAGTTCAGCTGCACCACAAGGACAATCACAATGACTTGACTTTCGTTCCGCCTACAAAGGTTCAAAGCGAAGCACCTTTGGGCGGAAAATTATCCTTGTTCTCACAAAACTGGCATATCTTAACCAAGGACAACTGGATTCTGGATTTGATAGACAAAGGTTACAGATTCCACTTCCACACATTACCAATAAGACAAGGCATGCCAAACCTGCCACATCATCAAAGGGCAGAGGCGCACTCTCAAGTTTCCAAGCTGTTAAGTATAAAAGCAATAGAAAGGGTTCCTCCTCAGGAGCAAGGCCAGGGATTTTATTCAAGACTGTTCCTTGTTCCAAGAAAAGAAAACAAATGGAGACCCATACTGGACTTGTCATCTCTAAACACTTTTCTCATAGTGCCAAAGTTCAAAATGCTGATGTTGCAGCAACTCCTTCCTATGTTGGGCAAGGGGTCTTGGCTGGTCACTCTGGACCTCAAGGAGGCATACCTGCATGTCCCAATCAGACAAAGTTGCAGAAGATACCTCAGATTTCTTGTAGGGACAGAGCATTATCAATTCTCAGCATTGCCGTTTGGCTTATCTACTGCACCCAGAGTCTTCACGAAATGCTTGGCATCAGTAGTGGCACACTGCAGACAACAGGAGATTCAAATATACCCCTACTTGGACGACTGCCTCATACAAGCAGACAACAAACAAACCTTAAAAGGGAATTTGGACTATGTCATGCATCTACTGCAGGCCTTGGGATACACAGTCAACATTCAGAAGTCAAAACTACTGCCATCCCAACAGATTATCTTCTTAGGAACCAAACTGGACACGGAAAACCAAATGGCCTACCTCACAGAGGAAAAACAGCAGCATTTACCAGAGTACTTCAAAGGCCTAGCAAAACTCTCCCAGCTGACTGCAAGGAAAGTCCTGCAGGCCCTGGGGTTCATGGCATCTTGCATCCTTCTGATACCTTTGGCAAGACTTCATATGAGAAAGCTGCAATGGTATTTAAAAAACTTATGGTCTCAACACAGCCAAAGCCTAGAGGACATAATCCCACTTATTCCATGTCTGCAAAAAGAATTTTTATGGTGGGCTCAAGCCAGTCAGCTAAACAAAGGCATGTCTTTCAACAGACCTCAAGCAGGTCAAATGATTACACCAGTTGCCTCAGACCATGGATGGGGGGGCGCACATGGAGGGCAGATGCATTCAAGGGCAATGGACGCCAAAAGAAAGACATCTGCACATAAACCAAAAGGAGATGTTGGCAGTGATACATGCAATCGAGACTTTCGAAAAATCACTACAACAAGGGCATTTGCTAATAAGGACAGACAACACCACTGTCATGTGGTACATAAACAAGCAGGGGGCACTCATTCTTATCCCCTCTGCAGACTAACAATGCTTCTCTGGGAAAAATCCCTGAGCCTGAAGATACATTTACAATCCCAGTTTGTACCAGGCAAGGACAATGTACTGGCGGACAACCTGAGCAGAAATTTCATGGATCCACACGAATGGATGCTGCACCCTCACATTTTGTCTCAACTGACAAAGACATGGGGAAGACCGGATGTAGATCTTTTTGCTTCCCACTTAAATCATCACCTGGAAAAGTTCTGCACAAGGACTCACCATCCTCTAGCCTGGAAAACGGATGCTCTCTCCTTCAGCTGGAATTCTCTAAAAATATATGCATTCCCTCCTCTGCCTCTGCTGACCAAGGTGATACTGAAGATCAAAACAGAACAACCAACAGGCATCTTGATTGCTCCAGACTGGCCAAGGCAACACTGGTACCCATTGCTATTGACCATAACTCGGACCAAACCATGGCCTCTGACCCTATGGCCCCTGCTCCTAACACAACACAACTACCGGACTGTACATCAAGACCTGAAAACATTACATCTGACAGCCTGGAGGCTAACATGACTTCTCCACCTAACTCTCTTTCAAAATCAGCTCAAGAAATTTTATTGGAAGCACGCAGACCTTCCACCAGAAAAACCTATTCAGCCAAGTGGAAGAGATTCAGCATCTGGAATGCCAACAGGGGTCAGGACACAGCATTACAGAGTATACCTCAGATTTTAGAATACTTGGCAGAACTATTTCATACTGGACTCTCATACTCTTCAATAAAGATTCATGCCTCAGCAATATCAGCAAAATACAACTGTGACCCTCCAGTGTTTTCTCATCCTCTGCTAAGACAGTTTCTAAGAGGAATAAAGAATATCAAACCTCCCAGAAAACAGCCAGTACCGGCATGGGATCTCAATTATGTGTTGGAAAAATTTACTCTTCCTCCATTTGAGCCAGCAGCAACTTCAGAAATGCAATTTCTTTCATGGAAGACTGCCTTCTTATTGGCAGTCACATCTGCAAGAAGAGTTTCGGAGATACAGGCACTCATGGCAGTGCCTCCCTTCCTCATTTTTCATCAAGACAGAGTTTCTCTAAATACCAATCCTACATTCATGCCAAAAGTTATTTCCAGGGTGTTTCTAAATTAAGCTATTCACCTGCCTACATTCTTCCCCAATCCTCAAAATAAGGGGGAAAAACTACTGCATACTTTGGACATACACAGACAATTACGTTACTACTTGGACAGAACTAGGGCCACCAGAAAGTCTGACCAACTGTTTGTAGCCTATGCTGCTGGAGTGCAAGGAAAAGCAATCTCCAAACAAACAATTTCAAAATGGATTGGACATTGCATCAGATTCTGCTATTCTTTCCATGGAAAAGGTGTGCCAGCCAATATTAGGCCACATTCCACCAGAGCTATAGCCACTTCCACAGCTTTCCTAAGAGGAGTGGCAACAAAGGACATTTTAGAGGCTGCTACATGGAGCTCTGTGCATACATTTGCCAGGCACTACAACCTGCCCTTATACTCCAGATCCCGAGCAGGCTTTACTTCGGCAGTCCTGCAGGGCATTTTAGCTACACCATCCCTTTCTTAGTTCCATCCACCCCCAGCTTGGCTATGGTATTCAACCCATATGTTATGACTGAAGTTGCATTCTTGAAGGACATAGTACAGTTTTGTACCTACCATAAATGTAGATGTCCAATAGATATACAACTGCAGTCGGATTTTCCCACCCTCCTACCCCTCTGTATCCTTCTTTTTGGGTCCCTACCCCTTTTTCCCATTAGCTGGGGGTATTTCCTATGGTGTATCTGTTTATTACTGTTGTGCATGTTTGGGATTATTTTTATCCATTTACCAAATTTAGCCTTCCTAGGAGGGCACCTGGCATCTGGGGCAAGAAACACTGAAGAAGATGGCGTTGGCCGATGCCTTTATACTCCAACCGCTAGACGCCGGAGAGGAGGCACACCAGCCGCCCGGACCCAGACTTTGGAATTCGGCCGACCGAGGGCTGCCTGAGGCAGGACAACCCATATGTTATGACTGCAGTTGCATATCTATCGGACATCTACATTTATGGTAGGTACAAAACTGTACTTTATATGCGCCATGGTAAATTTGTCCCCAAGGGGATCAGATCTCATTCCCCCAGGGCTGCGTGTACTTCTGCAGCTTTTCTCAGAGGGGTTCCTACCAGCGACATTCTAGAAGCTGCTACCTGGAGCTCAGTTCATACGTTCACCAAACATTACCATTTACCTCTCTTCTCTAAATCCAGAGCAGGCTTTGCCACTGCTGTCCTGCAGGGCGTTATAGCTGCTCTTAATGCTGTATAAATCCATCCTCCCAACCATAGCTTTGGGATTCAACCCAAATGTAATGACTGCAGCAGTGAAACACGAAGAACATAGTACAGTTGTGTACACTTACCATAAATGTAGATGTTCGAGTGTACTCACTGTTGCAGTCCTGGTTACCCTCCCGCCCCCCTGTTTTTTCTCTAACTATACCTCTCATTTCTGTTATGATCTTTAAAAGCCTTTTTGGTGTATTTGCTTTTGTTTGGAAGTATATGTTTTGTGCTTTTTATTCTACATAGATGTATATATATATATGTATATATATATATATATATATATATATATATATATATATACATACATACATATTTATATATTTTGCTCCCCATTTGGGGGGCACCTGACATCTGGGGCAAGAAAAACTGATGTAATGGCGTCGGCTGCATGTTTTATACCCCTGACAACCTGACGTCATGGAAGAAGGCACAGCAACCGATGCAGGACCCAAGACTTTGTTAATCAGGCCAACTGAGGGCAACCTGCCAGTAGATTACCCAAATGTAATGACTGCAACAGTGAATACACTCGAACATCTACATTTATGGTAAGTGTACACAACTGTACTTTACTGCCCTCTAACTTGACTGTAGGAAGTGAAGAAGGTCTGGCATTTAAGTCTTTGCCTTCACAAAAAGGAAGGTAATTTAAGCACTTTATGTAGCTGAAAGTCTCCTAATGGCAGGTTTATGTAAAGGAAGGCAACGTACACAAAGCTAAAAGTTTCTGGGAAATTGTCACTGACACTTTGACTCGAGATTCTGAAAACCACTAAATCTGAGTACTGGCATTGTCCATGAATGGGAAAACATCTTGAAAGAATGGGGTTTGAAAGTGTAGCTGCATTTCTTTTTTGGAACCATCCAGCCATGCATCCACTACCCCTTTTCCCCATGTTTGCACATGGGGTCAGGGTGTTGCAACCACAGCCACAGTCCTCATTCTGTATGTAATTTTCTGTGTTGTCAAGGGGTCTGTATCCTTTCAGGTAACTGCCATATTGCCAAAAATTCAGTCTGTTGAACTGTGATAACTGAGGCCTCATTATGGTGGAGTCAGGTAAATGCCCTTTTTCCCCACTGTAGTGCGATCTCGAAGTTGGTATTTAAAGTTGGGTGTTCGCATTTTTGATACAGTGATATTTGGCGATGTGGCTATTCGCTGAAATGATATAGACCCATTGTCTAGCACTTCCGAAGTCTAGTAGATGCTGCTTTCCTTCCTCCAGAAAGTTATTAAATTTTATGTATGTTCATGTTGAACCACTGGTTATATTCAGATTCACTGAGACATCTGAGTTTGTGTGTCAGGAATCCCTTAGTCTGCTGTTTTAGGCCACTGTATGAGATTGTTTTCAGGAAATGCCTTTTGAGGTCTTTGTCATTTGCATGCATAGCTTTTTTTTTCTTGGGTAAGAATTTTAGTTTTAATTGACCGTAGTTGGCCCCTTGTGATTGCTGCATTACTGCACTGTAATACTTTCTCTCTGGATCAGCACTATGCATATTTTGGTTAGGCTCTGAAAGTTGAATGTGTCATCCTGTCTGATATTGATGCGGTATGTAATAAAAGTAAAATTTTGTTTTGTATATTCTAGGTCCAGGGCAAGGATCCTTCAGTGGACATTACCCAGGAGCTTGTAGATGAATCTGAAGAGGAACGCTTTGATGATATGTCTTCACCTGGTCTTGAACTACCTTCATGTGAATTAAGTAGACTGGAAGAGATGGCTGAGCTGGTAGCTTCCTCACTGCCATCTCCTCTGCGTCGAGAAAAACTTGCACTAGCACTGGAAAATGAGGGTTACATTAAAAAACTTTTGGAACTTTTTCATATGTGTGAAGACTTGGAAAATACTGAAGGACTGCACCACTTGTACGAAATTGTCAAAGGGATTTTCCTTTTGAACAGAACTGCACTATTTGAAGTCATGTTTTCTGAGGAATGTATAATGGACATCATAGGATGTTTAGAGTATGACCCATCCTTACCCGAACCACGTAAACACAGAGAGTTTCTAACAAAAACAGCAACATTTAAAGAAGTGATACCTATATTGGACCCTGAATTAAAGCAAAAAATTCATCAAACTTACAGAGTTCAGTATATACAGGATATGGTTCTACCCACTCCTTCAGTGTTTGAAGAAAATATGCTATCGACACTTCATTCCTTCATCTTTTTTAATAAGGTGGAAATAGTGGGTATGTTACAGGTAAGTTTATTAACAGACCTCAGAACAGCATGATCCTTTTTTAATGAGGTGGAAGTAATGTTTGTGCTACAGGTAAGTCGTAGTTTAAAGAATATTTTTTTTCTTTTTTGGCTGTTGTAAGCAGAATTTGGGACTGCGGTGGAAGTGCACAAAGGTTTATCATTTATTTGTTTTGATAAATGGTTTCCTATATGAAATTATTGCGGAGTTCTCAGCACTGTTATCAGTTTGACTTTTTCTTAATTTCAAAATTGGTTGCATCTGTACTCATCTGCAGCATGTTGGGCATCGCGTGTTATGCAGTAGAATGTTGTTTCTTTGAAGTCTCTTTGCAGTTAATGCTTGTTTGCTTTAAAACAGGGTTACCTTTGGTAGAAGCCTTGGATTTTTTTGATTTCCTTTTGTGTTGCAACACAGTCTGATTTCTTAAAAGCCATATTCATGTTTCAGTGGTGGTTCATTTGCTTGAAGTGTTGGATGTTAATTTCCTTGTGAATGTTTTCTACAGAATTTCAGAAGTAAAATTAGACTTGTATTTAATTTGTACTTTGTCAGGATCTTTGAAATAGAATGCTTAACCGTGTATATCCACAAAATGCTATAAGATGTGCTTCCTTTGGAGATTCTTGAACATATTTTCATAGGTTCATAGATAGGTACTAGGCTATCGGCCCTGGGTCCTCTATAAGCCTAGCCAAAATAGTTCCCTGGCTTTCGACACCAAAGAAAGTTATTTTCCTGTGCCCCTGTCTAGCAGAGCCACAAAAGTGATCCCCAGGCTGAATTTCCCAACCAATTGTCTATATTTTTCTTAGAGGGCTAATGAGTAGCTTTGCTTGACATGAATGGGTAGT
Organism: Protopterus annectens; assembly: GCF_019279795.1. Lineage (NCBI taxonomy): Eukaryota > Metazoa > Chordata > Ceratodontiformes > Protopteridae > Protopterus > Protopterus annectens. Next base: position 1,101,365,848 of record NC_056737.1, on the reverse strand, counting down.
CTGTTCCAGAGCATGGGAAGTCTCTGGGACAGGACTCTATCCCTCCAGCATGTTCTGTTTATTGTGGTGGCAAGGTTTAGATCTCAGGAGCATGTGGCTCGGAGGGATTGGGGTTTCTCTGTGTAGCATGTCCAGCAGATCTGGGTTTGTCATGGCTTTATATGTTAGGCAGAGGTCGCCTCTGAGTAGGTGATAAGTGATGGAGTAGAGCTGGAGTTTTTTGAGATCGTCTGCATATGGCATCTGTTTGAGGCCAGTAATTTTCTTAGTGAGGTATTTCTTAGTGGGGCATTATACTCTATAATGCGTCTGATAAGGGATGAGTAGAGAGGAACAATTACCTCAATTTTACTGGAGGTGAACCCCTTTGTTGTTTGCTGTTTCTCATCGGTTCTAAAACTGCCCCCCCCCCCCCCCCGTTTCCTGTGGTGGCAAAGTTTATTGTACTCGTAAAGAAGCTTGGATTGATGCTAAAAGTACTTTGCTAGATGAGCTAAAGTTTGAAACCTTGGAAGGAACATGATCACCCAGTGCTGTGCATTCTGCTTTAAGACAGAATTAGAGAAAAACTTTGACTGCTTTTACTAAGAGAATAGAAGCATCCATTGAATTTCAGTTTAGATGTCTTTGAAATATTTTTTTCTTGTACCAGCTGCCTAATTCAGAGTAAAGTGTGTCAGAATGTTAAAAACTTAAACCATTGCTCACCCTCTGCTAATAATAAATATTTCATGAAAGTCCTCTGAAGTATTTGTTGATGCGCATCTTAATGTTCAGTGTTATCTTCACATTTGGAATGTTTTGTATGTAGGTACCCCTCCCCCATGGTTTTTGGGTCCTGCCATCCTAACTAGAGCACCAGTCCTTTGATGTAAAAGATAGCGTGTGCAACACCATCTTTAGATATTACTTGTCATTCAGTCTGTAGCCATATATTACTGGCAGTGCTCAGTTGTCGGTTAGCAAAATGTCCTATTCTCATGTGACAGTAGTCGTAATTTTTTGGGATTAGCCACTGTCTAGCAAACCGAACTTCCAGCCAGTATACAAAAGCTTTAGTCACTACAAGGTACGTGGAATGTCTGACTTTGGCCATAGGGTGCGTGGGCCATTAAAGTGATGTTCGCACTTAACCTCCTCAGAACTGGTCTGCCCGAAGTCTCAAGCGTCAGCTCATCCTGCCCGTTTCTGCCATCGGATCCTGCGAGTTTAAGATGAGTACCCCACTTGTGCCTCTCTTTTTTGTTGTTTCGGTCACTGCATGCCTGCCCAGGTTCATGTCATCCAGGAAAGGAAAGTGTAGGTGCTGACATCATATCCCCATAAGGACACCCATGACCTGTGCTTGTTTTGCTTAGAGCCTAACCATGGCCATAAATCCTGCGCAGTGTGAAAGGCCTTTGTTCCAAAGACTTTTCCAGCTGTTTGCACGCTCTCAATATCTATTTAGAAAACCAAAGACTGAAATGTCTTGAACTTGCGAAGAAGGGCTGTCCGGTCAGACCATTGAGCCACTGATAAAGAAGGCGAAAGTTAACAGGCCTGAGCCTACTGCTGTACCTCCTCCGCCCGATGTTGCCCCTGTGGCTGACGTATGCCTGGAGGAACATATGGAATCAGCCGACACTGGTATAGTGGGTACTGATCCAAAGGCCAAAGAAGGTTGAAAACACGTCTGTGGAGGTTACGTAGACATCAGGTGCCGACGACAACGAGGGAGGACCTAGTCTCTCTGTGGATGTCCAGACAGGCCCTTCTTCTGTTAGGGAACAGCCTGAAGCTACGCCCTCCTTAGGCCCCACATCCTCTAGGCCTGTTTCTTCTTTAAAAAGGAAACAAAAAACAAAGCATGCATCTCCACCTTCTGAAAGCTTACATGATTGGCAAGCTTTCTGTCAAGGTTTATTCGATGCCTTCGTGGCCGTTGGGCCTTCCATGGCTGCTTCTCCTCTGGCTATCCTTCCTTTTATTAGTCCTAGGCCTCAGACTGCAGGTCCTCTTCCAATTGAAGCTTAAGATTCTTCAGATTCCTTTTCAGAGGATTCCCTTTCTTATGCTTTCCAAATGCCATCCCCTCAAGGATATGCCTCCCCAGAGGAGGACTCTTCTGAGGCAGATTCCCCTGGAGAAGACTTTACCTTTGGAAAAACCATCTCTTGGATGAGAGAGTTTTTCAAATGGGACTCTTCTGAAATAACTGAAGTTCAAAAGTGGTACTATGAACTTTTACATATGGATACTCGTTCACGGTCTGCCATACCACCAGTCCTACCAGCCTTCTTGGACGCCATCAATGCAGCCTCTAAACATCCTGAATTCCAACCCCCTGCTTCTAGATGACCTGACAGATTTCATAAGGTTCCTGAAGGGGCTAAATTCCTGATAAAGTGCCCTGTTGCAGACCCTTGTAGTATTTCGGTCTCTGCCGACAAACCTTCCAGAGTGCTACCCTCCACATCTGTCTTTCCAACTGATAAGTGCAGTAAAACTTTGGAGCGCATTGGTAAAAAGGTATACACCTCCATTACCTTGGCCTTTAGGGCCATCAACTGCCAGACTCTCATGTCTAAGTATTCCTTGGCCCTTTTGACTCTGGTTTCAAAACTCTAGGCTGATCTCCCAGATTCGACCACTAAGTCTCCGATCTCTTACCTGATCTTCCTGTCCTCACAAGTAACAAGACACTCAATCAGATCCAGTTATGATACTGCAGAGGCCTCTGCCATATCTGCAGCTTCTGCCTCAGTTCTCAGAAAGTACTCTTGGCTGAGGCTTCAAACCCTACCTGACAATATCAGGGCTAAACTCCTATATGCCCCCTTGGACAATACTGTCCTTTTTGAGGCCAAAGTGGCAGAGCTTTCCAAAGCTCTTCAACAGAAGGGGACAGAATTTATAGGGAGTTGAAGCATTTGTTTGTATCCCCAGTCCCTAAATCCCACAAACTATCCCACCAAGATGCAATTCTTTAGGAAACTTTCTGATCCTACTACTCATACTAGGGGCAAGAAGATGTCCAGGAAGCAGCAGCCACCCTCCAGGCCTGCTCAGACTACACCCCAGAAACCTCCATTTCAGGACAAGGCAGATAGTCTGACCCACCTGCCTTCTCCTCCACCCCCTCCAGATCCCATACCCCTTTTCCAGAGGCGCTTTCACTGTCTTCCCATCTGGAAAAGCATTACCTCAGACAGGTGGGTCTTATCAGTCATAGAAAAGGGTTACTTCGTGACTTGGATCATTCCTCCCTCCTTCCTTAAGAGGCATCCCACAGCCACCAAAGGACCAGCTGCCACTATTCCTAACAGTCTTGGACAACCCTGTCTACCAAGGGACTAGCCAACCAGTCCCTCTGTCAGAAAAGGGAAGGGGCTTTTACTCCTGACTTTTTCTCGTCCTAAGAAAAAGCCCATGGAGACTCATCCTGGATCTCTCCCACCTCAGCCTCTTTCTTTAGGTACCCACTTTCTGCATGCTTACACTCCAGACTGTATTCCCACTGTTAATGCCACAGGCATTTCTGGCCAACTTGGACATCAAAGATGCATATCCACATATCCCCGTAAGGCCCAAATACAGGAAATATTTACACTTTTCTGTGGGGTCCTCACATTTTCTATTCTCTGTTTTACCCTTTGGACTGTCTACTGCTGCAAAGGTATTCACCAAGTGTCTGGCTCCAGTAGTGGCCTATGACAGGGTCCAAAAGATGCAGATTTTCCTATACCTAGGTGACCTCCTGATCCAGTAAGATTGCTGCGATTCTCTACAGAACCATCTCCAGACAGTCATTAGTGTTCCACATGCCCTGGGTTTCACCATCAGTTTCCCATATCCAAACTAAACTCCTCCCTGGACCAAGTTTTCCTGGGTTGCAAAATCGGGGTAGATGTTATGAGGGCATTCCTCCCACCCCAAAAGGTGGAAAGCCTGAAGAAATATGCACAGTCTGTCATCCACGCTCCTGCAATGACAGCAAGAGAATACTTCAGACACCTGGGGCATATGGCCTCTACTATCCCCACGTTACCACTCACAAGACTCCACACGAGGAAGCTTCAGTAATACCTGTGGGTCCACATGGACCCAGCACTCTCGCCCCCTTGGACCACTCCATTCCCTTCCTACCATGCCTAAGGAAGGAGATCTTTTGTTGGGTGGAGCCAGTCTCTCTCAACCCAGGACTCCCCTTACCACCCCTCACTCCAGTCCAGGAAATGTACACAGATGCTTCAGACCTGGGTTGGGGGGCTACTGTGGGCAGCTTCAAGGTGCAAGGCACATGGACAGGGCCCCTTCAAGAGGGAGCACATCAACATCAGAGAGATGAGGTCCCTCATCTTTGCACTGAGGGCCTTCCAAAACAGTCTGAAGCAAGGGCTCCTGAAGTTGTTCACAAACAACACTACCATTCTTTGGTATGTGAACAAACTGGAGGGAACAATATTTTTCTTGCTATGCAGACTTGCACTGCAGGCCTGGGAATTGGCAGCCCACCATGGAGTCGCACTGCAGATGGTCTACATTCCCTTCAGCTCAGAACACTCAGACACCTTGAGCAGATACATGTTATAATCCCAGAAGTGGGTACTACACAAGGATGTGTTTGGACATAGTCCACATGTGAGGAGTGCCCCCGGGAGGGCAACGGATGCCTTCTCCATCTCATGGAAGGGGATGTTTCTCTACACATTCCCCCTTCCCACTCTTACAAAATGTCCTAATGAAAATTCAGCAAGACAAGCCAAAAACCTTGTTGGTGACTCCTTTTGGCCAAGACAGCATTGGTTCCCCCTCCTCTTGCATTTAGCCAGGGGCAATCATCGCAAGTTACCTCACAGAGTGGACCTACTCACACAGAACAAGGGATCCCTAATCCACCCCCCACTTCGAATCTCTGAGCCTAACCTTGTGGGTGATAAGGGTTTGATCCCTTTCAGACACCTTTACACTGAGGATGTGCTTACTGTCCTGCAGGAGCCCAGGAAACCCAATACTAGGAAAGCCCGTCTGTCCAAATGGAAAAGGTTCTCTATTTGGTGTCTTAAAAGACAGCTAGACCCATTTCAAGGAGAGAGGTCCTCTTAGTGCTGTCCTGTCTGTGTAAATTGTTGCAGGCAGGGTTGGCATATTCTTCTGTTAAGGCACACCTTGCTGCTACTTCAGCTCGTTTGCCTCTTGACCCTCCACTTGCTTCCAGAATTCAAGTGAAGTTTTTCCTGAAGGGCATATTACATTCCAGGCCTCCCAGGAGGCCAGTTCCACCACCTTGGGACCTGAATTGTGTTAGAGAAACTCACTGTTGCTCCATTGGAGCCAACGGCTACAGCTTCTCTAAAATACTGCACTTGGAAAATACTACATGTTAAGTTGTCTATCTCGCCTTCATTCTTGCTGGATGGGTTCGGAGCCGACCTCGGCTCCGACTCGGCCACTCTAAAAGCTCGAGAGTTGGTTCCACCGGCTCAAGGCTCCCCTTATATCCCACAATGCTAGGCGAGAGTTACCCCAGATCTCGTTTGCCGCTGCAGCGATCGAGGTGTTGGTTTTCTACCGGCTTCTTGGTAAGTGTATTTTCAGTAAAGTTAGGATACTTAAACCCTTATATTTTTAAATTTAACTACTTTTTCCCTTAGTTTAGTGGATTTCTACCCTTTTTTTCTTAAAATCCCGTTTCTTTCCCACAAGAACTTAAAAGTTCTCCCTCGGCCCTTCAGGCCTTTCCCCATTCCCTAGTGGTGTGTGTGTGTTGCTCTTAATTAAAACTTAGTTAATTGTTTTATTTTTGAGTTTTAAAAATAAGATAAGTGTAATCGGTGTGTCTGACTGAGTGTGTGTGGTTACACTTTCTTGTTTTAGGATGTCTAAAGACACAAAGGTCTCAGGCTTCAAGAAGTGTGATGCGTGCTGTCAGAAAATGTCTCTGACAGACGGTCACACTTCTTGTGTCTACTGCCTGGGGCCTTTGCACCTGCAGGACTCCTGTGCTGTATGCCACGGCTTCAGTCCCAGGGTCCTGCAGGAAATAAAGAACAAGTTGATCCTAAGGGGTCTACTTAAGCCTGAGGATTCCCTTTCTGTCTCTGGGAAGCCCTCCAAGGCTTCTAGGTCCTCTGCTCCAGCTACTGAGCCGAGACCTAAGGCTTCTAAACCTGCGTCTGCATCGGCTCCGGCTGGAGCCGATGAGTCTACAGCTTCTGTGGTTCCCTCGCTCGGCTGGAGCCGAGGTATTAAATTCCCTTGTCGGCTCCGACCAGACCTTCGGAGCCGACATCTAGGAAGAGATCTAGGTCACCATCTCTTGGCTCCGTTCATTCGGCTCCAGCATCGCCTCTGCTGTCTGAACGGAGCCATAAATCTCACTCCTCTAGGTCATCGAGGCTGTCGGATCATGACCTTCAGAGGGTAGTGAGTCGAGGCACTGGCCCAAATGCTTCAGAGCCCGACTCATCAGTCGATGCCTGTCCCTGTCCATCAATATGTTCCTCCTCCGACTCCGTTGAGCTCGGAGCCGGGGCGTGTCGGAACCGAAACTGTGGGAGTGTCGGAGCCGATACAGATGTCTTCGGCTCCGCCGGCTCCGATTTCTTCTTCGAGGAATCTCGGCGCGGACTTCCCTCGCCGGCTCGAGGGGTGAGTGGCATCGGACCCTTGTCCGACCCGCTCTTCCTCTCGGAGCTTGGGCGCTGGTGAGTTCGGCTCGACATCGGCCTCGGAGCCATCACTGTCGGTGCCGAGGGAGGTTCTCAGCTTCTCGGAGCGGGGACCTCTGGCTCTGCCTGACAGGGGTGCGTTCGAGGTCATGCGGAGTGTGTTAGAGCCTGGCTCTACTCCACAGTCGGCTCCGTCCGCCCCTCCCTTTACGGTGCCTCAGGTCAAGTCGACTCACTCCCTCATCCCGGACCGCAGAGAGCCAGCTCCTCAGGAACCCCCCATGGGGATCTCATCCTCTTCCGAGGCCTCTCCAGATTTGGCAGAGGAGCCCCCTCGGAAGAGGAAGTGTAAGAGGAAACACATTGACTCACCTGAGTCCATCACATCTGACACAGATTTAGAGGATGCCGAGGGTTCCCCCCGTTCCCCTTCTGAGGATGTCTCCTTTGCAGACATTCTGGAAATCCTCAAACAGAGGGGAAATTGGCCAGCCCTCAACCCTTCGGAGGATGAATCTGTGTACCTTGAGGCGTTTGGCTCTCGTCCTTCCACCTCCTGGGTGTCTCCCCTTTGACCCCTCATGCAGGTGGTAGCTAAAAGGCATGGACGGCTCCTGATTCAGTGGACCCCACTCCCAGGAGACCCTCCAAATTCATAACGGCACCAGCAGACAAACAGTTCTTGACAAAAGGGGTTTCTGTGGATGCTATGGTGGTTGCTGCTGCCACTAAGAAGGAACTAGCTGATCCTTCAGTACCTGTCCATCCACCTAACAAGGAATCTAGGTCCATGGACAGGTGCGGAAGCGGATGTTCTCGTCAGCGACATTTGCTATCGTTCGCTGAACTACCTGTGTCATTTTACTCGTCTTCAAAGGGACTTTATCAAAGAAGCGAGTGACATGTTGAAGGACCCTACAGCTGCGGGTTTTCAAGATAAGATGAACACTCAGCTGGCTACCCTGAACTCCATAGCCAACTCCTCCATGTGCCTCCTTTCTTATGCGGCTGATGGAGCGAGCAGGGCCGCAGGGACAGGTGTGGCCTTACGTAGGCATGCCTGGATGCGGCTATGCAATTTTGCGGACCCCTTCAAGACGTCTTTCACTAATTCTCCGTTCGATGGATCATCTCTCTTTGGTCCTCAAGTGAAAGAAACCTTGACTAGGTGCGAGACTGATGGCAAGACTCTTTCTGCCGTCGGAGTCCGTTTTTCTACTCCTTCTAGGCCTTACCCCAAAGGCCACAAAAGTGGGAAAATGTGGTTCCGTAAACAATCTCAAGGGACTTCGCCTGACGCACAAAGTCGTTTCCCGCCAGAGGCAGAGGCGGAATAACAATGGTAGACGCCGCCCTCGAGGCAGGGGGCTCCAGAACCAGGGCAATCGAGAAGCCTTCTCTGATAAGCCCTTTCAGCATCCCTGAGGTGTTGCCCGACTGCCCACCTTCGAGGCAGTCGGGGAAGATTGTCACTGTACCCAGAAGCCTGGCTATCCCTGACTCAAGACAAATGGGTACAGTCCGTCATTTCAAGGCTATTCTATCCCCTTTCTTCGCATTCCAAACCAATCAAAAATCCCTTCCAGATGTTCCACCGCTCAAAGGGATCTAGCGGTTTTGGGAATTTCAAAGCTGCTTGCAAAAAGAGCAATTCAGCCAGTTCCAGCAGACCAGCAAGGATCCGGAATCTACTCAAGGTTCTTTTAGTTCCAAAGAAAACAGGGGACTGGAGACCAATTTTGGATCTCAGTATCTTGAACAGATCAGTCAAGAAAACAAGATTTCGGATGGTCACGCTGCAGTCCATCCTTCCCCTATTGGGAAAAGGAAACTGGATGTGCTCTATAGACCTTCAGGATGCGTACTAT